>NW_010972576.1:5281394-5322589 GCF_000737465.1 Haliaeetus leucocephalus | reverse complement strand
CCGCCGCCCCCCGCAGCGCTGCCGGGCCGCCCACCCCGCGCCCCGGGGGCTCGCGTCCCCCACGCGCGGGCGTGCCGCGCAGGGTTTGGATGGCGCGGAGCTGGCTGGCTGCAGGGCCGCCCTCAAGTCGCAGAGGTGCTCGCCGAAACGGATTCCTCGGGGAATCGGCTGGCTTAGCTGCTGATGGGGGAAAGCGGTGACTGGCGCAGGGGCTGCCTCTAGATGCAGAGGCATGCCTCGTGGAGGAGGAGAATTTAAATGAGACAGAAAGCTGCGGGGATAAACGGGTTTGCTCAATTCAGCGAGGATTTTTTTCTTGCCTTAATATTCTGGTCCTCCTTTTCCATGAAAAGGCTCGCTCGTGATCCTAGCGTTAGGTCAGTAAATAGTGCTCCGCGCGGCAGGGAAGCGTTTACCAGAAATAAGCTTTAAGTAGAAAATGCCGTCAGCTTCAGCGAGACCAGAATTTCCTTCCTTTTATGCTACTCCCGACTCTCGCATCTAACTGGGAATGGTCTAAGGATGAATTAGTGTTTCTTCAGTGACACCGAGAATATACAGCGTCGTATAAATGCTAAGTACCAACCGTCCATCTTTCCATGAAAGCTAGGTACAATACTTCAACAGTTAGCAGTCTCTTGCTGCTCCCACTGGTCCTTTACCAAACTTCATTTCACCTTTCTGGCAAGAGTCTCGCAGTCGGTCAGAGAAAAGTAAATTCATCCTAGGCCAGGCAAGTAAAATCAGGGCAAAGTCGATACAGTAGCAGGAGGAGTTACTGTGGCTCGGTCCTCTCCCATGAAGGGGCACTTGGGAGAGCACCAGTTTTGCTATTTGCCACTCTTCCAAGCCGCAGAAGAGCGACCCAAGTACCGCTGCCAGAGCACCCGTTCCCCAAGGAGGGGGCAGAGCCGCTGTAACAGCCGTTGATGTATCCACACAGGGGAGGAGAGGGGGGAAGAGAAGTCATTTTTCCAGCACTGTTAGGACCTAACAATTCCACACTTCCAGGTAAGAGGGAGAATTAGGTTCTAAAGTAAGTCTAGAGGTCGTAGTGCATGTATGTCTGCCTGCAGGGAAGGAGAGAGACGCGGGATCATATCCACTGTGTCTGATTTCCCTCTTTACATAGAGAGGCAGGGCTGAGCAAAAGCTAGATTTTGTCAGATCTTCTTAGGCACATTCTGAGAAAGTCTCTGTATATTTATATACTGTGATAATTACAAGCATAGAAGCAAGAAGGAAATGCTGAGGCCCTTGCCAGTTTCATTCATATTCATTGAGAAAACACATGGATCTTCCCCAAGTCACAGATGTTCAATATGAAAATGCCTGAATTCCATTGAATCACAGCAAGTTTGGAAAAACAGCCATGTCCCATGCAGCCTATGCAGTCACTAAGAAAACATGTGAATCACGTTCGATCAGGCACATTCACTGAAAAACTAAACAAAACCTGCTGCTGCCAAGGTCAGGCAGTGCCTAAAGAGCAAAGTTCTGTATTCAGATACAGCATGCACGAAGATAACGGGCGAAAAAATAAGATGGACGTAGTTGTCTCTGGTTCTGGCAGCATTCGTGTATTTTGTGAGACCAGGGCACTTCTATAGTTCTATACGGTTCTATAACAAGTAAAGTTGTATAAAAGCAGTGTCCAACTATAGCGTTTCCAGAAATACCACATCTTTAGGGCACTACAGATGTTCTGTCTACTGGGAGCGTGAGCCTGACCTTGTAAGTGTTCCTCCACCTTCTTCATCGTTCTGCTTTCTCTGAGCCTTTTCTCCTTTCCTCCATTCCCTTCTTAACCTTTTTCTCTCCCTCTCTTTTGCCATGTCCATGACCTCATTCCTTTTCTTCCACAAATCACAAACAGAAGTTTCTAAATCTTGAGATGTTTGCTGTCTCCTGGATATATTGAGCTACCCCTGCTGTTCCCCGTCTTCTCAGTGACATGCTGACCTACACGAAAAAGAGAAGTGGCATCAGCTAAGACACGGAGGGAAGCTGCCACAATGACATTATCCCAAAGGAAGCAAGGGTCCAAAGTTTTAGTGCACTAGCTACCACCTCCTACATCCTCAACAGGTCTCTCTCATAGTGCAGACACTTGCCAGTTCCTCAGATCTACCAAGTCTTCTAGCGTAGAAAGTGGACAGGAGCGTAACCTTGCCTGAAGGCAAGGGATGTTGGTTAGAGCATGCCAAACGCCAGTGCGTTCCAGTTTAGAAGGGATCGTCTGCGAGCCAGCATGCTCAGTCAGACAGCAGTAACAGTTACTTCTTCAGCTGTCTTCCCCTCCTTTTCCTGGAGGTGGCCACCTCTGGCTTCGTAGACAGGTGAACAGCATGTGAATCAGCTTTCAAACCACTGAAGTTTCCAGCCCTGCCTCTTCAGGCAACCCTACATGGGCATCGCCCTTCTCTACCAGCGAGGCAGTGAACTCTGGTGCTCCAGAGCAGCTCTGTATGCCAGTTCAGCTGTCCTTGTGGCAGGGACCCAACCTCCAGGAAAGGAGCAAGGAAGGAAACTGGAAAGTGATAACTGTATCAGCTGCTCAAATTTAATCAGCCTGTATTTGTAAATCAATATTTGCTGTAGCTTGATCCTCCTTGGATTAATTGGAAATTCTTTTTCCTTCAAGGAGAATTAGTGTAGCAAGCTAAAGCTGTGGTAGGATACTAGTGCACAAAAGATCACTGAAACAGAGATAGTGTTGTTACAACGATGAAGGCCCATCATTATTAGAATTAATTCTATCTGCAAGCATTGTCTTGCCCATGCAACAGCTGTGGCAGCTTAAGATGTGACCCTCCCACGCTGAAGACATAGATGGCTGAGGTGGTAAAGCAGCATGACTACTTCCTTTTCTGCAGCTCGCTGGCTTACTACAAACCATCTTCAGCAGCAGTTTAAGACAAACCAGCTGACTCGGGACTGACTGACGCAGGGTGGGAGCACTACAGGAACCCATTTCAGTGCTCATCGGATGGGCGGTAGCAGCCAGCTGAGGGCAGAGAGTGGCTGAACTGCTCCAGACAGAGCTGAAGCAAATAAAATAATAATAAAAAAAAAAGAGCATCTTTCCATGAAGTTATTTCCTGTGCTGTTTGAAGGCTGTATGGTCTCAGCTGCTTGTTACTGCCTTTCAGCCAGCAGGCACCACGCTTCCATTTCTGCCTACCAGGTGGTATCCCCTGATCCTCTGTGGGTTTACTTTTAAGAACAAAGATTAGTTTAAGGAACGCTGAAACAACGGTTTCTGTTAACCTCAGTGATTTTTTTCCTACGCTGGATTACAGAGATCCCATATAAATCAGCTTTCTGGCAAAATTATGGGGTGAGGAAGCACTGGTATCTTCAACTGTTGCAGCTGGATCTAAGAAAGGATGTCTGTCTATAGCCTTACTGGCTGGGGTCACTACAGATATTCAGCCTGGAATATGTGATGTATGGGGAAAGCGTTAACTTTGCAGATCATCAGGTGTTTCATTATTTATAGTTCCCCAGGCATACGTATATTGATTTCAGCAACACCTCTTTGAAGGAGCGTCAGCTGCACAAAAGATTTGCTGGTGACCCAATGAAGGCTGGTCACAGTTACTATAATAGAAAGCTGGGTGTAGGACTGGTTTCCTTATAAATGCAGTGAAGTGTAGTTAAGAGTGATTTCCCCCCGCCCGCCCCAGTAGCCATCCCTTTACTCTTGAGCACGAATTAATTTGCAGAACTCATTTTGCTGTGGAACAGGTGCTTTGCCTTCACTGATGAAGAATCATGTTGTTGCCAGAGTCTGACTGGAGATAATGTTCCTCAGTCTGTCTTCAAAGGTAGGAAAGATGCTGGTTTGAGAGCTGTGAGGCTACAGTACAAATACCAGTAGTGGAGTTTTTTCCTTTCATTCCTGATGTACCATGATGCCTTCACCCCCTTCTGTAGAGTGGATGTTGCTGACGCCTTCTGTGGGCAATTATTTCAGAATTTGTCACTCAGATATAACTGTCTAAGTAGGATTATCCAGATCAATATTTTCACATTAACTTTATTTCTAGTTCACTTGTCTCATATGCTATCATTCAGGCCTAATCACCTGTCCCAATGTTGTCTTTCCATCTTAGGGATCTTCATTAGTCTCTTTGCTGTCGATCCTGTTCTGTTTCTACTCCACACCTTCCCAGCTGCAAAGCCGAGTGTCACATCACTTGTAAAGATGATTGCTCAGATATGTTTGGACCTGCCTGGAAAATTTGAACATGTTCTTCTACTCACATTGTATTAATCCCACTATCCCCTGCAGGATGAAGACATTTCTTTTTATGCATAATACATAACTGATCATTTTTTATTAACAAAGTTTCTAGAAAATATGAAATAAAATATGAAAACAAATATTAACAAAATTAAGTGAGATTCTGCTAGATAGGTGTTCATTCAGATTTTGACATCCTACCCTTTTTTTTATATGTATCTACATTTAGTTTATAAACTTAGCCACGGATTTTATTACTCTAGCAATGGCATTTATCCAAAAGTAAAAGACCCTATTCTTTATTGCTGTTTTCTTCCTCGTGTGGTTTGCAATCTATATCACAATTAACATACTATAAAGTTATCTTTAAAACAGAAGGAAGGCTTCTTTCTTCTGCCATCTGTTATTCTGACAAGCTGATGCAGATTCGAAGCAATCGTTTTAAGAGGGCAAAGAGTTCACCCTTTTGGGCCAGGAATAAACACTCAAGAACTTCCCACTACATGGGCTGCATTTCACATAAAGCTGTCTTTTGCCATCTGCTTGCCACCACTGAATCCAGAGCTTAGTGGTCTCTCTAAAACTTGGAGGTGAGCTCCAGAAAGCTTGATAAAATATAATCCCAGGTCGGATTTAATACTCCCTTGATATAATACCTCCCTTGACTACTGTGTTGAATTTTCACATAAAATGTATGAGGTTATCTAGATTATCTACTTTTTTCACACAATAATAGATCACACCCTGCAATCAGATCCAGTGGTCAAAGTCTATGTGTGTAGAAGAACAAAAGAAAAAAAGACAGAGACGTGAGAAGCAAAATGGGACTAAATCCTGTTATCTGATGTGTTTGTCTGAACTGCAGACGATACTGAAGTATGCAATGACCAAATGTGGTTGCAGGAGCTCTAAATCCACCGATAATCTTCATCCGGATGCAGCCTCTTAACTCAGGGACATGAGTGCAGCATTAGAGAAGTTATCTCGTATCTACAGGATACAATATCCTAGCCTTTCCTACACTTCCAAAATCTCTCTCCCTCTAAACTTTGAAAAGCAAGAGTTGGCTGAGAGCAAGCGTAACAAAACCATTACAACCGTATCTGAAGGCCTACGAAGTCATCAAGTATAGGATTCCTCTGAATTAGCTCTTCCCAGATTTCCCTTCAGGGATGTCAGTTAGCCGATGTTAATGTTGGCTAACACTGTGCACAGCACCACTGGTGCCAGCAAGCCAAAATACAGTAGTTGGAAGTTAAAAGTCTGTTTGAACAGAGTGCAAACTGCAAACAAGATGTAAACAGTGAGAATGATTGCAATGGCATGCCACAGGATAGGATGCATTTTCTATCACTTGCAGTCTTTAAATCAAGGTTAGACAGCTAACAGACACGTTCTATTTCAGCCACAAATGACAGGGCTTTAGGCAGGAATTACTGAGTAAAATGAAGTCAGGCTACATGATTAGACTGTTCCTTTCTGGCTTTCACATCTATGAAAATCCAGTTTCCCAGGGCAGCTGCCCTCATCGCAGAAGAGCAGCCCACACAGCGTGCTTGAGATCTGGAAACCTGCTGCTATCACTTCATCAGTTGAAGTCCCTGCTGAGGACTCAAGCTTGTGGCACTGAGAGGAGAGAGGGTCGACACATAAAGCTGTATCTTAATATGCTAAACCACTATGCCAGCTGATTCCCTTGCTGATTTGAGCTAAGTAATTATTTAAAATAGCTGTAAATCAGAAAAGGGCTTTGCTTTTAAAAGTAAAATATACTGTAATCCACGTGTGAATTAAGGCCCCTGGCTATTTTCTCTCTCGCATACAAACACTAAAAGCAACTAATTCACCAGCAATTTTTGAGCCTTTGCACTCCTTTTCCAGATGATAATTTCATAAGGAGTTTGGATGCCTGAGTCTTGGCTTCTGTGCTCCGACACTACCCCAATTACAATCCTAAAAGGTTCGCCTGTTTTCTTAAAGAGCCAATTAACACAAGGCTATAAATAGATAAGAACAAAGCAATCCTCCTTCTCCCAGCGTGCAAGTGCCCTGACCTGCTGATTTTCATGGCACACGGTATTAGGCAGTACTAAGTGTTTCTTTGGGGAGGTGACAGCTGAAGGTGCAGCTGGACAGGGGTGAAACCCCCCAGAACCCACAGGGGAGCGGATGTTTGCATTATGTCCTGTAGCAGGTTTGGGTTTGTTGGCAGCTGGCAGTAAACTGCTGCTGGCTAATTCTGCTCTTTCATTTCAGTAAGTGGTAAGTGGAGCACCTAACAGCTTTTGGATAGGCACCCATTTTTACTATGTGTGAAAACACATTTGTGCAAATCCTAATTAATGGATTGTATTTGCTTGAAAGTAAGCCAAACCGAGTGCTGGAGACAGAAGTTGATTGCCTATTTTAATTTAGGACATACAAACCGCATCTAAAAGCAGTTCTGCCGGCTTGCTCCAGCCACTCCACGTCTGTAGGGGGAAATCTCATTTTTATGGTGCTCTCACTGAATCATCCAAGGTCCTCATCCTTTTTTACAGAGTTTATCTTTACAGAATCTTTATGGGGCTGAGAAGATTCATAATCACCATTCCACAGAGAACTGCACACAGATATTAAATTACATGTCCATAGGGCAGGTTTGCATCCTGCAATGGATGGAGAGCCCTTAGGTGATGCTGACCCTGCTCTTCAGCTGGAGATGTCATAGCACCACCCTCAGAGTCCCCAGCCTGAAATAACAGACCCAAGGGGTGTGTCATATGCCAGAAAAGGCCTAGCCATCTCACCATCACAGTTTCTAGGGCCAAACGAGTGTCTTTGCGCAGTCAACGCATTGGGGTGAAGAGCTCCATGCTGAGCACTAGCTCGGTGTGCCTACAGTCACACAGGGAGTCAGCAACACAACCTGTATCTTCTGCGTCCCAAGGCAGGGCCTTCGGGCTTGTTTTTCCCCGCTTGCTTTTCCCAGCCTGTTCTAGCCATATATGACCGCTTACCTTTTTTTCCTGGTGTGCTCAAGAATAAAATAATGCAGGCTTTTACCAATTTCAGCTATGTATCTTCTGCTTTCATAGCTGGAACACAGATTGGAAGCAGATTGTTCCCTAACATAGAATTGCCAATGAAGTATCTTTTTCAATGTCTTTTTGTCACTCCTAGTCCTAAATATTCACCTCTTTGACTATGTTACTTTTAACTGTGTATGGGTTGTAAGGCTTTCATGTATTATTCAGCAGTAAATATAGAAATCAGTGTTCGTACTTCAGAATGAACTCAGCCAAAAAGGATAGGAAGGAGAAGCTTCTCAAGCCTTTCAGTAAGGCTTAAGATAAACTTCTGTAATATATTTAGAGGAAAAAGGAAGACTGCTAGGCATCTGTAAAAGGAAAGCAGTACTTCTAAACCCATATACATACATGCCCTAAAATGTGGCCACAGGAACAAGAAAATATCATACGATGACTAAATTCATACAGCTAATTTTAGGCAAGAACTCTCTGTAGGCCTAGTTCGCTATTTCAGCTGCACTTGTCATGTGTTCGTGCCTGACTTGACCACATCGCTCCTGAATTCCTGCATCAAAAGCTTTACGGCTGCTTCTTTCAAAATAACACGAAATGCATCCCTTTGCTGAACTGTGCTGAACAATGCTATTGGGCAAATGAAACCGGATTCCTAAACCCGCTCATCACAGTAGGCGTTTCAGGGCCAGCACAGCTGGGGATGGCACCTCCCAAAGCCAGGATCCCCTGGCCTCAGTCATATGCTAAAAGTGGGTGCCAGCACTTTGGGGATTAGAAGAGTGCATCTATTTTTAAATTCATTTTTCCTAACAAGAGTTACTAGCCTTTTTTAGTACACCAAAGAAAATAATTACTACCACACTTTTCAGACTTTGCCAATAAGAAAGATACAAGACTCTTAAAAGGAATTGTAAAGTGTTTAGGTGCAGAAATGGATGAGCAATGGACTGCACTTTGCTGGAAGCAGACCGCGGGTGCAGGGAGGTGTAACTGCCTGGAAGGGGAGGAACACTTTTATACCAGCAACCCTGGTGTTGCTCACATCTAGCAGAAAAAAAACAGTACTGAGAAATATCCTAGTGAATTCAAATGCCATCTGTTCCTGTGCAGCAGAGTACTTAATTGACTGAAAATTCAGAATACAGAGAAATGGGGTGCTCTGCTGACTTTGGGCTGTGCTCAGGGCATCCTTCTCCCTTCACACGAACCAGAGAAAGACCATTTTCAGGTCTTGGCAGCTGGCCTCAGGGCTGGTCCCCAGGAGTGGACCTTCCTCAGGGATGCCACAGCCACGCTGGGGCCCCCACTCTCCATGGGAAGAGCTGCTGCCAGGACGACACATGTGGGCTCCCCCCTGCTGCACAGGGGCACGGACACCAGGCTCCACACTGTGTCCACCTTGCACGGGACCTCACTCTGCCTTTCGGCTTCCCAGCCCTGGCCACCACATCCCTACATCTGCCCACCGCATCTCGAATGAAAATGGGCAAGACTCTCAGACCACCACACAAACCCAAATAGTTATGCAGGGCAAAATGACATTGTCCCCTCAGTAAAATCTGGATGTTTTCTCTCTGCTCCATCTTCAGTTTATTGGTGCGTGGTGGGGAGGGAAGGGGAGAGGAGGGGAGGAGACCATCGGGCAGCGGGGGTTGCTGGGGCTGTAGGTGTTTTTCTGGGTCTGGGAGCAGTTCTCAACTTCCTTGCTGATGCTAAAGAAAACAACACGCAGGAAAGTGCTCCTGCGAGGCTCAATATAGGGTCTCTCTCAGGCTCAAATCTCAGTTTACACCCATAGAAAAAAACATATTGCCAGCATGAGCTCATGACACAGTGATCTCTCTCTGAACGCTCATTTTGGCTTACGCGCTTGGAACAGCCTGCTGTTTTCTCTGTAGCTCAGCCGTGCGATATTTCACCTCGCTCTTCATCAAGAACCAGGAGGGGTCTATATTGCAATGGAATGAAAAAATAACAGCAGTTTTAATTTAACGTGCATTTCTTTTATGAGAGGGCCTTTTGAAATGACAGACACAATTTTTATTTTCATACACAAAGACATTCTCTGTAAGGGGAAGAGTTCAGGTCTGCATTTTCTCTTTCTGTTTTTTCTCTCTGTCATGAAAGAGCTGCTTTCAGTTGTTGACACAGGCTGTCAGGATTTCATTGCACTAAACAGATTGTTGGCAGCCGGTGGGAAGGTAAAATGAATTAATCTACACTGAAATAACAGTTTGTACTTTGAAAAGTGGCATTCGTTTGTGAGTCCTAAAGCTCTCTACAGATGTGAATGAATGAAGCTTTATAGCAATCCTGTTGGAGGGGTAAGCAGAGCATGCACATTTCATTCCCAAGCACCGAAAGCACCTGACTTGTCCAAGGTCAGACTGAATGCACCTGATCCAAAATCTACTGAAATCAATAAAAGATTTCCTGTGACTTCAAGGCGTTCTGGGCCGAGACCTAAACTAGTGACAGAAATAGAAAATAATTCATGACCCTCAAATCTCTCTTCTAATTGCTATTTTAGGCTACTTTCCTTCCTTCTGTTTTAGAGCAGACTTAAATTAGAACACCAGCCAAACCATGATAATTTATTATAAGACAATATGATATAAGAGAACTTGTGTTAAAACTTTCCAGAAAAAATTCATATTGCAAGGACAAATAATAGTACTTTGTGGCCAAGATAATCTTTAAAGGAAATCAGAATGAGTTGAAATATCCCCATGGGCTTCTTTGCTTGAGCACTAAAGCACTTATCTGGATGCTTTATTTACTGCAACAATTTCATGTCGTTATTGCCTAGATTAATTGCCTGACAGACCTATAGCAGAAGTACCAACTAGAAGTCAGGACTCAATAGTGTACCGGGGAAATGAAAAATCCGGACCACTCAGAATTGCACACTGTTAGGCTGCTAAACAGATGCAAGTCTTTTGCAATAAGCAATTAAATCTTCTTACTAGTTTAAAATACACCTTTTTGATTGCATAAATAACGGGCATATAGTCATAACTGTAGGATCCATTTGGAAATATAGACAGCTTTCAATTACGTGGAAGTAAATTATCGTGGCTGGGAATTAGTCATACCACAGGTATGGAAGACACCCAAGTCGCTCTGAAAAAACAAGCTTATTTATTTGCACACAATACCACCCGAACAGCTCTGCCGCTTCCACACCTGAGCTGGGCAATGCAGGTTTGTCAGCAAAGGCTTGGGACTTCTGCACTCTGCAGTCAACAGCATCACCAACATTTTTCTTGTACTAGTTGTTCGTAATATTGTCTCAGACTCTGATTTACATAGGGTTTATATTAGCTATGGTTTTATTTTCTCTGGGTGGCCACTTCTTACTCCACTTCACTGAATATTTAAACTAATTGCAGTTATAATAATGGAGGATTCCCCCAATTGCCTGCTAACAACAGTCTTGCAACAGGAAATAGTGTGATATTAACTTCATCCTCTTTCTCTCCTTCCCTAAGCTCCAAACCACTTATTCACCCCACTCGAGACATTCTGACCAAGAAGAGAAAGCAAGTTTCCAAGTCAAAGAGCTTGAACAGAAAATGGCTCTCCAGCTACCTCTCTTCTCTTTCACATTAGCAGCCTTCCAGGCTGAGGGCCAGCACTAACTGGTGGCTGGGCCAGGAAAGGACAAGCTCCCTTGGATTGCTGGAGCTTCCCACGCCAAAACTAACATGTTCAAATCAAGGCAAGAGGTAGCCAAAGCGGACTGTGTAGCACAATCACTACGCGCTCACAGGGGGAGAAAAACAGCTCATAATCTCTGCGGATATTGGTTTCTGATCAGATGGAAGATGCATCTTCGTAAGGAACATGTTGAGTGAACCTGCTGTTGGGAGGCAAAGGCATGGATGAAATGACAAGGTCTGTCTCCAGAAGGATTCATCAGAATCCCTTTCGGCCAGGCAACAAACAGAAACAAACTAACAAACAAACAAAAAAAAGGTTGTCCTGGCTACTAATGCTGTCCTGAGCATTTAGAAATGCAGCCAGACTGGAGACTGGAAACCCAACCAGGCCTTTGCTTTGGATCGTAGACTTGGAACAACCTAAGACAGACATGCTCAAAGGGCAAGATACTTTCTTTGCTTTCTCCTCTGGTTACAACCCTCATCCAGACAACATCACCTCAGCCCCTTTCAGATCCGGTTTCAGCCATTTTCTTCCCATCTGTGCTCCTTTCTCAGCTAAACTCTGTGTAATGCTGCTGTTGATGGATTATACAAGAGAGAGATACAAGATAAAGTATGTATCATTAATGTAGTAAAGACTCTCCCATCCGTGTTTCTTTCCAAGGACCCCAATATAGTAAGCAACAAATGAGGATTGCTTCCCCCAAGGTAGAGAAGAACAATCCTCATATATTCTCTACAGGGATTGTTTTAGTTCATTTATTAATTATCATAACATATAAAAAGATACGTAAAAAGTATTGGGTGAAATGCTGGCCTGACTGAAGTCAATGGCAAATCTCCCATTTACTCTAACGGGACAGGATTTCATCCACTAAGTTCCAAAATAAACCTTTTTTGCCTACATTTCCTTGGATATGCATAGCACATATTAGGCAGATGCTCTGTATTTGCTCAACAGCTAAAGAAAGTTATTCCTTTCCCCCAAAATGCTGTCTTCTCTCCCCACTAGAAAATAGACTTGGAATAGTTTCTTCAGAAAATAATACCAAATTATCAGGGTTTGTACTGTCTAATCTGGGTTTGGCATAACTAAGTGAACTTGCTGGCTGCTAGCCCTGCCGTTAACAGTGTGTAACAGCACAGTTTGGGACCTGTCCTTTGGTTTTCCACTTGTACGTGCCTCCGTGTCCAATTTCAAACACAGTCAATCGTGAAACAAGGAATAAACTGTAAAGGGGAAAGGTTAAGGACAGGGAAACATACTGAAACTCCTCTCAACAAGTACAAGGGCAATTACCTAAGCACCAGGGAGAGTAAGTTGGGGCAGGGAAAAACATTCAGGGAGGATGCCTTGCCATTGATGACAGCAGCGGTGCATGACTTACCTCTCCCTGCTCTCTGCTGCTCCTCTGCACAGGTCGCTGCCCCGCAGCTGCAGGATGAGACCCGCGCCAGCATTTCACCTGCTCCAGTTCACGTTCCCCTGAGTTAACCTTAACAGCCCCAATTCATACTAGTAAACCAGGCAGTGAATTGTAACGGGCTGGGACATAGGCAGGCTCCTGCCAACAGCTGCCTCTGCCCAGGGCACCGTGGCCAGGCAGGTATGGGGCGATGACCTAGGGACCGCAGCCCCTTCTCCCGTGCACCCAAGTCACAGGCAGGGATGTGGGATATCCAAGGACGTCAAACTGTTGCAGATAACAGGTAAGCAATTCCCCAGGAGGGGGAGGTCTTTGAGAAAATAAGTGTCTTTTGGAGAAGGAGAAAGAGTTTTAAGATTCTCTCATGGGAGACTTTGATTTCCTACTAAATTACTCCTCTGTGAACTCATGCCTGGCTTTCCCCCTGCACATCAACTCGGGTATTAAAAAGCCTCACCAGAGCGCTGGGAGATGCAATTCCCTCTTCAAAACTTAGATCTAAAGCAGCTGTTCGACGCAGGGAGGTTTTGTATGCCTAAGCTCAGAAGCCACTTCACATTATTTGACCTCTCTGTTAGAAAGACAAAAGGCTTGGGCTAATATTTCAGCCTGGGGATTTTTCCCTCTTTGAAGAAATGCAAAGAAAAGGCGAGGGCACAAAAATGAGAAAATGGTTCAAACTGGAATTTTAGACAGGTGTTTAGACAGAGCAAATACTCATCCCTCAGTTCACCGCTTTCTGAGCTGGGGAAGGACATGAAAGAAAGCAGCAGTACATTAATGCTGTTAGAACATTTTAAAAGGAATGAAAACATCCCATCCCAGCACGCCTAGCTTACCCTCTCTGTCTGCCTCACCTCAATTAATATTAACTGATTGTAACTGAATATACTTTGAAAAATGAAACCGCTCAGTATGGTAGAAATCAACTCCCCTGTTATTACTAGTACAGCTTCAAGGCACAAATATGACTGCAGAATTTGCTGCAAAGGGCTTATGACCAAAAGTACTGGCAGAGAAAAGTCATTTTAGAAAATGCAGCCATGAGGACATTGTAACTTTTTTATTTCCCCGCAGGTGTATGTGGGGTGGATTTATTGACCTTTGGGCTATGAGGCAAGACTTATCTGTTGGCTTAAACCTTGGCAAAGGGGAAAAGAAGAAAAATGAAGGGCTTGATAGAGGAAGCTTTATAGTATGAAATTTGGAAGGCTTGATCCTATGGTCCTACTTCTGTGGTGGGTTTATAGGACACAAAGAACACATTAAAAATCTCACTTCAGTGTTATTTCTCAATACTCATTCTCTTGTGCATTCCAATTCAATTTTTTTTTTTTTTTTTTTTTTTTTTTTTTTTTTCCTTCTTTAAAAGGAAAAACCCCAGAACAGATGTGGAAAATGTAGAGATAGATGGGAAGTGAGTCAGGCAACCAGCAGAGACAGATATTTAAAAGATGATAATGCTGCTTCATAACCACTCCTTGTTCTTTTTACCTATCCTCCTTTTGTCCCTGGTACCTCCAGTGTCCCCAGCACACAGGTCAGCTGGGCTCTGCCTGAGAGAGTACATGGCAGACTTGGGCTTACAGTGGGAGAAAACAGCAAACATTTTTCACAGTTTGTGTGCAGCACAACATACATGGAAACACATTTAACTTGGTGTGCAGGTGAGCAAGACTGGCTCAAAGAAAAGGAATGAAACAAACAGAAAAAGGAAGGAAAATGGGTGAAAAGAGGAGCATGAGGCAAAGAGAGCAAATCATCTTCCAACAATTTATCAGACCCTTGAAGGAGTGTGCTATTTTTTCATTTAAGATGCAATATTTAAGAATAATAATAAAGAAACTCATCATATTAACTGAGGCAACTAATGGAAAACAAATGCATGGCTCCAGTGAGCCAGATATGGAGAAAATGCCAATGAAGAGATTTTGGCAAGGCAAAGATGACTTCAGAACAGAGCATATACAAGCAACACTTCCTCTCCTCCTCCCATCACGGGATGCAGCAGCAAGGATTGCCACACACACGCAGTGCAACTCACAGCATTGCTGTCTTGATGCTTCATTTAAAATGAGAATAAAAGAATGTGAAATATGAGCTGCAAACTTTGCTTCCCAACGTTTATTTCCTCAGGAATGTGCATACACTTTATTTTTCTAGCTTAATGTCCATCATGCAAAGTCAATGGTTAAGTTGTGGAGCACACTAGGTTTGGCATAAAGATCTCACATTTTTAATGACAAGGGAGATTGGGCTGGGCTTTTTGAGTGGAAGCTGTTCTATTACAGACATCAGCCTTGGCCAATTGTGTCTCGGGGTTTCACTGGAGCCAGAAGTTGGAGGCTCCTGGATTTCAGTCCTGGAGTCCAGAAGAGATGCTGCTCCAGAAGAAGTGGTGCAGGTCTGACATGGTGCCCATCAGCAGCCTTTGGGAATCTGGTGGCCACAGACTGTCACTCCCAGGTGCCCGGTGGAGCTCTGCGAGGAGCTGCCTCTGTCTGGCAGCAGAGGCCAAAGCGGTGGCCTGGCTGGATCTAGCACGTTTCATTTGGCCTACGGCCCCTTTCCTAGACGGGACAGGGAATGGGGTTCAGGCACCAAACAGCCCAAACAGCTGGGCATGTTTCCAAACAGTTGACACTGCACTGCCAAAGCTGCTGTCACTGCCACTCATCCCTAGGAAAGGAAGGCAAGAGGTGCGACATGTATGGAGCAGCCCAGGTGGAATCTACCTCTGTACCTGTGAGGAAACCTCCAAACTGGAACATGGGCCCCAGGGCTGACAGGGTTAGACCATCCTGACCCCTGTGGGAAACTTTTTTTTTTTAACAGTAGCATCTTGGCCAGCAGCCTAGATGCAAAACCATTCCAGCAACCACCAGGGATTATGCAATTTGTAAGGAACAAGATTTACAAGTAAACTATAGTTATATAGTCCTAGCTATAGGAGCATGATCCCATGGTGCTATGCTTAGTTACCACGCAGGCTATATGTTTGCTAGGGACAATGATTGCTGTAGGGAGGCAGTGAGCAAAGCCAGCTACATTTTATATTCATCTGTAGAGTTTCTCTTCCCTAAACTGCGTTGGCCTCAAACAAAATTTAGAAATCCGAGTGAATCAGTGATGCTGCCCAGTCCCATTTCAAAGGCAAAACCCCCCCCCAGACAACATACGAAACTCTTCAGAGAAAAGCATGTGAAAATGTAACTCCACAGTCAGTGCTCATTGTGGCAAAAGATAGATCACAAACATTTTTATCATTGTGATGCTTTCAGACAAGAGAAACAACAAAGTTGTCAGCAAAGCACTTTTACAGTTCATGTTTCTACAGACTCCACAGTGAATTTTGGAAGATATGACCCTATAAACACAGCTCCAGTGTTTCCAGCAGGTGATCCCTTTCTCACCTCTAAGCACCAAAGGAAAAAAGAAAACAATTCCTTCTTTCCCTGTGATATACTCACCTCCTCAATGGTCTCTGGTGCACAGGAGGAAAAGAACAGACTATTCTTTTATTCCACTCATGAACAAACAGGAGGCACTCAGGCTTTGGGTACGACTGGAGGAAGGGGCAGAGCTCTGGGTTGGGAGGAGAGGGTGGTGGCTGGGTTTCTGCCCACCACCTCCCTCCCCTCTGGAAGGGGCAGGCTGAGGATGAGGAAGGACGTGGTGTGCCCAGGAAGGAGGAAAGCAGAATTTCGCTCTGTTGCGCCAGTGTCCTGATCAGCCTCGGCACAGGGGGAAATTACAGCAGCCTAAGGAAACCTGAAAGCACTGAAAATTAGTTTTAAAAGCTGAGACATCAAATGCACTTCTGCAAGAGGCTTAGCTGACTATCTACTTTATATTCACTTATCAACAAAATTAAAGCTAATACTTTTTAATCTTTCCCAGGTAAAGTTTCAGGGAACATTACTTTTACCCTCTATTGCTTAATACTAATTTTTTTCCCCTTCTGTTGAGGGAGAGAAGTGACTTTACATGAACTGCATGTGAGAATGCTCTGGAAAACTTTTCAACAAAAACCATGGGAGAGAGAAGATGAAAGAGGATGAGGTTTCCTGTTCTTGGCAAAGCATATTCTCCACACGGGAACATTTCTAAATTCCACCACATGTTACTTCGGCCCTGTCTACACCAGAGAAATGCACCACGTTAAAAAAATGTGTGAACTGACATGTCTTAAAACTAGGACAGTGTGAAACACAGTATTGCCCTGAGGTATGAATGACAACAGCTGTGTTGTTTTAAAATGTGCTGGCTCCTGGTGGTTAATTTTAAGGTGTGTCCCACAGATAATCACCAGTTTAGTTTTTCACATCCAACATGCCTCTCTCCATACAGATATCAGTTATCAGAGTTGTTTCAAATGAACTGCCTCAGTACAAACAGGGTGTAAGGCATACATTTAGAGAACAACATGTGGACATTTATGCTCTGGCCATTCATTTTCTAAACACCCACCCATCCCACCACCCCTTCTGTTTTCTCTTTGAACAGACATTCAGGCTTTTTTTTTTTTTTAAGATGTGGATGGAGATGCAATATTCTGAGGAGCAGAAAGTTCTCCCGTTTCCTAATTGTGACCATTATTGACAATGGCTTCTTGTCTGTGACTTCTTTTTTATAGTAAGAAATACCATGTTACTGGGAGCCTTACAAGTCCTGGGAGATTCCCAAGTCCACAATTTTAAGACAATTCAGAAGTTCTGTCCATAGTTCAAAGACCTCTATTACCTGCAGTACCAGATCTTTTTACTACACTGTTCATAGCAACTATTTATGGGGTTTAAGAAACGAAGAAGAGTAAAGAGCACTTTGTGAAACACTGAAAAGCTAGACACTTTCCTATCACAACAACGACAGCCTTTCACTAGCAGAGATTTTGGCATTCTTCCACATCTTCCCCGCTCAGCTTCACCAATACAAAGCATTTGCCAGGACAGTCTGAAATGGGTCAGTCTGAACTTACACTAGAGTAAGATGAAGCTAATAAACTGAGCATGATGCTGAGCAGAACAGGTGGTTAAAAAGAAAAAGCCCACAGACATCAACTTACCTGAACATCTTTCTGACTTTGGTTTAGGTTTCCTTGGTGTGTCTCAGTCAGTCTTAGGCTTTACCACTTGTCTTTATTCTGCCAAGAATGTGAAAATTGTTGTCAGATTTTGTTATTAAAACTAGTGTGGGGCATTGGTAGCAACCACCAGAGCATTTTATACAGTGTGCTGTATCACTGGAAGGATCGCTTAAGAAAAATCAAGTGGGGCAAGAAGAACTGGGAGGGTGAAGGGAGAAGACCCATTTATCAACATCAGGTTGCGTATCAGGAGAGAAAATGAGATTTTATGCAGTCAGTATTTTCCCTGTCTCCAAGAACAACTTCCCACCACAAAATGCTCCCACCGCATAGTTCAGTCACCGTGTGTGATGCAGCAAGGCAGAGCCACATGGGGATGTGGAAGAGCAATCTACAGCACTGCACACTGCGCCTGGACAACGTGAAGCTCTCCAGAACAGCTGAGAATCTCACAGGCTCCATGGGGATGCTGTTGATGGAAGGCGGCCAGGACAAGTTTGGGGGAAAAGAAGAAAAGAAAGGAGTTACCAGATCATAATTAATCAGGCTGGAGATACAGGCTAGAGATAGCTTCCAATTTCTTAGCAGTGTTTTCCCCATTAAAGGTTACAGTTGCCTAAAAAAAAAAAAAATATCAAGGAGAAATTGAAACCTGTGAGAGACAACACAACACTAAAAAATGCACTACCATAGACCACAGGGCTATGTTACTGTAATGCGTGAGGACCTTTTCTTCAGGGTGTGAAAGCTTGAAACACACTGTGCCATTTTAAGCAGTCATCCTATTTTAATTGCTGGAGAGAAACTGCATTGTTGACTTAGCAACCGCCTGTACCAACACCAGTAAAACTGGAGAAACACCAGGAACCATTTTCTTTCCCCTTACATAATTAAAGGACATTTACAACCTCACCTACAAATTAAAAAAAAAACAAAAAACAAAACCAGGTTTGCTCAGGAAGAGAAATACACTGCATTTCACTACATTCATTTTAATTAGCAGCAAGCATATTTATCTATTATTTCATTTAGCTACTATGATGAGTTTGAGTCACTAACTACTTTTGAATTTCCTGTTAAACATTAATTTAGAGCAACATGGAATAATAAGACTCCTTCACTGGGACTTTCAGTTCCAAAATAGAACAAAGTAATTAACAGAATTGATTTATTCCGGTAGGTTTGCATTGCCAAGGTTTCTTTGAAAGCAGCCATGTTCATTACCATGTTGCATGGGAAGAAAAGAAATTGAATGAGCAGGAAAGAACTAATATACTTACAGGACTTGAAATTTGACTCATCTGGCAGCCAAAGCCATGTTCAAAGTTTTGTATGGATTTTTTTCTATTCATACTCTATATTGCTGCTTTATTGAGAGCAGATCTCTAGTTGTCAATGCAGGAAGCTTGCTTGTCAAGGGGATTTACTTGGAAATAGTGAAGTCGTGTTAAGATTCGTGGTGTCTTTTCCCAGTGAAAAAAAAATGCTGTTGGATGCGGCACAAAAGTTTTTCTGATTGCACAAGCTACACCCTTATTTATCACATGATAGTCTCCCAACAGCAATGCATCCTGTCAGCATAATACTCTGTGGCTATAAACTCATGTCTCATTCTACAGCTCACCATTTGCCTGTCAGAAAGAAGCAAACTCAGTGTTGTAAGGTAAGCCTTACATTCAATCAGCTGTAAAATCAGCCTCACCATCTTTTTAAGCTATTCACAATGCAAACTTTGGCTTCACTCTTCACGCTTTACTCTTAAGCCTTGCTCAGAATTGTACTTGCAAGTGCTTCCTCCATAAAGATCCCACTGCAGCAGCAAAACCCTCCAGACTCCTCACTCTGCATTGCTCTGCAATTCTTCATGTGCCAAAGAATTTTCTAAAGTGTCTTGAGTTATACATCAGAGCATGAGGGTACCAGAACATGCAGATAAATACAATGCCAGCACTTCTCAGAAATGCATTTACAGGTTGCTCTCAAAAGAATTTGCATCAGGATGCCCACGTTTTCATTTTCACCATTGACTGCACCCACATGAGCACACTATTTTCTCCCATCCCTTTCTTTATACCCATGCAGCATTCATCTAATCCAGAAATACCTCGACTCCTCCAGCCTGCCAGGTAAACGTAGCCTGTTTTCAAATATTTCCTTTCAGATGTCATAGCTCTGGTCTCTTCTAGTCTTAGTTTTTCTACTGTCCTTTTCACCTCTCCCCGAGAGATTTCAGTTAATTACAGCTCTTTCTTATCTGGTCTCTAGGAAGTCTCTCCTCTAGGTGTAGCCCTTGGTATTCATAACACATACTGATGCTGCACTGACTTTCCCTTGCTGTGGAAGGCTTAACCCTTCGGCCCTCTTCTCAGCAGTGCATCAGCAGGGGAAAAAAAAAAAAAAAAAGAAAAGAAAGAAAAAAGAAAAAAAAAATACATTTGCAGCATCCAAAAGCCCAAGAGTTGTTACTGCAGCAAAAAGAGTAAAGGTGAAGTGTCTTGCAAGGACACATGCCCTCCCTAAAAATAAAGCAGAAAGGTTGCAAAAAATGTTGGCAGAAACAAGTTTCACACACATTATCTGCACTTCTCAAACACAAGTGTAAGGTGTGGGTTTTTTGAAGAAAGAAAAAAAAATCCAGCACAATTCACTTTTTCCAAGTCTGTGCAAACTTAAGATTTCTTATTTTCAGCTGTAGTTTTCTTGTCAGTGATTTCGATCTTCCTTACCTGAAGACAAGCATTTAGCTCAGTTACTGTTTGTACTGTTGAAGTCTAATTTGCAGGCAAGTGCCCCGATTAATCCATGCTTTAGATACACATTTGGGGCTTATGTACTCATTATATTCAAAACAAAAACCCTAAAGAAAGGTTAACAAAAGCCTGGTGATAACATGCACCTGAAGGAAGTTAACATGTTACTAACTTAGTTCACAACTAAACACGACAAAGCCAACACTACACAGTTTCAATACAAGCAGCAATAGGAAAACAGTAACACCTAAGGCTTGATCGTGCAAATCCCTCAAGTCAAAAATCTTTAAAAAGGTTTTCAAGAGAACATTTTGAAAAAAAACAAGTCCACATCTAGAAACTCCATAGTTCCCATCTAAAAAGCAAACCCCGTAGAGTTTTTCGTGCTGCTTTACAGCAATTGGTAGAATACATACTAATTAAAGGGAAAATTCTCTTGGTTAGAGTTGGTCATTTTGCTGGAAAACCCCTCAGGTTAATTTCCAACATCAAAATTTGTGAATGCTTAGGCTGGTATTTTTCAAGTTTCTGACAAATCCTAGATGAAATTACAATACTGAATGCCTCCTTATGAACTTTTTTCTTTTTTTTTTTGAAGATAAGGAAGCATAGGGAAAAATGCATGTGAAAAAGCGTTCACAGAAACAATTACATTTTGCTAGCCCTGAGACGCAGATTCCCCCCGTGCATCAAAATTCTTGGAAGGATATCTTTAGACAGGGATGGCCATTCATTTTTCATCCAAATTTTTTTCCAGTATTCAGCCAACTTCTGTCCTACTAAGCACAGAACTAAATTTGTAAGGCTTCAAGATGTAAAAGTCAGAAAACTGATTCTTAGCTGCTGCCATTAAAGAAGCATCAGATGGAGCCTTCCAAAGTGACAAGCTCTACCTAAATGACCACCAGTGAAATCTGTAGTTCCCTGCCTGCCAAGTTTTCAAACTACAGACAAAAACAAAGTCAAAAAGCTTCTCTCTCTTCATGCAGCATTCAAGCTCATTTCAGCTGAAGGCTTGTTTGCTTTCAAAGGAACGTAGTGATTCACCAACTGCATATTCTGCTTATGGAACAGCTTCCATAGAAAGTCATAGTTATGCTAGTTTCAAGTCCTGCTAATCTAGCATTAAATTTTATAGAACAAAATTGCAGGTTGACCTTTTTCAGCTGATCGGGCTTACTGGCATTCATTAATTTCCAAATCCTCACCATCTTCTTAGGAGTACTAATGAAAATTTAGAAGCCTTATCTAAAAAAGAATGATGCATCTTGTGCACAGGAAAATGCACCTTGTGTAGATACTTACATACATGATGTGCCAGACTGACAGTTTTTCCAACTCACTTGACAAAAAAACTCAACCAAACAAAAAAAACCCAACACACCCCACTGAGTGAAATCTTGACTTCAGAAATCAATGATAAAACTCCCATTGATTAATTGTGACCAAATTTTCAGTTATGTGCCATGGACAGAAATATCCCTTTAATTTGCTCCCAGTAAGACATGAAAAAATTAGTTTAAGCTTTTTTCCACCCACACAGCTCCCATCCAGAACCTTTCCTAGACCTCATATTTAATTCAAGAGGTTTCAATGTTTTATTTAAACGCGTTAGAGAAAATTCATGAACAATTCCGCATTTGGTTTGCTAATCCCTTCACGCATATAGGAAGCTCTTCATAATATACTAATCAGTACTTTTTCTCTCCAATACAGTAGATCTGCAAAAATAGTTGTTACTGTACTATGGGAAACTGTGAATTTTAATACTAAATTACTTCAACTTTCAATGTATTTAGTTACTTTTTTGTTCTTACTACAAAACCCAAAATGGAAAAAAAGACATGAAATCATGTTGTATTGAAGGTTTTATTGATGGCTAAATTGCTGTCACTCAAATCAGGCATAGCACTTTAATTCTTACCTAACAGGACTAAAAAGAAACTGGCTATTAAAGATTTACTTCTGTAAGCCTTTAAGTTGCCAAAGACAAACTGTTCTGCACAACTTTCATGCTGCCAGCAAATGACAGCATGCTAGCTGCATAGCTTACATGGGATGCTTTAGTATACAGCAAAGAGTGATCTTAAAATTTATCACTTTTACCAGTTACACCTTTTTGAATTATGTTACAAACAAAAAACATTTTCTTACTTCTCTGCAATTATGTACAGTATAAAACAAAACAAGCTTTGTGGCAGAAATGTGTGTGATTTGATCACATACAGAAGACAACATCAAATTTTATGAAATAAATGACAATAATTATTTTCTGAGATTAGACTCCCGTTCAAGATTACTTTAACTGACACTGCAGTGTGACACTTTCCAGAAGCACGGAAAATACATTCAATGGACCAGATCCTCCTCTTTTGCTTCACCTTATGACTTACATGGACAAATCTAATGTCACTGAATATCCTACACAATCAGGTATATGTCTATCACTATCTAGGCTTATTTTGCACTAGAGGAGCACTTAACTGAAATCTGATAACCTTGATGTGTCATAAATAATACTTACAGAAGTATATGTGATAATATTCACATTACTGTCAAGTGAAAGAAAAAACTGCTGGGAAGAAAATGAACATGCAAATCAAATGTTAAAGAATACAATTTAAAAAAAAAAAAAATCACACTTAGAACTAGGACAGTGTATTATAAAGCCAAAAAGGAGAAGCACTATTCCAAATATTGGTGCACAGCCTTTAATTTCCAAATAAAATCTTTACCCAGGGCACAAAGAATGCTCTGGCAACCACTGCCCCATGCTAGCAGATGCCTGCAGAAGTCCAGGGAAGAAACAGGTTCTGCAGGAGACTTTCTGATCTCTCCTCAAAGCGATAAACAGTGGAATAAATGCAGTTTTTAAAGGAAAGTGCCAGTACAGAGACGTGCTAGAAATGTGAGCCAAACCCTCTAATTTCCCCTTCCTGATTCCAAATTACCAAAAGACATAGACACTTAAAAAAAAATAAAAAACCCCCCCAAACAAAAAAAAAAAAGTCATAACAACTTCACCCCCTTTCAAGTAAGTTATTCCTCTCCACTCTGGTTTCCTACAGAGGATTTGACTGTGAACAAGAAAATTCTGTATAACACCAATAATTCATTGATTTCTGGAATGAAGCATTAGCAGCAGTATAAAATACACATAAGCCACAACCTGTATTTTTCCCCTGTTATGTTAATTAACAGCTGTAATAAAGATCTAGAAAAATTCAAATTATCATCCAAATAAAAGATATTTAATCCAACTTGTAAATACCAAATAATTCCCTCTCTTTTTTGTGAAGATGCTTCAGACAATAGCTGTCAACCCAAATTCAGTTATTTATGCAGCATGGACTCCCTTAAAATTACCTTGTCAAACATTCAAATTACAAATACAAGACCTCCTGTGCATCATAAAAGACAAGACAAAATTTCTCATAATATAAACAACACTTAGTTTTAGTAGCTTTTTGTAAGTTACATTGCAAGTAACTCCTTTCTCTAACATAAATCCCAGATTTGAAAGAAGTCAGACTGGCAGAGAGTAGAAATAATTATTGTGAACTGCTTGCTATCAATGCTGTGACCACAGAACAATTCTCAGCATCTACCCAGCATGAAACTTGCCACCGCAGCTATTAACACGAGTACCAAAGTTGCCAACTACTGAATGGCTTGATAACTTAAGTCGTCGTCGTCCCCCCTCCCCCCCAAAGTACTTTAGAGCAGCACAGACATCACAGATAAGCTGTAGCAAGGAGGCTTACATGCTTACTGCTTGTTATGTGGCTGTTTGTAAACACAATGAGGTCCCTTCATGAGTACGAATTATCTTTCGGTAATTTTTTTTTATTTAAATCCCTTCATAAGATCATAGGGAGACAGCAACATGTAAAATTAAGGCTAGAATGACTTAAGAGCTTTTCCTCTTAGAGCTCAGTTTTAAAAGTTCGCTGTACTCTAATGTCATATATGATTTGGGTAAATGGGAAAAACAGGTGATTTACAAAGAAAGTCAACTGGTCTTAACCTTGTAGCAACTGAACAATAAGACTTGACAGTGGTCCTTCCTATAGAAAGTCTATTCTGAAATGTAACAAGTGAAGATAAGTAGTTGCATATGAAAACTTTCCTAGGCAAAGAAACACTTTGAAGATCCATTTCATTCAATAACACAGCACTGTCAACGCTCAGTGGCTGTGTTTATAAAACAAACTACATTATTATTATATTGTCCCACTTCTTTCTTGATTACTCTATTATGCTATAATTGAGTATATATACTGTTCCATTACAGTACATACTTAGCACATGTACAGTAAACAATACTGGTCTAAAATCTAAAAGTGTCACTCAAGGAATTCCCAGTAGGTGGCTTCTGTGCATAAATTTGCAATTAATTTTTGGAGTCAAGCAAGGGTCTTCCAGAAAACCTGGCTCATCAAAATATTTTTAGACCTACACTCAATAGATTCATATAAAAAAAGTGATGACCTGCACATCCACCCTTTTCATGAACTATATGTGCTCCACAAAGAGAAAGTTAACAGCTGCAACTGGTTTGCTGGGATCACACCGAAAAAAAGACAAAAGGACAGAGAAATAAAATTTATTATAAAACATGTTGAAATAGCAATGACTGAGCTGACTTCCTGCTCTGCTGGTCTAGGCAGAACAAAATGTGACTGAACACTCTCAGGAAAGCCAAAACAAAATCACAGCATAAGTATGTTGCCACATTAAAAACGCTTTCTCTTGATAATTTCTGGTTTCCAGCTGACAGGATGAGTTTCTTCAGTCTAAAGAGAAAAAAGAAAAAACTCGTAAGGATTATTTTAAACTTGCAATTCACCTGTAATTAGGGTTTAGTTTAAAATATTACTCACATAGTATATATACTCTATTTCATATGTACCATTATAATTACCTAATCTACTACGTAATTAATTTACCCAGATGAAATTTTATATCATCCCACTGTCTGAAGTACATGACAAGACTTGTTTGGGGTTTTTTTTTGTTTGGTGTTTTGTTTTTTGGTTTTGCAACACGGACAAAACTCAGGCTGCCAACGGCATTTCAGAAACAACACTGTAGTGATCAAAGCACAGGAACAGAAATTCCAGTGACAGTCCTTCCAGTGATATCTAAATCGGTATTGGCAGATACCACAGAGTCTACAGTTTGCCCAATTGCGAAATGGATTAAAACATTCCTTATTCCTTTATATTTAAGGGTTGTTCCAAGTCTAATTCAATGCAAAATTTCCAAGGCTTAATAAAGGTCCTTATATTCTTTATATTGAATGCATACTCCAATAAACTATACAATAATGTATTGTCTTCTCCATTAGTAAATGGATTCAGATTTGAGAATAACAGTTTGAAAATAAGCTCTTTACTCTGAATTCTAAAAATTGTCACGGCAAATAACAAATCTAGATCATATACAGAAGTACAATAAATCTTTAAAATGTAATCTTTTTGCTAATTCCCATGTTTACAACCACACACAATCCCCTACTGGCTTCAAAACACAATGTACATTATTGTATTAAGATTTCTCCAAAGTGTATTACAAAGGACTTTTGCAGAAAAGTTGATGGACCTGACACTTATTTGTACTATAGCATATAATAAGAAATTAGGATTGCAGAAACTAGCTGCTGCCCTTGTAACATTATTACACACTGCTTTCAAACGTTAATAAAATGGATTACACAAGTCTGTGCACACCCCTTACTGATATGTGTAACATTTGTTTGAAATCTGTTGATTTCATGAAAATACATTAAGACAACACTTGGACATACCGCAGTATCATCTTCTTTGTATACTTTTATGGTTTTATCAGCTTCAGCAGTTAGCAATCTGCTTTCTGACTGGTCAAAAACACAAGCAAATATTCCTGATTCACTGTCCAAAGAGCCTGGCTGTACAGCTGCATGTACTCTCTGAAAATTGTATCCAGTTCTCCAGTCCCAAAGATGCATAGTACCATTATCAGCTAAAACAGACAAACATATTTAGTATTTTAACCAGTTAATTTCTATCAGTTTTCTAAAAACAGTATCATGAACAACTAGTTAATACATTAGGAATACATCAGCTATAACATTAATGTAGAATAGCTCAGTACACCCTACAAGGTTTCCCATTTTCTACTGCTTTCCTTCTTAGTTAAGAAAGGCTGATCTTGTTTAAGAAGGCTGATGAAAACTTCCTCAGAATTTCATCCAGTTTTGCATCAGAGGGATGATATACTACATCACAAGGCAATTGCGGCAAGTTGCTGTGGAAGCAAAGTAAGGACAGGCATTCTGAATATCAAGCTCCCTGTTCAGTACCTCCACTAAAATTGAACAAAGAGGTATCATCCTGTCAAACAGATGACAGACATTAAACAAAGCTGTAATGGGATATAGGCTCAACGTTTGCAGAAGTTCTATTTCAAATACAGATAAAACCACTGCCAGTATTACTACTAGTGCTACCGGGTATTCACAGCAATCTAAACTCTGTATTCAGAAGGATGCTCTCACAGCAATTTTTCAGTTACAAAAACCCAACCCCTTCCCAAAGCATTATCTAGCCACAACACATCTACTAGAAGTTTCTCCACAGCTGCCAGCTAGACAAGAAATCCACATGTTTCAAGAAGGGTGCTTCTGCAGTAAAATACTCTAAGGTAACCTCAACTATTTTAATTCAGCATCAACTTCTTTGAAGTTGCTGTAGATAGCATGAGGATGTAAAGGAGGGGGGAGTCAATATTCAAGTTTTAATTTTTAAAAAACTCACAAATAGTGTTATTAAAACTATAGGGGGTTTTTATGTGGAAAAGGAACAAATTTTTCTAAAGCCTTAACTACTACTAACACAGAAGTATCCTACAAAGATATTCTAGAAGAGTCTTCAAAATAATACAGAACGAGTTACAAGACCAGTCCAGTTATTTTGTAATGTTCTTGCTCTCACTATGAATGCACCAGTTGTCAGATAGAGCTTTATCCAAATTTTAAAATCAAGGGCCACTGTTATGCATACTTGAAAACATAACCAAGGTAAGCTGACAATATAATTGGCTATCTTCCAACTCCTGCTTAGCACATTTCCATTTTTTTCCACATCCTCAGCCTACATAACATACTGTATCAAACGGGACCAAGAGCACATGGGACCAAATGGGACTAAACACATTTCAGTATTTCAAGTGCAACTTAATTGTTACTTTTTTTTGTTATGGACTGGTTACAAATAGAGAAATGTTCTTCATAATATCTGCTTCTGCAAACTCATGGAACCCATCTTAAACTGTTTTATCACATGTGATGCTATGAATTAAGTCCCATACTTCTTTACAACTACCCAAAAGATTAGACAAGCAAAACCAAGAGGTAAAAACTCAGGCTCTGCAAAGTTATATGGAACAATACATTCTAGCCTCTTAATTCACTTTCCTCTGACTGCTAGAGTTCTCTCAGGACAATCTCACAATTAAACAACTGGTCTACTCTGAGATTTGGGTTTAACCTCCTCCTTTAACTCTGGTTTCCCATGCAATCTTGGACTCTAGGGCTCAGCTCTCAGCCATAAAATTAGGACTCCCTGTTTTCCACACTATTTACTCATTTCCCATTTATAACAGCATATACTTCAAAAACACACTTAAAATCTCCCTCCTATGTAGACACAGTGCCTTAACAAAAAGATCTGAATTCAGCTGGGATTTCTAGAAGCTACTTTCAAAAAAACTTGTCACTAAAAAAGGCCTACATATGTACTTTGTATTGTACAAACATAGAACTCAGAAACATCATAGATTATGTAGTAACACATACTCCCACCAAAATATTTCTTAACTGATATATAGAAAAAGGCAACCTGCAGTATGAGATAATAACTGTTCTTACATAAAATTATTCACGATCAGATGCAGTAAGCATTCAGTACAACTCAGATACATGAACACAAACTAGTAGTCCCCAGAATCTGGGGGCTCACAGACCACTAACAATACTTTAATGTATCAGATGATTATTAAATTCATGAAGCTTTTAAGTGAAAAAATTAAATCGATGCGTCACAAAGGACACAAAATCCTCCCTGAATATATGTAGGCACACTGGAGCCAAGTGGCTAGTTTCTTAATTCCAGAACACTTGAGCGTACAGTATTGCTGAGTAAACATGGTTTTGATTCATAGGGCCAAATAAAATTAGGAGATTAGCTATCAATCTTTTAAGCGATACAAAGATAACATCAGAAAATGCATGCAAGAAACTTCGAGACAACAGAACCAATGCATTTGAGCTGCATAAAAACCAGGGCAGAGATCACATTTAAAGGGTACAGCAAGCTTTAGCAAGATGTTTCTATATCCTCTATCCATTCTCACTGCATCAACATGTTACTAACAGAGAGCAGCTAACAGCGAGCCAGAAGTCTCCAAGGCAGCTTCCAATTTCCTCACCGCTCCCAAGGGGACACTAACAATTCAGACTCAGATCATAGCAGATGGACTCGGGAGCCTTGCAGCAGTAGCCAACTGAAAAGAGGAAACCTCTTCCCTGCACCACATTAGAAGTCCTTTCAAACACATTTTTGTGCATGCAGCTCAGTAACATCCAAGAAGATATAAGCAGCCCTACTCACTATGAAATGAAGTTGTATGCCGTAGCAAGCTTACAGGCCCAGATAAAGGAGAGCTCAGCAGGCATCTTTAAGGACTTCCAGCCATGTATACATAGGGGAGCGGAAAAGGGAAATATGAACATGTATTTCTCATTTTACCTCCTGAGACCAGAACACCATCGGAATTTACAGCCAGCGTGTTGATAATAGCATTGTGACCAGAGAGGTTTTGAATGAAATTTCCATCTGGGAATTTCCACTGCTTAATATTATCTGGAGAACCAGATGCAAATGTGTAACTGAAAGAAAATAAGGACAGTATATTAAAGTTCAAAACAGCTGTAGGGATAGCATACATCCTACACTGCAACTAGCATTTAACAGTAGTGTCAAAGTTACTTATACTAAAACCGCTTTTCTGACATTTTTACTTTGCATAAAATGAAGCAACTCTATGAAGCCGTGAACTACCCGTTTCCTTCCTGCTCCATAGACTACCTAAACTTTATAAATCCTACACCATATAGGAAGTTAATATGCAAATAAACATTAAAAATGCACATTAAGTTATCGTCAGTTGTATTCTGGCAAATTTTCATGTTTAAGGGCATCATCAGCACAGGTATCAGGAAAAGAAACAAAGCACAAAACCAGTATTGGCTAGTCCTCTAAAACTACACAACCAAGGATAAAGCACTGCAAAAAAGTGAACTATGAAAGATCATTTGTTTTACTAAGTTACCATAAAATAATCAATTCCCTCATTTTAACACATGGAAGCAGTTAACAAGGTTATTTGGGTAGCACATACAAAAGCCTGTAGGAATATTTTCAGTTGCCACAACATCTAAGCGATTTGCTGTCTACTTAACAGATTCTTCAATAACAAAATAGATTATTAGGAAAAAAATACTGAAATATTAAAAACTACAGAAATACTGAAACAAAAAATACTAGGCTGACAGTTGCTACTGCTTGATAAAAACACTTCAAGTTTTTTTCAGAGGTATGATTGATGAATCTGAAGCCAGATTTTTTTTTTTTTTTGGCAGAATATAAGAAAAATAGGTTTTTTTTCTGCTATAGCTAACAGGGATAGCATGAGTTTTTTATAATTTTTCAGACACACAGATTGGATCTGAACTGATTCATAAAGATTCTGAGCTTCTGCACTGACAGAATTTCATCTTAAGATATAGAATGTGCAGAAGTACTGCAGTTCTATGTGAATTCCTTTTCTCCATTGTTTTAATGGGGATTTATCTGAACAGGCAACTGTTGATATATCAAAATATAGTATCTAAGTTCAGAGTACTTCCAACAACACCTGCTTCAAAGATTAAATACTCACAAGAAGTTTCTTTTTGAGGTCAGTTAGATTGAAGTGTCTTGTGCAGTGAAACACATATTCAAAACAATCCTTTTGTATTAATCACTGCCTCCTTTAGCATTATTCAGATGTGCCACTTTACAACATTACTTCACTTTCTGCTAACAATCATTCAGTTACATATTTATTATTAGCCTTACAAGCCCAGCATCTCTGGTTTCTCAAGGACTGCATCACAGGCACATACATAAGAAATTCTGTGGGATATAAGACATTCTCAGGATTGCTAATGTACACCAGTGCCAATACTTGGGGAGCACAATCAGTGTAGTAAAGGTATTTGAGAAGTGATATGTACATTTTTACAGCATTCTAAGCTCCTTAGTTTTTCATATTATTTTGCCCTACCATTTAAAATTATCACTCACATTGGCTGTCACCACACAATGTTGTGAACTGTGAAAGTGTAAAAGAATGAGGGAAACGTACTGTCTTGGATGTAGCACTACTGCTCTTACAGATTTCTTGTGATTTGTCAAAGTAACACGAGTTTTTCCTGCCACCAAATCCCAGAGCCGTATGGTAGTATCATGACTGCCTGCAATGAAAAGAAAATAAAAAATGATAGAATCAGCATGATGGTTTCTATTATCATTACCATTTTGACATGGCAGCCAAAACTTTTGTATCTGAAAGAGACAAAAATATTGTTAATGTTTGTTACAAAAATATGATACTAATGCCACCTCAGACAAGAAAGATGCTGGATTGTAATAGTCCCATGCAGTTTGAAATTCAAGGAAACCTAAGTAGTTACACAACAAGGCTAGATTTTGACATAACAGGAAAGAAAATAAACTTCATATTTAGCCATGGTACTGGACACTTCTTAACTGAATTGGGGAGAACTGTGGAATATCACAGAAAATGCAAGTCTCAGTACATATTACAACAAAAAACGTAAACACCAGAAACAAAGGAAGTGCAGAAAAACTTTCAAACAATGCACAGCTATATTTGCTTAAACATACCATTAATAGCATGAAATAACCACTGCATGGCCCATTTTCAAGAGAAAACTAATAAGGGAAATTGAATAAATTAACAAAGATAACATTATGGACCTCACATAATTACTGAACAAATACATTCATGATTATGTTTTACAATCATATTACTTGTGAAACCATGCCCACTATACCTGTAATAATTTGTGGTTCTGCAGCTTGGCACTTCACTGTCGCTACCGCATTTGTGTGCCCCGATAGTGTGTGCACGCTGGCTTTCGTCCTCACATCCCAAATCTATGAATTCACAGTAAGTCAGTCACAGAGGTCAATAACAGGTGCATATTAAACATATTTTAGGCACTGTCACTGATTACATGAATTCCTTGCCACAGTTCTACAGATTAAACAATGGTATTTAGGTTTTTTTCATCCAACAATTAATCACACAACGGCATCAGCTGGCAAATTTCAAGGGGAGCACAGAGCTTGCCACTGAATTTCCAGACATACAGATAAGTTAAAGTCACCATAAAACCATACCATCTTCTAAATATAGCAAACTGATCCTATATACTATGTAGTCTACCTACTAAGTTAAGAAATAAAACATTCTCCTGAAGTGACACTGCATTTTTGCATATTCGGGCTTCAGTTTTTATCAACAATGGAAGACAAAATTAACATAAACCATCTTACTATTTTCATCTTGATTCATGGTAACTTTTGGTAAGTATTCACTTTTACAAATAGAAGATGTTGAAACACATTGACATATCAAGATGTTAAAACATAACAATGCTATACTTACTCTTGCTGTTGAATCTCTGCTACATGTTACCAGTACATCTATTGTTGGATGCAAGTCTAAACCATAGACAGCACTTAGATGACCATGGTAATGTCTGATAACCTAGATGAATAAAAAAACCGCACACACAATAACTGAATATTTGAAAGAATATTCTAAATGCTTTGATTTTTATATTTGCCACCACCAATTAATTCCAACTGAAGACACTACAGCTTACCTTATTGTATTCAAGATCCCAGCATTTCACTTGTTTGTCTTCTCCACAAGAAAATAGGTATGGACTTCTTGCACTTACTATCACCCCTCGTACAGTACTGATGTGTCCCGTCAAAGACAATTTCAATTTGCCACTAGCAAGGTCCCAAATCTGCATCAAAATAGGTATTTTGAGGTAGAGAGGTAAAAGCTACATAGTGATAGTCTGGGTAAACAGCCCAGATGTAACTGATACTGTTGCATTTTAAGTTAAAAATTACAATAAACATTTGCTCTCCAGCTACTACTATGTAATAAATGAAATCTCAAGGAGTAATACTCCACAAATCCTTTATGACTAGGTAATAAAAATGTTCTACAGTTCATTACTCTGCAAGCAGTAAGCAAGAAATTGCTTCCAAGGGCTGAAGACATTTTTAAGTAACAAGAGAACAAAAAAACCACCCCCCACAAACTTTGTCAGTGACTTCTTGAACTTGTTACCTTTATGGTTCTGTCAGCAGAGCCAGTAACAAACCACTGATTTCCTGGTTCTACTGCAATACATCTCACCCAGCCTAGGTGACCACTGATAACCTTTAGAAAAAACAAAATTTTTTCTAAATCAGAAATAATACACATATATCTGTCAATATAATTTTCATTCTCCAACACTGGAATTTGTTAGTGTTCACCAAGAAACACACGGTCCCCCAAAAGTCAAATGCAGAGTTAGAGCTGAAGAGAGCTTCATTTCTACTGTAGTTAAATGAAGAGACTACTAGAAATGTACATGTCATACAGCAGACTTGGGAACTTGCAATACAGAAATACCCTGTTCCTATAAGCAACTTTTTCAAATCCTTTGAGACTCCATAATACTGTGGCTCAACACCTGAGACTTTGCAGAGAAAGACTGTATTTAAGCACAAGTTCCTCATGCTGCTATATATTGCTTATACAAAAATAAAGAATAATTATATAAAATCTTAACTGTTAAATCACATTGCCATATAATAAGCTCTTAAAGCACACCACCACCTCCTTTTCCCCAAATAAGGGGTAATATGAGTGTGTCAGAAACTTTCTGGTAACAAAATACTGGGGACAGATCTCACAAGAAAAGCTCCACCAATACACGGCTTGCTTACAGCAGCCTTTCTGTTTCTCTAATTTCTCTGAAGTCAGACAACTAAAATCAAAACCCATATTTGGTTTCACTGGATGGCATATTTCATGTACCGTCATACAGCTCACTTCAAAAGATCTAAAACACAGCAAAAGTTCTTAGGCAGAAATAAGGCAGAAATACTTTGGAAAGCTAAAGTGGATTCTTCTCACCAGATGAGACCACAGCTGCATACATTTGAGATAGCTGTCTAGATTTCTTTATAGTCTAGGAATAGAAACAGGCATTTCCATGGGAGAAATCTAAGAAATAATTAATCTGACCTATTTTAAGTCCCCATCTTTCACAAATGGCTTTAAACCAAGCTTAGGAAGACCAGTTAAAGTGTAGATCTTAAGTAACAGATAAGATGAAACCCACGTTTGGTGTTCCAGCTATGCTCCTATTTCTGAGTTGCTTGAACAAGCTTTTGTCCTGTTGAGTAAGGATTTTGATAGCAAATCTCCACTAAAACTGTTTACACATAAAGTTAGTACAGTGACTTGAATTGTATTTACAGTCTCTCTCTAAAAAGAAAGTGCTCCTAACAAGTAGGCAATTTTCATTTGTTTACCTTCAATCTCTGATGGGTTTATTTTGGTGCCATTTTTTTCAAATGGCATTCGCCTTAATTTTTATAGAGAGCACATTCCAATACTCTGTATTTAGAAAACCTATATAATCCTTTGACCTCAAGTGTTTTTCAAAAAATTACTTTGAGATTAGCCTTAAGATTTATGACTAATACATCTCCTTCTGAAGATTTAAATGCCTATAAATGGTGCTATATTTAGATGAACAGCGCTAAAACAATACAATTCTGACACTAGAGCATGAGATTTTTAAATGTCAGGAAAGCCTAACATTCCTAAAATAATATTCATCCTTTCTCAGACAAAATATGAAATTGCTTAAATTTCATAGTAAGAATCAGCTCTTTTAGAAAAAAAAAAAGTACATGTTCAAACAGATACACCTGAAAAGTTAAAAAGATCTGAACCAATACATATACTTAGAGATTTCTCCTTCAACTCAGCTACCCTGCCATACTCATCACCAAAACGTTTAAAGATGCTATGAGATTTTGGGGCAATGGCCGCTATTACTCCCTAAGAAAATTAAAAGGTAAATTAGATTAATTCAAAAACAAGACTAGAAGTCAAGCCTTGACTGACTAGTCAAGTCAATCTAAACTGCAGAGATAATTTGTGATTGAAGTATTCAGCTTTTTTCCCCCCATTTTCATAGCAAGTAAAAGAAGTCTGGTTGACTCAGCCATTGACTGCCTTTAAGTGCTTTTGGAGACAATTTCATTACGTTAACACTGCTAGAGTATTTCTTTAACATTAGTTTCAAATTTTGCACCTTGTCTTTGAGTTCCTCTACCAAAGAAGCTGACTAGAAAAGAAAAAACAAACTCTGTAACGAATTTATCATAATACAGCTACACATATGTAAACAAAACAGTAAAATTAATAATATTCACAAAATAATTTGCTAAATAGAATGAAAAATATTTGTAATCTAACCTCTTTGTTATTTAAGAAGAGAGTGTGCATAAACAACTTAGTTGTGATCACTTTTCATTTGATTTCATTTTTATGAATGAGAAGAAAAATTATGCTTTGAGGTCTTTATAGAACATAAAACATTCATTTACTTTTATATGCATGTTCATGTCACACATCTGTAACTTACTCTGTACAGTTTCCAAGGTGGATGCCACTGAGGTTTGGGCATGGTTGGAGCCTTCTTTGCCATTAATGCAGAATTTTTGTTTCCACCAGCTTCCACCATAGCCTGTAAGTTAAAAGGAAGGTTACTCTTATGCTTTATAACTTACCTCTCCTTAAAAACTAAAGCCTTCTTGCTCTGATGTCTCAACACTGATTAAATTTAGTCAGTCAGGAGATCTCCACACAACAGACAAATGAATCCAGAAGCAATCTGGTGAACACTAAGTACTTTCTACATTAGATGTGCAACAAACTCACCACAGACATCCCAGGAGGCTGCGAACGCTCAGATATTCCAGCATGCCTGTAAATATCACCCACACCAGCAGCTGTCCGATTTGCATCCAACCTAGGTTGAATGAAAATGGTCGATGAATTGGAATCAACTTTCTTTTACTAAGTGATAAGGTATCACAGGGCTGCATCCAGTCAAGTGTTGTACACCTCCACAACCTCTCTGGGCAACCTGTTCCAGTGCCTGACCACCTTAAGGTAAGAGACACGCACAAAGCCTCACTTTTTTCTCTTCTATCTAAACAGAATTTCCCCTGTTCCAACTTCTGCTCATTGCCTCTCGTGACATCCAAGAAAAAAAAAAAAAACAACAGCATACAGAAAAATGATGCCTGGCCACACTAAAAGTAGTTTCTTTAAACATTTTATAAATTAGAACATTCAAAATACTCAAAGTAGCTCTCATCCTGACTTCTGTGTTTTGCCTTGAAATTCCCATAGATAACAAAAGTGTTAATGAAGTAACACAGCAGTACCTGGACTGAGAAGCAGGAAGTGCTACGGCTAAGGACTGTGCTGCAGATTCACTAGGCATCCTCTGGACCTTAGTATCTGCTGTCAGAGCCACACCTTGAAAGAAAAAAAACAACCACAACACAGTAAAAGCAAAGACAACTCTATTAAAAAGAAAATCCAGAAAAGTATATCATACAAACGTATATACATACACACACACGTACACCTGCAAACAAGGGCTTGTCACACCCCGTAATATTAAATCCCAGCATTCAATGACATCATTTCTCACATGCAAGTCAAATCTACTGAAATTTTTATTTTGGCCCAAATCCTTTCTATCCTGATTCTACTACATACGTAGGTACAAAATTTCTACAGTAAAAACCAGGATTATTCTGTCATTTGAAACAAAAAAGTCTAACTAGGAGCAGCATCCATCTTTTTATCTAGCTTCAACTACTATGGAAATCTCTACACAGTGGCTGGCATCATGCAGTGGTGCCAGAACTACAAAAGGCTTAGTCGTGCTGAAGTGAGAATTTCAGACTACAACTTATGATTTATAACCCCATCCTAGGAACAGATAGCTTTTTTTTTTTTTTTTTTAATTTAAGAACTCTTTGCAAAGTGTAGTTTTGGTGCACACTGGTGAATTTATCCCATTTCTCTATTTCTTTTCCTAACCAAAGTTCTGGCAGTTGACAACAAAAACAATATTTGGGTGAGATGCCCAAGTTAAAACAAGAAACAACAGAGAAAGAAACCTAATTTTTAACCCCAACATATCTGATTCTATAAAAAGAACACTGAACTTGAAGAAACCTCTATGAGCAATTCTTGACACTGCAGTTACAGGGAACTATGCACATTTCTTTAATGGCTGAGGGTCTATTGAACACTCACGTTTCTTAACTTACAAATCAAGCCACAACAGATTTTCCACCATACTTGTAATAAACTTAAGCACTAACAGTAAAAGATCAACAGCTAAAACTAAACCGCCACAAGGACAGAGCAGGATTGATCAGTAACAGTGACAATTAGCAATAGCCAATGTAACAACACAGAAACATAACCTTTCCAAGCACAGACAAAACCAAATGACACTAAAATTAGACCCTAATGTCTCCTTCTCAGAGCAAGGCAGTGATACCTACACCTTTCTGCTCTGATGATGACAAGCAGGACACACTCCCTCTTGTCATTCAAAGTCCTTCCAGACGGACACCCCCCTCCTTGTTCACAACAAAATTCTAAGAGCAGCTCTGCCACAACAGTGGAGGCACCAGAGGTCTGTGGGTCTCAGCAAGCTCTCCAAGAGAAAGGGGACCACAATATCAGAGAGGCGATTCCTAGAACATCTTTATGATGAAGTTACCATGGGAGGTGAAATCTCATAGAAATGCATGACCGTCTCACAGCAAGCTCACATCCACAGAGGCTTAGTGAAAAGCCACTGCATCTGTACCTAAATCCTCCTACCTCCTATCCCAAAACATTTATCAGCCACAAAACTCTATGCATCAATACTATGGAAGACTTGAATGGCATTTCCCACTACTTTTAGGTATGGATTCACAGCAAGAAGAAGTCTGCTCCTCCTGCTAGGATGGAGGATGCCTTGTTCTTACAGGACACCAAAAACTGCACGCAAACGCTCACAGAATTTTACTTACCAGGCCCAGGTGGGTATGGATGTGTACCAGTTATCAAATACTCAAGTTCTTGTCCTAAAGAACAACAAAACATCGTATTAATAACTACATTTCGTACTGCACTGCACATGATGCACTCAAACAGGAATAGAGTAAAACAGAGCAGGTCATACATAGAAGAAACCAGCAACCACTTCTAACGTACTACACTTAGACGTTCCTTATTCTCATTAATTTCATTTATTCTGGTTATCTCAGTTTTATAACACTCAATAGTAAAAAAACATTTTTGAAATGGTGAGGCTACCTGTTATCAAGAAGGACTCTCAAGAGAAAAATCTTCATACTGTCAAAGATGCCTTTTGAAGTAGGTATCATGGAAAAGGATTCAAGTACACAAATAGCATGGGTGTCTGAAATGTAAGCTAGTCAAGACAACTGATTGTCTGTGGTATCAGAAAAGAAAGAGGTTGTTTTCTTCTTAAAAGATTTTTCATTATCTCTCAATGTCTTTCACTTTCAGAATACTTCCAAATAAAGTACCTTGGGGAAAAAAAAAATCTCAACTAAAATAAGGTGGTATTTGGCACTCTTTAGAAGAGAAGTTTTCATGTGGTATCTACCTAATACATACAGGTTTTATATATAACAAAACATAGATTGAAAAAACCTGCAGATTTAAAATAAAGAGTTATCTGGTTTAATAGTTCCACAGCTAAAGGAAGTCCGAAAAAAAATATCTATGAAACAAAATAAAAAAAACACCAAAACAACAAAAAAGCATGTCCTTGACCATCATGAACTTGTAAAAAGGAGAAATACATTACTCATCTTTCTCTAATACATAAGTACAGCACAAACTAATGTTACTGTAAAAATTACTCTTTTTACTAATGAATTACTGTAGAGATTTCACAGCACCCTATTACTCCTTTGTTAAAACAAACCTCCTCCTTGTTCTGAATCACTTGCCTCCTGTGGACCCTAGCAAGAAAAATACCAATCAAAAAAACCCATGTATCTTGATTTCCATATTTATCTCTGATGGATTAACATTGGACTGCATTCTTCAGATTTTACATCAGTGAGACTGTTACAAAAGAAAGGACAAATATACCACTAAGAGCAAACTAACCTTGATTTCCAGAATACTGTTTGTGTCCATAAGGATCCCCGGTGTTCGGGCCTCCTTTCTCTCTCAAGTTTTCTTTAAGAGTAGGCATGTGTAACACTGAGCCATACTCTGTACGCAGCTTAACTGCCATCTTTACTTTGTGACTGTTGGAAGAGTGAAGCATAATCCTGATTAAACCCCGATTTTTGAACTGTTATTAAGTTTTGAAATATTTTAGAGAAGGTTTTATACAACTTACTTTACAATTCTAATATTCTTCTTCCGTCAAGACTACACTGTTGACTCTATAGAAACATCTGAACTTCTGACTTGGATGGAATAATCACTAATGTAGTTTAAAACTTCACTGAGCGCAGTACTTACCTTTCTTCATCTAACGGGATAGGCTTGGCGTTATCAGCTACAAACATATCATGGGTTCTCTTCAAGGATCTGAACACAAGTGTGTGCACAGAATGCTTCTGGACTTCCTAAAATAAGTAAAAGAACATTAAAGTACATTTGGACATAATTAAATAAAAAATTGAAAACTGAAACATAAATTGACCCAAGTAGCAATTTCAGACTTCAGTACTGTTAGATGACGTAGCACCACTTAGTTCAGAGAAAACACCACTCCTGAGTTTATCTGTTAATTGCTTTAACTCAGTGTTTACTCAAAATAACACTCCCTTTCTTGGAAACTGCCGAGACATTGAAAAGCAAGACAAAAACCATGATCAAACTTTTTGCACCAGCATCTACATGACAAAAGCATGAGTGTGCAAGCTTTTTCCCCTCAGCCCTTCCAGTTCTGTTTTTATATGTAGGCAATAAAGTAACCAATTCCGAAAACACTCCTGTAAATTTTATTTCAATGACACCATAAAAAGAACAAGGGCAACCATCAGCTTCCGTGCACAGTGCCACTTTACCTAAGCACAGCACAGTTTACTGAGAGAAAACCTGGGATCAAACCTAACAAAATTTGTTTTCCTTTTATAATTTTTGTTTGTTACTATGAGCAAAACATTCTTAAAATCCCATTCAGGAACTAACAAGCAAAATTTAAAAGCTATTAACTTATACAGAATATTTGCTTACCAACAGTACAATTCATTTTTTAATTAATATTTTCTTCCCAATGGACAAAAAAAATTGTTGGAAATCTGAGCCTCCTTGCTTAGGTACAAAGCCAAAGCTCTCTGCATGACTGTATGTTCTGTATGTCACGCAAACAATGGCAACAAACTGGAAGCAACATTACTAACTTTTGGCATTGGATATCATCAACTGCCCAGCCTTCAAGATTCATTACACAGGTGCCTTCCCTATTAAGCTCTCTGTAGGTTCTGTTTTCCTGCTCTGGAAGTTGTTTGTCCACTCACTGACCCACTCTGCAGTGGCTCTTACCCTCCCAACTCGGTAGCACCTACACAAAGGTTTTTGCTCTTGCTCAGTGAGTTGCTGCAAGCTCCACGTATTAAGTGAAAAAAACCTGCAACATTTGGAATTGGGTTAGGAATTTCATACATCTGAAGAAAGAGATAAGAATTACAGCAGCTAATTACTATTCAACAACAGCAGCTGTTGAAATCATCACATGAGTAATAGGTAACACAATGCCTCCCCAACAGAAAAGAAGCATCTACAAATATTTTTTTGACAGACACTCTTCTGTAAAAAGCAGCTAACAGTGTTGCATAGGGCAGCAGTCTTTGCACCTTCTCATATACTCCTGACAATGATACTCGCTTTTGGAAACACACGATATTCACCCCACAGTAACTACTCCACGGCCTATAAAACCAGCGACCTTCTCCCCAGCTTTACTTCCAAGCTCTCACAGAAAATCTACCACTTTCTTGACTAGCTGACAAAGACAGTAAGTCACTGGAGATTGGGCATCACAGCATCACTTCCCCAGACCCTAGCACCAATTCCACATCCGGCCTAAATCTGGCAAAGCAAAACCGCTGGCTGCTGCTGACTCCTGCCCAGGCCCACAGGGCCCAAGGACCCGCACCACGGCCCCCGCGAAGCAGAGGCCACAGCCCTCAGGCCGGCCAGAAACACCCCTCTCGCTTCCTGCGGGCAACTCGCTCTCCCCCAGGGCGGACCGGGCAGGGGCTGGGAAGCCGGAGGGACCGCCATGGCCTATGCCCACAGCAGCCCTTCCGTACCAAGGGGAAAGGGGGCGGGGGGCGCGGGGCGGCGCTCGGTGGTCCGCGCACGGCCTCCCCCCCGCCACCGCCCGGCCTCGGCTTCCTCACGGGCCCAATCCACCCCGCTGCCCCGGCACCGCTCCCTAGTCTCGCCCGGGACGCCTCAACGGCGAGGCAGGGAGGACGCGAGGGGCCCCGCGGCGGAGCCGACCGCCCCTCACCTCCACCATGGCGCCGGCGAACTCCCACCGCCGCCGCACTCCGCCAACCGCTATGGAGGCGCTTCCGGCGGCTAGCCCCGCGCCGCACCGGAAGTGAGACTCGTCACGAACGCGCGCCCAGACGGGCGCGCGCGGAGGGGCGGGTTAATAAAGGGGGGGCGGGGCTTACATCACCCCCGCGGCGCGCTGAGGGGCGCCGGGTCC
>NW_010972576.1:5239877-5281380 GCF_000737465.1 Haliaeetus leucocephalus | reverse complement strand
CCAAAAGCACCGTCCCCCGCGGCGAGAGGGCTGCAGTGACGGGAAGCGACCAGAAGAGCGCAATATTCTGCTTTCTGAAGGGCAGCTGGTGGTGTCCTCAGCCGGCCCCAGAGTGCTGAGGGAGTAAGTGACATCTCTGCAATGGTTCCCCCACGCTGACGGACTGACTACGCTCTGGTCGGACCGATTTTGTAGAAATCCTTGGCCTTTGCAACTGTTTTGGGTCGTACAGCTACAGCTTAAAAAGTGCTGTTTCCTTCGTGAGTTCTGAAGGATAAAGACTGTTCAGAGAACCACACAAAATGAGGGGGATGTGGGGAAGTAGTCCCCAGGACCGAAATGCAATGTCTAAACAGAAGAAAACAGGGTGATGTGGGATGCTAGCTGCTATACCTGGTAACTGTCTTCTGGAAAAAGTATCTTTAGGTTACGTCCACAGGACCACCTTTTGATGGAGACTGAAATTGTGCGTGAACAAGCTGGCAACCCCTGCACCGCATGGCAAGGTGTACGTTGCAAGAGGGCAGAGGCTGTACTCCTTTTCCAAACGTACCCTGATACTGCAGCTGATTTTTCATTTGCCTTTATAAGCAGAATAAGCAAATGCATATGTGCAAATAGCAAATAGGCACCTACTTTCTTCACATATACTCATCTGCTCTTAAATTCAGGAAGTCTTGTCCTCCCAAGCCTAAAGCGGGGATTTGGTGAGCACATCTTTTACAGTCCCACCATCGTGTTGCTCTTCCTTACCACCCCACCAGCCACTTGCTGCGTCTGTCTGGGTGCCTGAGCTGTGAACAGTTTGCAAACTGATTTGGGCTAAAAATAATCCAGTGCAGCATCTGCTGCTTCAAACCTGTCCTCTTTATTAGCCACAGGATGGCATTAGCTTGGGATTATTTCTGGCATGCGAATTGCCTGCTTGACATAATGACCATCTCTTCTCTTTTCTGGAGCTGATGGATCATTTCTGGTGACTGCACTGGTGGTTTATATTTAGTTATTTGAGATACAGTGATAGCTAGAAATGTGCTCCAAGTGGCTTCGATCCCCAGTTCCTGGTCTGGGGCAGAGGTGGGGGAGAGATGTCCATTACCCTGTGCCGTCAATGGCAGGGAGCATTGCCAGCCCGCTTTCAAGCCAAGTCAGCCAGGTTTCATGTTTAACATGAGGACCTATTTCAGTAGTTCCTCCGGTGATGCTGGAGATTCCTGCTGGGTTTTGGAGCCTCTGGGTAAGGTCAGCACGGCAACTCAAGGAGCAGGAGCATCGTCTGTCCTTGCTTAAATTGCAACCTAGGGTGCAAACTCCATGGGGCAGTGTATGAAAACAGGGCAAGTCTGTTGTGTCCTCCTGGGCTGGTGAGGTTAGACTGAAGTTACACGAGGTTTAAACGGAGATACTGGGGGCAAGGGATTTCAAACAGGTTTTGTTTTTTTTTTTTTTAAGTTTACACACAGAGTAATGTGTGCCTTGTGACTGGGTGGTTGACTGACTGGTGGATTTGATGTGTGGAAGTGGTTTAGGGGCTAATGTCTGACAACATATAAAGTATCATGATACAGTCGCTTCCTTTCTATTGTCTGTTGAAAGAAATCAGGCTTATTTTTACTGCCTTTTTAAAGGAAAGCAAATTTGAAATACAGATGCTTGTAGCACTCCAATAAAAAAATTTCTCCATTTATATTTTGTAAGAAAGCTTCGCTCTTATGTGCTGTTTATTACTATTATTATTAGCCTTCACCCTGGCCCTGTAGTTGTTCTCATTTTTTTACAGGTAAACATTCCCCTCAGAAATCTATAATTTCAGCTTATTTCCTGGTGTCCTTGTAATGCGTTAGAAAATCAGAGGACAAATTGATCTAATAATTTCATTTTTTTTAGAAGATTTAGTCTAAGGTGAAATTTAGTCCCAGAACTTCAAAAAATCATGACAGCAATATTAATTAGGATATTCGCTTTACTCTTTTTTTTGTTGTTGTTATATGCAACTGCTTGATGTATTCTTCCATGCCAGCTACAGCTGCAATTCTGCAAATAGCAAACTATGCAATTTTTTATAAATTGCTACTTAGAAGAAGGTGACTAGTAAGTTGCACGTGCTTTCAGTGCAGTTTTAAGGCCAAAGTGAACAGCCCCACTCATTAATGTTTAAGAACTTGCTTGCCCTCAGAACATGAAGATAACATTAATTCTCATTTATGAGAAACCTTTGAAGTAATATATGTTACCGGTACAAACAAGAAATGAGGATGTTCGTCTCACCAGAGATAACATTTAAGTTTACAGCATTCTTTTCATAGTATGACACTATTACACCACTAGTTGTTTAAAAGGACATTTCTAAATCAACTGTTTTTTTTAAATTTAATTTAGTAAACACTGTAGTTCACTGTGACCCAAGAAGTTCTGTTCCCTCACCCTAGGACCACCTCAGGGGGCACATTCAGCTCTGAAGAGCCGTGATCCAGGGACTATGACTCACCCGACGGGGGTTTGTGTAAAGAGGGTTGCACCACTGGCAGATATGTCGGCACAACAAACACAAGGGGCCGCAAACAAATAGTCATTCTTAAAAACATACACATACGCCTCTGCCAGTAAGTGCCCTTTCAGTACAAAAATACTGTACAAAGGGATGTCCTGGAACACCATCAGGTTCATGTTGTATTATTACAGTTCCTAACAGCAGGTGTGTTGTGGTATTGCTACCACGTTAACTCCAGGAACAGCTTCTCATTAACCATACGAGTTGGAGGAGGGAATATGAAGGAAAAAAGATTAGGTGGCCTGTTTTGAAAAGAAAGCCTCTTGATATAATTTTCAGAAGAAATTTAAGCCATGGTTTTGGTTGTTCATAAGGCTTCACTCAATCCTTAGAAAGTGTCAGCCTAACTGTAATGGTTGCAAGCAAGAGAGAAAAATCACATCTCATAACCAGCATGCTAACGTAGATTAAGTTCTGCTGCTGAAATGTTTTCCATACATGTGTATGTTTGCCAGTATAGATTGCTCTGTATGTGGTTCCAGATTTGGACTGGTTTTTGCTGATAAAACTCTCCAGGCAAAACCTTTGCAGCGTAGACAAGGCCTCTACTTACCAGATGAGCAGTGGCACGATCCCCATCACGGGCCATCTGCTCATTTGACACAAAGCTGCAAACCCGCTGCAGTATCACGTACATGTGTTGTTCATGGTAAATCCCCAGGGAGACACGACCACCCAACTCTCTTGGGGAAGCCAATGAAAAGTACTGGAGCTGGGAGGGTCAAGGCTGAGTTTCAAAGGGGAAATCCCATCTGAAGGCGGATGAAGCCTGGGGGTTCCCCATGCTGGGACTCTGCAGCAAGCGTGGGGGCTCCCATGCCAACCCCCATCATCCAGTACCCAACACCTTCTGCTCCGACACAGCCACGCTTCTTCACAGCGGGGTGAAGAGTACTTAATGCCTGAAGAAGGGCACCATAAATTACTGCAGAACATGGTGATGGTTTCAGAATGGATTTAGGGCAAATATCGTACATTTAATTAAGATTTGTTTGAACTTAGCCAGGATAATTTAAGAGTAAGTTTCTAGCTCAGGACTAGTAAGACCTTGTTTTAGTTCCACTATACTACGAGCTACCCGTAAGCCCTGGGCAAGGGTTGAGAATTGCTATGTCCCTTCCTTATACGTAAGATGAAGGTGACTGAACTTCGTTCAGAGGTATATGGAGGGAAAACTGCATTTATGGTTGGGAGATGCCCAGAATCAGTGACAATATCTTGGCTAGCATCTTTAAGTGGAAATAACATGTTAATGATGTCAGTTTTGGCCTTAGGCAGATTTCTTTAATGCCTGTAGGGAGAAGTTTGTGCTCTTCCAAATATAGTAGTGTGGTGATGTCCTCATGCAAGAGATCAAATTCAGTGGAATTAGAGCTCCTTGAGCCATAGCTGATTTTGGTCCAAGCTGTGTAATAATTAAACCAGTCAGGTTAAACAGTTTTCATATTTCGGGAATCTCCATAGTTTACAAGAATTCTGAAAACAGCACGAATACAGGAAAAAGGCCTAAACCAAGCAATTTTAGCTGTTCTCATCTTTGCTTACCATAAAATCTCCCACTCCGTCAAGTTGATCTTTGAAAAGGAACCCCAGCCCACGGTTTACATCTCTTCATGTCTTCAGACATCGATATGAATGACTTCAGAAAAGTGCTGGCTCTCACTCGGCACATTTTATTTAATTCACTATATTATGATAATTTATAATGCACAAGAAAATCACAGGATATAAAGACACTGAAGTGTTAAAACTCTGCTAATATGAGAACAGTGATACACCATACTCCTATAAAGCATCAGAAAGCATGTTTGAGTATTCCACTATGATTACAAATAATTTCATGCATATTCTTTTAAAATATTATTAAAAATATTTAAATACTGTTTGACAGGTATACTTTTTGTATTAAAAAAGGAAACCATCAAATTAATATGTAAAATTTAATTATTTTAGGTCATTCACAATGTCGTATTGCTAAAGTAATGGAATAGCATTGTTTTATGCTTACAATATTCATCTGATATTTAATTAGATCAAAACAATGTTTTCATTTAAAATTATTAATCTAATGAACATAATATACTCTTTCTTGCTTTGTACTTCAAGAGACCCAAAGACTTGCATACCTATCCAGGCACCATCAGAACTATTTAGAAGAATGTAGCCATCTATATGATGTGAGTTTAATTCTAATTTAATATCATATTTCTGAAACATTCAAATTTTCAGCAGAGAGAAAAAAAGATGTCACAGTGCGACATCTGATGATGTTTCTTTTCTTTAGATGTTCACTTTTCAGCTGCTTGAAAAGCCTTGTGATTTTTGAGAAAATGGTAGTCTTGTGTAATCTGAGCAGGAGGTACTTTTAAGGACTTAAATATCTATTTGACCCCAGCATCAGCAGAGGTCTCTGGGACACGTAGATAAGAGCTGTCCAGAGAAATTGCTCAACAACAAATGTATTCAGGCACACAGTGAAGAGAAAGGTTGAATATTAACAGAGATACAGTGATTGCTCAGAAGGGTTGGTCCTATCACCGTCAGTCATCTGGGAAATGAGGGCTGCCGCTTATATATAGGAACAGAGAGGACCTCTCCCTGTCAGAGCTGCTGATAGGAGAAGGTCACTGAGCGGCTCAAGCAAGCTAGCACCATGAAACTGCTCCTGCTCTTCCTGCTCTGTGTTTCCTCAGTTCAACCCCAGCCTGCTACTGACTATGATGAGGAGGTTGTAATACTGATCATAATTAATAATAGTAATAATAGTAAAAATTATTAATTTCATTTTAATTGCATGCCTGACTTACACAGCTTATGTGAGTTAGCTAAGTTAGCAGCTGTGGGAAAAAATGATCCAGTGCATGTTCTTTTTCCACTTGAATTGTTCAAAGAAATAACCTTTCTATTATTTCTTCGTGTATATGTAACTGCATAATAGTTATTTTCTGAGTTTGGATATATTTTCTTCCTCTTTTTCTGTAGGGAATGAAGAACACCTGGTGGTAAGATTATTTAGCTGAATTTACTTAAGGATATTAATTTAGCAGTAATGTTATAGACAGTTAATATCAGGTTCAAAGAAGTAGAAATGTGTAATTAATCATGTCCTCTCTCAAAAACAGTAAAAACTTTTCTGTGGATTCAGTAGACATTGAAAACAAATTAACTACCAGTTCATATAGCTTTATGTTGGAAATGGAGAGGTAACAATTTTTGAACAAAAAGGCAAGCAATAAAGATCAATCTAATATAACAGTTTAACCTAGATTTAGTTTTAGGTAAAATATTTCAATGGGAAATACAATTTAGAATCTCAGTACCTTTTTTTATATTTTGAAAATCCCTGCAAAAATGACATAGGTCAGGGTAATCAGAAATGAGGTGATTTTCTGTTATACAATCTAAGTATTTGTGTTTGTACATTGACTACTGATAACACCACTATGCTAAATAATTTTCAGCAATTTTGTGATTTGTACGCTGCCTACTTCTGAAACTGCTTGAAGCCTCTGATCCTGGATCCTTACAAATGTTTGTTATTTGTAGCTAAGTCTGAGTGGGATTGGAGATGGTCGAAGATTTTGATTCAGTAGTTCAGACAACTATTAATTCAAATGGTCTAGTTTCAACAAGTGCTTAGGGACCAGGCCTGTTTTCCTTGCTCAGCCTCTTAGACTTCCCTATTTCTGGCAGAGGTGGGGATGAGAGAGATGTTATTGAATGCTTTTCCCAATTCCATCAGTTAATAGCTGGCATGTGGCCCGAGACCCGATGATATATTTGACTGTGGCCTGATTTTCTGAAACCTTACAAATTTTCTTGTAGCCCAGTGAAAAATTGGGACACTGATAACGTGATGCTGAATATCCTTCTTAGCCCCAAGAATGTCAATTACTTTTTTTTTTTTTTGTATCCTACTACTTCAAGTTTCATGGTGCTTAGTGGCTCTGAACTATATAAACTTTGTCCCTTCATCAGAATGAGCTATTGAAATATTGTTTTGCTTTGGTTTGAAGGCTTTTTAGTTTGCCTATATGTAGGTGGAGGGAGTGTGACTAGTCTTACAAGGGAGGGCATAGCAATGACTTTTACATAACATCAGCGTAAAATTTCCATTATTGCTTTTTTCATTCCATTCCGCGGTTTTCCTCACTGTTCAAAATACTAAAGACTGCTGAACAGATGCCTCCGCCCTGTGCATCGCATTTTACAACAGCAGTCCCAGACTCAGGGAGTTTCCTCTCCTCCTGGCTTTGCAGGACGAGAGCCCTCAGCTGGGGGTTCGAGGCCACCGACCCCTGGACAAAAGGCGGGAAGCGGCCCCCACGCTCCGACCCGTGGCACCTCCCATCAGCGGAACGGGATACCAGCCCCGGCCCCCAAAGCGGGTGAAGCCAGGGGAGAAGAAAGAACCTATCGTCTACCCCGACGCTGGTGGCTGCAAGCATCCTCTGGAGGAGCTGGTAGGTGTCTGCCTGTTGAGGCAGCTGATAACAGACTGTCCTGTCCTTCTAGTGCACCCAGCATGGAGTTTTCTTCACCAAATAAGAGACGGTCATTCATTTAAAGCAGCCCAGCTTTGCTTCGTTTTTCTCGAATTTGGGAGGACTGCATTCAGCACAGTGATGCCACAGGGTCCATGGGATTACTCACAGAGTCAGACAGCCTGCGGCGAAGGTGGGGAGATGAGATTTGAACCCCAAATGAGGAAAGGAAGTATCTGTGGGTTAGCCTGCGCTTTCCATGTGGCTTTGCATAGGTAACTATTAAGAAGGACAGAAAAAAGCTCTGCAGAAGCGCTGGCTTGAATTTCAGATAATCTCAAGGAACCCTGGGGATGAAAAAAAATAACTTCCCGGGTATTTCTTAAAATTTGTTTCAAACCATAATTATAGTCTACCCTCAATCACTGCCCCAGCTCTTACGGAAGAGCATGCAAGCATGCTGAGATCTAGCATACTCCTCGCTGCCTTGCAGTAGTCTGTCGCGCTGTCCCTGCTGTGCTTTCTGCCAGAAAATGCAAGCTGTAACAGTGCTGTGAGGCATCTTAGTATCTGAGAGCAAATTTGAGTGTGGAGGTTTCCAACAACTGAAGTCTGTTAAAGCTTAATGAATACATGGTTGTGGTAGAGTCCCACTTCTGACTGGGTATTTTGGTTCTCATGGGACTGAAGAATTTTCCACCTCTTTTTAAAACACTGCTGTCCTTTACAGTGCAGTGCTTGTTGCAGAAGCAATAGTGCTCAGCTTCTTGAGATGATAATTTTTTAATGAACGGTATGGCCATTTCACGAGAGATATATATATAACAAGGTGTAGAGAACATGGTTGATTCTCTGAGGCGAGTGAAAGAGGAAGGGGGTAGAGATAAATATGCACAGGCACCAGGTAGTTCCTGACAGGCTTTAATCGTAGTTCAGGTGGCTTAACACCTTGAACATTTAACAGTGCAGAAAAGTGAAAAGCAGATAGTGGACTAAAAAAGTGTGAAGAGGGACGGCTTTTCCCAAGAGTTTCAACAAAAAAGTCCTCCTGAGGGACTCAGGGCTCCTTCCTGACCTTCAGACTGCAGCTTCTTTGTAGAAGTTGAATGTCTTGAGTCCTCATCCAGATGCTTAAATACCTGGTCTCACATTACTAACTATTCAATGGGTTCAAAGGTATAATCATTCATTGATGGGATTAGAAACTTTTTATCTTGGCATTTATTCACAGCCCTTTTTGGTTGGTTTTTTTTTTTTTTTTAAGGGAGTGCTGTGTCCAACTGGATGTGAGCTGCAAACTACACTGGTAAAACAGGAAAAAAATGTGAAACCAGTTGTTCGTGATCTAAAGGACAAAGTGAGCAAACTGTCTGAAACCTCTACAACTTTCTATGAATATGTGACTGTTCTAGATAATAAATTGATAAACAGGCAAAAACAAAGAAAAGGTATGCTATTTCTATGAATTACTAGTGTAAACAGTATTGCAGTTCTGTTGGCATTGCTACTGTTACTTGTTAATGGGACTTCTTAAAAAAAATAAAAAATACAGTGGAGTATCTAGCAAAGTAGGGTTCCATGACCGTCTCCTCTTAAATCTTAAAAAAAAATCCTTTGAGAAAGGCAAAGGAATGGATCTCATACTACGGCAAGTTTCGTATCAGGCCCCTAAATGTAAGGGTCATGTATTCCCCCCTTACCTGCTTTCCTATGTCCATCCAATCCCTTTATGCCCAGATCCTGGCTTGGCACCATGGCTTCCTGGAAAGAAGCTAATTATGGTACTTTGCAGAATACAGCACCACTGATAAATCTACTAGCTAGCAAAGAAATAACAATACAAGTGTACCACTTTACTGAGTGGTCTCTGCATAGTTTTTGCACATTGTGGAGAAGTAAGCAAAAGAAATGCCTATCCTTCCTCCCTGCTAAGGGAAGAAGTGACTTCTCAAATTGTGCTTACAGATTGCTCTTCATTATTTCATAACTGGAAAATGTGTTGAAAACTAATCTGCTTTTCATCTCTTTGCTCTTCCAGACAATGATGATATACTTTCTCAGTACAACACAGAGGTGGAATTGCATTATAATTATATAAAGGATAATCTGGACAATAACATCCCATCTAGCCTCAGGGTCCTTCGTGCAGTTGTGGATTCTTTACACAAAAAGATACAAAAACTGGAAAATGCCATTGCAACCCAGGTGGACTACTGCCGTTCCCCATGTGTTGTTTCCTGTAATATTCCAGTGGTTTCAGGCAAAGGTACTCATCCAACTATAATGACATCGCTTCTCCCATTTATATCACTGTGCAAATTGATAGATGCATTATTCAATTGGTTTGAATGTGCCTCTGAAGCCCTGTGTCATTGATTAGGTTAGCAGAAAAGATGGAAAGTGATCCTAAATGAAAAAAATCCTTTCTGGATGCCTGTACTGGCCAGACCAAAGATCCTCTTACCCGGTATCAGTCTTCATTAGTGGCTAGTAGCATTTTAAAGAAATACATGCTTCAAGGTCTTTGTAAGGTGAAGGTGATACATTTGTGACTATCATAGTTGTACCCTTGATTTTTTCAGTCAAGAAACGTTCTTCTTTCACAAGCTTGTCTAGTTCAAAAAGTCATTGGGAAATATACAGTTTTCCATCACTAAGTTTGAACTTTTAGAAATTCCTATTTGGAAAAGTAGAACAATGCAGGTGTACTGGTTTTTCTTCCCTGATTCTTTCACACAATGTATCACAGAAATCAAAATGAAAGTAGAATTATATATATATTTAAAATTGTTGCCTTATAATCAGCAAACCAAAGGATATGAAGATTGTTGAATAAGTTCACAGCTCTTTCAGTAACAGACTCTCTGCTTTATTCTTGCAGAATGTGAGGATATTATCAGAAAGGGAGGCGAGGTATCTGAAATGTACCTCATCCAGCCAGATCCTTTCGTCAAACCATACAGGGTATACTGTGACATGGAAACAGAGAATGGAGGTTAGTGTGAAATAACTATGTTGCTAAAATATTAATATGGATGCTACAAAAAAATCGTATTAGTAATTTGCATTTTATACAAACTAATATGGAGTTATACCTTTTGTAATTACTCCAGAATTAAGTCTGATTGACTCATTCAGAAAAGTCTTGTTGGTCATCTTCAGTTGCACAGTAGGATAATTCTATAATGAAACTGGAAATAAATTGCTGGGGTAGGGTTGGTAAATAAAAAACTATCTTACTATGACTAGAATGGACAATGTATAGGTGGGCAGACAAGGACGGCCTGGCTCATTTCTTACCCTGCTACTATGCACTAGACAAAAGACCAGGGCAGTCCCTCAAGTTTTGCTTTTCCACCTTTCCTTATGAAGGAAGGTGCTACTTAAGCATGAGTAAAAATGGCAAGGCTGAGCTTGTAAGCAGTGAAAACTCAGATGTGCAGCAAGGAAGCCATATGCTCCGCTTCTCTTGAGATGAAGACAAAAGGGCTGTATCTTAATGTTTCATGCTCCTTTCTTGATGGCAATTTAATCTAAATACTGTCACTCCTGTAGGCTGGACTTTGATTCAGAACCGCCAGGACGGCAGTGTTAATTTTGGAAGAGCATGGGATCAATATAAAAAAGGATTTGGAAATGTTGCAAAGAGTGGAGGGAAGAACTACTGTGATACACCAGGTAAAACACCGAGCATGAAACACAAATTGCTCTTCTCACTGAAACTGTTTTATCATATTTCTTGAAGCTCTTTGATTTTTTTTAAAATTAACTAATCCACATGGGCAGACCTATAGGCAAATCATAAAGTTGCCCTGAAATATATTGTGAAGTCTATTTCACAGAGCTCTCGCTTGTTGCTCCTCAGGTGAATATTGGCTTGGAAATGACAAGATCAGCCAGCTTACCAAAATAGGGCCCACTGAAGTTCTAATTGAAATGGAGGACTGGAATGGCGATAAAGTATCAGCTCGTTATGGAGGTTTCACAGTACAGAATGAAGGAAACAAGTATCAACTTTCAGTTAGTAACTACAGAGGCAATGCAGGCAACGCACTAATGGAAGGAGCTTCACAGGTGCATGGAGAAAACAGGACAATGACAATTCACAACGGCATGTTCTTCAGTACTTATGACAGAGACAATGATGGATGGTATGTACTTGCATTAGACATTTAAAATAAAAATAGAGCTTAAAATGGAGCGGAATATAGAATATTGCTCTAATTTGCTGTTAGTTTTCACAGCATTTTGTAGTTTCTTAAAATATGTTTTATCCCTGCAAGTTACCAGCCAAATGTCCATGCAGTTCTTTTGGTGTAGCCAAGGGCAGGTAAAACTATATATTAGGTTAGTGCTGCTCCACAACCAAGTAAGAAGTAAGCACACTGAATTTTATTGATTCCATGAATGACATTACCATAGACAAATCAGCAAATCTGGATGTAATATATTCATTGTCAGAGACTGATGGTGGCAGTGCTGAGGACACTGTCTTGCTTAAGTAGGAATATTGGTACTCACTCCAGTAACACATAATGGGTCCTGAGGAAAGACAGGTAGCATGTCCTATTTAAAAAACAAAGTTCTGTCTACTCAGAAGACAGGAGCTCAGTTGTAAAGTACATAACTTAGCACTGTATCTCTAAGCTATGGGCTATGTCTTTATCTTAATACCTGATTACATATTCATGAATAAAGGAATTGTTTAGATTCGGGAAGACATATATTTCTCATTGTTTTATACCTTTAAATTGCATTGATAATGCAATTATCATTATGAACTGCAAGTAATTGTAGTTGTCAATCAGCAAACTAAAATGATATTGCCAAAGAGCGGCAGCTAAAATTTGACTTGTTTTTCTTAGCTGCTTCACCTTCCAAGTGTACTGTGTAGCACACACTTGTGACGGTCAATCTTTTACAGAAAGTGCAGAGAGGATTTTAAATGTTTATTATGGTTTGAAAATTTCAGTACAGAGGCAGGTGTATGCACTCTGTTGATCTTTTTGCTTACAGTTCATCTGTCACTCTCAACACTTTTGTTTTCCCTCATCAGGTTAACTACAGATCCAAGAAAACAGTGCTCCAAAGAAGATGGTGGTGGATGGTGGTACAACCGCTGCCACTCAGCCAACCCCAATGGCAGATACTATTGGGGAGGGAGCTACAGCTGGGATATGGCAAAGCATGGCACAGATGATGGTGTTGTATGGATGAACTGGAAAGGGTCATGGTATTCAATGAAGAAGATGAGCATGAAAATCAGGCCATACTTTCCACAGTAACCATTAGCAAAATGTACAGAATCAGGGATTTTCTTTTAATATTTGTGCATGGTTATCTTTTTAGCCACGGTATTCAGGCTTTTCTTTTCATATGAGAACCAAATATGTATGTATGAGAATATTATGACCTAAAGTGAAAAGCTATGTCAACTGTAAATCAAAATCTGACTGATGAAAATAACTCACAAGTGTATTTTGTTCCATTTTTCATTTGTTCACAAGACAGAAGTAACTAGTATAGAATAACACTGATAAAAAAACCCCAAACCCAACTTGTTTCACTCTTCTACAAAGGACTTCTATACCACATTTGAAGGGGGAGGGAGAGGATTATTTTAAAATGTTTTCTAAAAATTAAATAAAGCCTTAAAACTAAAGTTTTCTTCACATGATTCCTAAGTATTTATGCATTATCGCCAGAGAAGCAAACATGTTCCGCTAAATAGTTTTCTTTTATATTATATAAGGGTAACGGTAATCACCTGTGTAACAAGTTGAGAAGAAATAAAGTGAAAAGATACTATCTAAAAAATGGGTAGGTCACCGTCACCAGTCACTTAGTTCAAAATCCTGTATGCTGGATAAAATATGCCCTTTCCTGGGACCTGGCTCACATTACTGTGCCTCTTAATATCCCTTCCACCATCCCACATCCTTGTATCATAGAATAAAATACAGTATTAGAAGACCTATTGTGGGACTAGAGCAATTAGTGACTCCAATCATAGGGTAGGTGGAGGTTGGGTATTTCATCAAAGCCAGTGGTCTAGGCTCCCTCTGTAGCCAGGAACAGAGGTTGTCCCAAAGACAGGACCTCCCAACCCTGGTAGGCAGGATCAGACATCTCTCAGAGGCAACTGCCTTCCTCCACAAAGGAAGGGAGCCGAATCACTAGTGGTAGATGGATCCCATCTGAAACCTCTTGTGTTGATCTAATCTGTGGAGCCCCGAGGGACAAGGAGGAAACATCATGACAGCATCTCACTACATGAGCGCAAATGTTCAGCATCCCCACAGACAGGCTTCCACTGAGGCTAGGGAACAAAACCACAAGGCATAAAGCAGAAGCCCCTTTTCCAAAAGCAGACGCTTCTCCGCACATGGCTGTAAAAGTGTCTTTGCTCTTCAGCAAACTCTCCAAAAAGGTGAGACAGTGGCTGTGTTTGAGAAACACTGAAAAAAGGCTAAAAGTGAGCTGCTTTGCCAGTATTTGATGATATTGTTAAATGGTATGAAACAAGCTGGCCAGTGAGATTGGAGGCAAGGAAGTTTGCTCATGCTTGTTTCTCAATGGAAGCACAGAAATATTAAACAGAGTAAATACTTGTGTAATTTTATGTCATAAGGTATAAAGGTAAATACAGCATGTTCTTGTGTAATTGTGTAACCAATATAACTGTTTTTCCATGCAGCCAGCTTTTTGCTAAAAAATTCTTACCACACACTGTCAGCAAGTTCCTGATTTAAACCCCTTATCTGTAGGAGAATCCTTGCTTGACACATGTGCTGAGAAACACTCTAAACCAAGTCAATATATACTATAGCCATCCAGGTGCTCCTCATCTTGCTTGAACTGGTTACAATCATAACCTTTTAGTGGTCACTAGAAAATAATAGCCTGTTTTGGGAGTTGTATTTTGCCGAGTTTACATGAACTGTCTTATTTTGAAGCTACAGTATGCATGGTAAACTACCTAGATTCATTAATGGGAAGGAAGGCCTACCTCCATATTTATAAAATCAAAACTTAGGAGATCCTTAAAAGTAAGTCCTAAAATGCATGCATCATTTTTCAAAGTGTACTCCATGTTAGGTATGTGGCAAAAGTGAGAACCCAAACCACCCGTGGCTCTGCCTGAGAACTGACTCCCACCGCTGTTGTGCTCCCCTCGAAATGGAAACGAGAGGAGATGGCCCAGAAGCATGACTGTCGAACTCAGTCAGACTTTCACGGGTCATGTTAGTGGAGGCAGGAGTTTGTGGTCAACATACTTCTAAATTTTTTTACTTCTTTAACACTCTTAAGCAAAGTAAATAATTCAAATTATAAATATTTTTATCTGCAGTCAAGGTGTGAGCTGCCAAAGACATAGACAGACAAAGACATAGTCAAAGACATAGACAAAGTTTATATAAAAAGGGTTTTAAAATCAATATTGTCTTGAAAAGGTTTGTCAGTTATAAATCAGATGGAAGAACTATTTTGTTGATGATTAATCAGTGTTTATTTTTGAAGCCACAGATGTGCCCAGTTGCCTTCAAATTCACAGAGTAGAGGTACATCATGCACATATATATGAAAAAGAATCTTTTCAACTTGTAGTCATACATCATTAAAAGCCTGTCTTTCTACAGGGTTTCTATGGGCCTGATTTTCATTCTAACAATTTTGAGGGAATAGTCAGAGGCTCTAAATGGCAGCCAGACCACGCCGTTTTCGATCTCATAAGGAACATTGTACCTGGGGTCGTAGTGGCCCCCCAGGTAGTAAATGCCATTGAGGTTGGCCGCCTGGCAGCTGTTGTACCACCAGCCACCCCCGTACATCTCTGCGCAGCTCTCCTCCCAGCGGTCCTGGTCCCGGTCGAAGGTGCTGAACTGCATCTGGGCATGGGACGTGTATTCGGTGCCCTCTTCCAGCCAGCCGGCGATCAGCGCGTCCCCGGCTGTCCCCTCGTAGGAGGACACTGCAAGGGCATACCCTTCTGCTTCAGACCCTACCTGTAGGATATACTCTGCATACACAGCATTTCCATCCCAGTCCTCTAACTCTACCCGAAGGAGAGTGTCATTCTGAGTCAGCAAGTGTATGTTTTCATTGCCCAGCCAGAACTCTCCTCGCCCTCTGCCATCCACGCTGCCGAAACCTCTCTTGTAGTCTTGCCAGGTCCGGTTAAAATTCACTGATCCATCCATTCTCTGTTGGATCAATAGCCATCCTCCCAAAGTGGTCTCTTGGTCGCAATAAACTGACAAAACCTTATTGGATCCCGCTGGCTTGATTTTGTAAATGCCACTTTTGGCACCAAAAGTGTGTTTCTGGCGGATATCATCACAGTCTAAAAAAAAAAGTTGATCTGGTTTGACAGGAGTTATCAGTAAAATTTAATAAAAGGTTCAGAGGAATCCAAGTACCAATAGCTCTGAGGAAAATTGTTAAACATGTCTTGGACTACACTAGGTATAGTGACAGGCAATGTTAAAAAGAATTCAGAAAAGAAAACTTTACATACTTCTTAAATTGTGAATTTTCTGTGTAATACCCGAGTATTAATGAAATATTTTCCTTTTTGTTTCCAAGGTGGCAACAAACAGACACATTACTTGCATTTTATCATCACACTGTTGTACTGCAGTATCTAAAACCAATGTGTCAGTTTGGTTAGGGATGGGGTTTGGCTCCACTACCTCAGTAACTATTTCCGTGAGGCCTTTGTACCTTTCCCAGTGCTGGCTGTATTTTGCTTCCTTCCTGACGGTCTGAAGCTGCGTGCACGAATGTCTGGGGTATCCTCTGCACTCTGATCATGTTGCATCCCACCTAGCTGCTCAGTTATTTCACGGGTCTTTAGTGATTTAGTTTCAAAAGTGGAGCCTCCCTTGTTGAAACTAGAAGAGGTGCTGCTCACTACAGTCTTGGAGTGACCTGCACCGCCAGATGGGAATCCAGATGGCTGAAGGTGAAGTCCTCCAAAGTCATCTTCTTCATCCTCTCCTAAGTCTGTAAATTTGCCTTTCCCCCCGTAAGCTCCTGAATGACTGGGTATTCCAGTACCTAAGTGGCTACTGCCTGTGCCACTTACATGTCTGCTAGTTGAAATGCTGCTAGATCCACTAAAGTGCTTACTAGAAGTGGGTGGAGAGCCAGGGGTAAAAATTGACTCTAGCTCAGGGAATAAGCCCTCTAGCCTGTGGAATCTGTCTGTCCCACCAACATGGTGTATGCTCCCTTCCCCTCCAGGATTTCCTGCTCCTTGTAAATAGGAGCAGTCTGAGCCATCGGAAGAAACCATTTTTTCAACTACTTCTTCTCTAGGGCCATCAGGGCCAGTGACAAGTCTTGTGGTGGTAGTTTTGGTGCATCTACGAACAATGGAGGAGGTTTTGTCTCCCAGATTAAGGGTTTCTCTCCCATGAGTAGGAGTAACTAACTTGGTGGTGTGTGAAGATCCATCCCCCCTCGATTCTACCATGTGATACAAGCCGTCACCTCGGGAGGGGTTTGTGTCTGTTTCTGGCCTTTCTAATACTGCTTGCATCTGCCTGATGTTATTAATTATGTTCAGAGCTTGCATTTCTGGCTGGGGCTTATGCTTAAAATGCTCAGGAACATTCGAGTCCTTAAGTGGCCTCATTTTCAGTGTGCTCAAGGTGGTTGTTTGAAGCTCTGGGTGCAAGTTGATGGAGTTAGCTTGGGTAAGCTGCTTCTGGATGTTGTCGTAGCTTTCGTTGTCCACCTGGTAATCAAAACTTCTAGCACAGGTTCCTTTGCAGGCTCGTATCTTAATATCAATGTCCACCTACATAAACAGAGAGAAATAATTTAGTTAGGGAGTTTTCCTGACTTTCTCAAGCAAGTGTATCCTTTAACTGGACTGGGGAAAGGTGGGGGCTGCCCTGGTGCTTTTCCAAAGCTCAGTTTTGAAATCATCCTTGTGTTTATCTATCTATCTCCACTGTAAATACGACACGTGCAATAGCACAGTGCACATGAGCTCCATGGAGAAGTACGTTGTAGTACGTTCCCAATCTCTGCTCCCTTTGTTCTCAGGGCACAGGGGTGTCTTTCTGGGTTTGGAGGGAGTGCTGCTGAGCTGGGCATGCTCCCTGGGGACCAGGGCAGAAACGAGTCCTCCAAGGAAAAGGGAGGACGCTGGACTTGTCCCAGAGCCTTTCATGGCCCTGCCATCCTGGGGTTACCACTGTTTTCCAAAGTGATCCAAAAGCCAGATCTCTGATCTGGGGATCAAAATGGGCTTTTGAGAAAACCCGCTGTTTGTGCCAGGACTTTTCCTTGCATTACCATCAGAAGAATTGGCTGCAACCTGGGAACACGGGCTTTAATGCCAGCACTGGCTGTGGGCAGCAGTGGCATCACTGGGGGAGGACAGAGCACATTCCCCTCATCCTAGCTGCTCAGCAACTCCTTACAGGAGGAGAAACGCCTCATTCAGAGCCAGTTATCAGCAGATATAACATCCTTGCTGCCTGTCTGAGAGCAGAAGGGGCAGATGGGACCAGGAGTCCTCCTGAGCTCACACTGGTTCCCACACAGCAGAGGAAGAAAACTAAGCTGCACAGAAAGGAACTCATTTGGGGATTTGCCCCAGGAAGTCAGATCCTGTGAGAATTGCATCACATTTTCTTCCAGAGGGAGCACTGCTCGCCATGCAGAGTAGAAGGGATAGACCCTCTTTCTGTAGTTAAGCCCTGGAAAGAATGGAAATCAACGTAGCAGCTACCTACCTCCAAGCGCTTCATCTCCACCACCTGTTCCCGGATGCTGCTCTGCAGAGCTTTAATCCTGTTTACTTGAGTGACAACTCTTTGCTTTAATGTCACAATTCTCCGCCTCAGTTCTCCTGACACGTGACTGTAAGTGTCATCAAGCTCTGAAACAAAAATGCCTCACAGTAAGCTATGCACATATGATTTTCTTTCCTAAAAGAATAGCATATTTTAGAATGTGTAATTAAAACATGCAGTTAAGAACATATTTCTCATAGTACTAAGCAGGTAAAAATTACAGTAGTTTCTACTAGTTAGCAGTTAAGAGTCTTGTATTACTATGTTTATTCTGGCTCTTGAGAATAAGGTCCAGTGCAGCATACCTTTTCACTATATATTGCTTATGCACACAAAAAAAATAATAATTCAGCAATGGATAATAAAACTGGGTGCAAGATACTCACGCTGAGCATTGTCTAGGCTTGGTTTTAGCGTATCTATGGTTTCCACAATTATCCGATTGGATCTTTTATAGTTGTTTTGATTTTCTGCGAGCAGCTTCTTGATTTTGTCTATTCTGTGACTATAATCCTGGTCCGTTTCATCAATCAGTCCTTGCATTCTGCAGCCTGATGGACATTTTGTACCCTAAAATTGGAAGAGGGAAATAATTGTGTTATCGTGTTACTTCAGAAGTAAACCTTTTTTTAACATTACAGTTGCAGAGTTTTGGCCAACACTGAAAACACATTAAAAGAAAAATTACGGCAAGATTCTACAAGTTGTCTTCAGATGTCCTGTCCTATTCATCCAACAACTTTGCCAAGGACTTGTGTGACTTAGAGCAAGCCACCTGGAGGCTGATCCTTTACCTCCTATGCCCTTAGCACTGGTGTGATGGAATCAGTGAAGCGCATCCTCAGAAACCTGCCAGGGCCGGAGGGAGCGAGGAACAAGTAAACCCTTAGTTTTCCTTCTCCTCTGTTTGTCAGGGGTGAAATAAGGCATATATATATATATGCATTTCCCAAAGGGCTGCTGTAAGGAGAAGTCTGTTGTCCAGTTTGAACAAGGATGTTACAAGCCAACTTATTTAAACAAAATTTTCCTCAGAAAAGCTTAATGTTCTTACAGACTAAAGCTCTTTGCCAAGATTTCCTCAAATAAGTGTAGCGTAGAGATGGGCTGAGAAGCAAGAGGCAAGAGAGAGACAAATTAACAGTTTATACACAAAGACATCCAGTCAATCATTATGAAACTTCTACTGAACATTTTGTCACCTGACTTCCTAAAAAATAACTAGTGACGTGTAAGTTACTTCTAGCTATTTCTTTTCTTTGTCACACATCTTTCTTTCCTGTGCCTTTCTCTTACCAACTCCAAAAGTGGCAATACCAAAATTCTGAAGAGAAATACTTCTTATTTTTTTTCTAGGAATAGTCTTCTTTTATTTCATTTTTCTTTTCCAGACTTACTTTCTCTTCTGAGTGTGCACCCCTGCAAAATTCTCTTTTCCCTCTTTCTTTCTCCTCATTTTTTTCTTTCTTTCTTTCCAACAGGAGATCTCTGCAGGCTGCCCCAATGTGAAGCATTACCTGTCCTCCCTCAGACCTAAAGCCCAACCACATGCTGGCTGCATGGCACCCATCGAAGTGGTCCAGCTGAGGTCCGTGAGCACCCTCCTGATGGGCCCCGCTTTTGCCCCCAGAGCTCATTGCTCACCCAGTCATCGTCTGCACAGATGGGCCAGTTCTTCTCATACTGGCAGGTGGACTGGGACATGTGCTCCATAATCCTGGGACCACGCACTCCTGCACCCTCCTTTTCAAAGGTACTGTCTCCGGATTGTGCCTGCCGGGAGAAAAAGGGGGGAAAGCAAAACTGAGATTAACTAAGTAGCTGCCAAGAGAATGGAAACATAATGCTGACGTCCTCAAACACACAGTGGCATAGCTGACGTGTGGCAATTACAGCCATCTGGAAAGCATCACACTGAACAGTGCAAGGATTTTACTCCTGAACATTTCTTGTAAGATACGATTTTGGGGTTTTTGTCAGAATAAAGCTTTTCATCTCTTAAAATTAATGCTGCTGTGTAGTGATGCTCAGGATATATTATGATAATATCATTCCACAGAAATCTTGTGTTCTGTGTGTAAACGTAAAATTAACTTGCAATTAGATTGAAACTGGTTAAGTTAAAGCAAATACGTAAAAAATCCTATGTTCTACTTCCATTTGCTGCAGTATTTCTAAATTTCTATTTTCATTCTACCACCTTCAGTCTACACAAAACTGGCTTAAAGATAGATATGAACAGAGTTTTCCCATTAGTGTTTCTGATTTTAATCACAGTTGCTAACTGTAAGCTTGTAGCACTGTTTTGCCTGGCATAAAGAGCAAGAAAGCTAATAATATTGTAATAAAAATAATAATGCCAGTAATGGATGGACTCCACTGTGCTAATGAAAGAAAAGAAATAAATATACAGAGATTTTCTTCAAACCTGAGAAGAAAAAGTGCATATATACAAGCTAATTCTAAGCCAAAACACTGTAAGAATTCCTACTGTGTTACTGCTCAGTAAAGGAGTGGAAAATAATTCTTTTTCATAAAAGAAAGCCCTGTTTTAGGGCTTGAGATGTAATTAGGTCTGACTGGATTCCTCTGCACACCTTATGTTCTTTTCAAGCAGCATAATTAATGCTTGAAAATATTAATGCTTGAAAATATTAATGATTAATTATTATGATGAGTAATGATTGATTCTGCATCAGAGAAAGTTTTCCTAATTCTAGCCTCCAGGGCCAGAACCTTAGCCCTGGGGAGCTGGAATGTCATTATTAAAATCAGCAGATTCACGCTGGTTTGATTCATCCTGAGGATCCAGCCCAAGTGCCGCTTAAAAGTTACAAATAAAAACTTTACTTTTAGGTGGTCTGTGCCCTTTCAGCATTGACAGCTCAAATACAGCTGCTTCTGTTTTGTCCCATCTGCTTCCTGTAATTTCTGCCATTTGTTAAAATATGCACATTCTTCAAAAAACAGTCACAAAAAGAAACGTAAAGAATCTAACATAAGATTATGGCCTGAGACCTCAATGACAAAACATCAAGGTTATATTAGCATACTTGAAAATCAAGTCTATCTCTTTCCTTATCTAAAAATCGATTCTTACTTGGCTCTTGTTTAACCTGATGTGGCTGTCACAGGAATCCTTGTTTTTTAATGTATATTTTGCAATAAAAGTATCGTGTGTCATTTGTAGGTGGAAAACCCTGCTGAAATACCATCCAAAGCAGAGTAGGCTTCACCCTAATAAACCTGAAAATTCCTGACCTATAGCATCACCTATGAATCTATGAATTCATGTTAATGTATATGCTTTGCTGCTCCTGAAGCTAGGCAGATTCAGCAAAACTGAATTAAGCAAAACTGGAGAGCTGGATACTCAAGAATACTGATGGAAGTCCAGCAGTGAAATGGTTACAGTAAGCTTGTGCATATGTGTGTGCATTGAATTTTACAAGCTAGGTGACAGCCAAAATGTATATATCTAATGAATAAACATTAAATAAATACTTACTCTTCAAAAAAGATATGAAAAGAATCAAGTAAGCAAATTCATACCCAGGCTAAGTTGAGGCACAGCAACACACAGAGGATCCTCATTGATACCATCTTCAGGAGAAGAGCGAGCAGAACTCTGAAAGGATGGTCTTCACCAGTCTTTTGGTGCAATTTAAACCTTAATGCAAAGCTGAGATTAATCATTATGCTCCTTTCTGTTTGGAGACAAAACATGCCAAATGCCCCCCTCCCCTTTAGGTGATTACTTAAGGCCTCTTGCACAAGTTACTGATGTTATTTGCTCCAGATAAGTTTGTACAACACCAACATGCAGGCAACGCCATGTATTCCAGGAAAAAAAATCTGTCTACAGCTTAGTTTCTCGTAACCGGATGTTCAGCTAAGACGTATTCAGGACCTAGCGGGATCCAGCAATGCCTACCTGCTGGAAGACACACACTCTGTGCAATGAGCATTTAGCTAGCATAATCAAAGAGTGGATATTTGAAAGCAAGTACTAGTCTAAGAAAGGTTGATACAGTCTATCTGTGACCATGTGGTCGTCAACCAAAATTAATTCCTGAGGAGTGCAGAGCCCAGTTTACATCAGTTTTTACAGCTGGACCTTACTGGTATTTGTATAATCCATGATGTGTTTAACATTACACTGTCTATTACACAAATGGTATATTATATTTTTTTATCAGGTAGGATTTGTTTGAAATGAACACATATTTATGAAAAGCACAGTAGAGTGGTACTTGAAAATGTCCCAGAACAGACGTTAAGCATAATTAAATCTTCCTAAGGAGTCATGTCTCCTTAAATGTTTGTATAATGTGTATGGTTTGTGTGTGACAATGATAATGTGCTGCTGCTCTGAGCTCTTGTCGTGGTTTAACCCCAGCCAGCAGCTAAGCACCACGCAGCCGCTCACTCCCTCCCCCCCATCCAGTGGGATGGGGGAGAAAATCAGGAAAAGAAGTAAAACTCCTGGGTTGAGATAAGAACGATTTAATAGAACAGAAAAGAAGAAACTAGTAATGATAATGATAACACTAATAAAATGACAACAGTAGTAATAAAAGGATTGAAATGTACAAATGATGCACAGGGCAATTGCTCACCACCCGCCGACCGACACCCAGCCAGTCCCCAAGTGGCGAATCCCTGCCCCCCACTTCCCAGTTCCTAAACTAGATGGGACGTCACATGGTATGGAATACACTGTTGGCCAATTTGGGTCAGCTGCCCTGGCTGGGCATGAGAAGCTGAAAAATCCTTGACTATAGTCTAAACACTACTGAGCAACAACTGAAAACATCAGTGTGTTATCAACATTCTTCACATACTGAACTCAAAACATAGCACTGTACCAGCTACTAGGAAGACAGTTAGCTCTATCCCAGCTGAAACCAGGACAGCTCTATAACAAGCCTTACTGTTACTGGGGAGTGTTGTACGTGGCCATCAAACACTTGAGAGATGCTGCCCATCTCCAAAGTTGCCACCACAGTGAGCAGGAATTAGCAAGAATACCTTCACTAGAGGAAATGTGGGCCCAATCAGTTGAAAGAACAAAATTCTCTCTTGGCTTTTTAAAACCATGTGACATTTACAAAACTCTCCATCATCTACAGGCTGAATATCTTATGATATTCTGCTTTAGAGGGACATGTTTAAGCTTGCCTCTGGCATTGTACAACATATTTAATTCAAAATAGCTGATTTTAGCTTTGGATCCATTCCAGCAGCCTCTCAGGTTTTGTCTTATCCTCCTTTCCTCTGCTTTTCCTCTTGTTTTCTGCCTTCAGGAGGGTTGAACAATCTCCACGTAAAGTTCACTGCAGTTGAACTGGACCCTTTGTTTCCTCTTATTTCCAGCCTTGCATTTCATGCTTCTCTTATCTAGGAAAACCCTCTTAAACCTAACTTAACTTATATCAATATCACTAATAGCGAGTCATATCCTCAGGTAGCAGAAGAGCTCAGTAAGATGGTGCTACATTGGTTAACATCTACACCACTAGGATCTGGTTTTGCATGACAAAGGGTTTCTATTATATTTAAGGCTTAATCTTATCTGTGCACATTCTGAAACAAGATGTTTGTTTATTTCAGTTCCCTGCAACATGCTTTGTAAAGTCTTCTATTGAATCCCAATGCAGTACCAGTAATACTATGATGCAACTAACCTCTTCTGATTTCAGCAACAAGGCAGCCCAACTAATTTCAGCAACAAATGTACAAACAGACCACGTATTACCTTTGCTCAGTTTGAAGATCAGCCAGCCATGGCTGCATTGTTTGGTTGATAATTGTCTGTAAGGCAGCTCCTGAACTCAAAACAGATAATCAATATACTTACACACCAAAATGCTCAGCTACTAACTTCAGCAGGGGCAAGACTGGTGATGCTTCCCCACTCCAAGTCCTACACAGTTTTGTTCACTCTGTTGCAGCAGTTCTGTGAAAGAATTATAAAAACTCAGAGGACAATAAAATGCTCAAAGGAAGGAAAGACCACAATAAGAGGAAGTCTTGCAGGATTAGGATTAATTATTTTACAGAACAGAGTAAAATGGGCTTCATCTAAAATATGCTGGGGTCCATGGAGAGTCTCCCACTCAAACCAATGAACTCTAATTTAGCCCCCACGATGGATACAAATGTCTGCTCAAAAGTCACAACCTTAGGACCTCCATGCTCAGGAACACAAGAATCGCAGGTACAACCTTCATGTGCTCTCCTTGCACATACACTCGTGGACTCTGCTTTACTGCAGGATCATGTGTGATGTTTCTTCCGCCAAACCCCTTCCTCCTCACATTGGGCATGGATGGTGCTCCACAGGCAAGCAGCTGTCCAGAGCTGTACACTCTTTTTGTTGCATGATGATGTTCTGTAGACTGTTTAAAGCTTCAAGGATTTTCCTATGGTGCTCATCACCCAGCTACCCCAGTGCTTTACAAACATTCATTCCCTGGGCCCGACTTTCCCCTTTTCACAGCTGCAGAAGCCAGGTGAGAAGGTTAAGTCAAAAAGTAGTTATTAATTTGGGGGATCCGTTCGGATAGTCTGAGTCTTCAGAGCACACCATACATGCAGATCGCACTGATGGTAGCTGTAGCTCTGTGCCTGCGCCGGGGCTCAGGAGGAACATCCAGCATCCAGCTCTGAGACACCTCAATGTCTTACCTCTGGTCTCACAGGAACTGGGTGATGAGGGCAGAAATAGCACCTAATTCTGCAGGGTATCAGCTGTAAGTAAGAGACAACTGTGCCCCACCTGGTCTTACTCACTACATTCATTACAACCTATGCAACAACTAGAGCATCCTTCATAATTCAGATGTGATGTGACATGTCACCTTAGTTCTGGCTTTTCCTAGTTTGTAAGAGCTTGATTTTGTGATCTTCAATAATCTCTGAACATTATTTTTGTAATTTAATAGGCCTTAAAATCAAGAGTAGTCAGAGCAAATGAAGCAGAAGACTTTCTGCCTTTTCAACCATGCTAACAGAGGATGCGACAATTTCCTAGGTGGTCCCCCAGGTACTGGCTACCGGTGTAACACTGGACATGGCAGTAGCGTGTGCCAGGCCTCCTCTGACCTTGATGGAGGGCACAGCTCTCCGGGGTGATCTTTAAACACACAACACTTAAGCTCTGGTCCAAGTAAAACTTGGCCACCAAGGCTAGAGGGACTGGTAAAAGCCAATAACCGATCATAAACATTAGGTAAGCTAAGAGGGGTTTCCTGCTTCACGCAAAGGGCATTGCTGGGTGAAGATGTGGTGAAGGAGGAGCTCCTCAGGCTTTCCAGTTGAGGGCTGAATCTGGGCCTGACCTTCAGCCTGTACCTTTGCTTTCATGTTGCAATCATCCAGTCACTTCTCCCTGTTTGTTTTAAAGACTAAAGGCCAAGAGCTAGATAAACTTTGGATTTAACTTTAATTCATGATCAAAGCACTGAAGTGCAGTTCACTACTTCAGCTGCCCTCCTCTTGGCAGGTTGCCACAGTATTAGTTAGGGAGTCTGGGATTTAACACTGGTTTGCATGCCCTAGATGTGAGCCAGCCCTTGTTTGCCCAGCACTTCCCCTGTCTCCTGTCCTACCACCAGTCCCCACCACCAGTTTTCAAGTGGTGCCTTCTCCTCCTCTGACCTGCTCATTCATGTCTCTCCTCTGGATACCTTGTCTTAGACTCCATTCTCCTTCAGCCCCAGCTCTCAGCTCCACTTTCTCTTCATATGCTTCTCGGACTACTTAACTCTTGTGAATTCATTACTACCCAGTCCCAGCACCTGGTCCCACATTTTCCCCATGCAATGTCCCAGGGACTGAGGGACCCAGCAAGTCCTCCAGTCCATCCACCTTTTTTTGCCTCTTTCTACCTCTATCCCTTCCTTGTCCACTTTTTCTTCTTTTCTTTGGAGCAAGCATGCAAAAGAGAAAGTATTTCTGTTCCCAATTCCTCTGTTTTGTGCTACAGGGGTCTTTGGAAGAGTTACTGTAAGCACAAGGTATAAAAGATAGGCAAACTCATTGTAGCCACCAAATCCTATAATGAACTTTTATAAACTCAGAGGGGGGACAGACTTGCCTGAATACAGATACTTTATAGGCTATGGTCTGAGGGTCATGTACAATAAAGACTGATTTACAAAAGAGAAATACGACCTCTCAGTATACAAAATAGAGGCATTAAGTCAAATGGCTATGTATTTGCTTGCAAAAAAATAATACCGAGAGTATCATTCTCTCTCTGAGTCAGAAGAAATAGGAGTTTTCAGGCCCCTTTCTGATAGAGCGTTGGAAACAGTAGAAAGGAGGTCTGAAAGGCATGAGTCTTGCCAGTCTTCTTTCAGGGCCCAGAGAATATCACTGTGGGCTGGGATCCTGCAGACTCCCTGATGAACTCTGGCATAGGACTCCTTTGAAAGATCAGGCTTCTTGGATTCAATAGCTCTGACCCTGCTGACCACTGGAGAAGACGGTTTAAGCTCTCCAAAGAGGTTAAAATGATTTGTGAAAACTTAGGACACCAATCAACAGATCAACTGGAAGAATAGGCCAATCTTAGTTCTGGTGAGCAACCCATAAAATGCCAGCTCACACCAGTGAAATATGTGTAGTTACAGCAGATTGTCATCAAATAAATCATTGCAGCCCAAAGCTAAACCAGGAGAGGCAAATCACAGTTTAGACCTAGCGGAGTGTGGATACAGAAGCCAAAGTGACAGAGGGGAAAGGAGTATTTTTCAATTCCATGTTGCAAATACGTAAATAGTAACAACCTTAAAGTCATGTCATAGGTGGGATAAACTGAAAACAGAAAGTAGAAGGGACTTGGCCAATGCCACTCAAGTGGCTATGTGCAGAACCAGGATCAGATGGGGCTCTACAACCCTCAGCTCTCATCCTTCCCCCAGGCCTCTCTACACATACTGCTTCAGCTACAAGGAACCATGGGAAAGACCTCACAGCACAAAATGTTCAGGAAAACTGCTTTCCTTGGTGAGGAATTGGGTGCCAATGCTGGCGGTGAGCCGCGCAGCATGGCTGGTTGCATGGGTGCAACAGAGCTGTGCAAACATACCGGTTCAGTGGTGTGGAGAGATTGTCCCTCATCCCAAACAGTTCTTAACCCCATGCTGACCCTATGCTAACGATGGCTTCTTCTCACCTACTCCTGAGAAACCTGCCTTCCTCTTAGATTTTGGCCCAAGGGTAAAACTCAAACTAAGTCAGAACAACCTGAGTAAAAATGACAGGGGACAGCAGCTTATGCTATGGAGACTCAGATCCAGGGAAAGAGGCTCAGCAGCAGCCTCGCTAGAGACCTGGGCACCAAAACTGGAAGAGTGTTGAGGCGGCACAAACTGCCTTTAAGATCTGTCTTATTAGTGTAATATCTCCCTGTCTTTAAAATAAAGCATTTGAAAGTCCTATTCAGAAATACTAGGTGAACTTCCAGCTTCTCACTAGTAGCTAAAAATAAAGACCAGGATACACTTCATATTTCACTTCTTAATATATCAACTTGAGATAGAGATATAGATATGGAGATATAGATAGAGATAGATAGATAGTCTAGCTCTGAGTGTATTTTTTGTTGAGTAATTTATCCACAAACCTAGTCTGATTTGCTAATGCATGCCTCAAATGCACTCATCAGATATTCTGAGTGAGTACATTCAGACAGCATCGCAAACTCTTTGCTGTTCTTGATCTGTGCTGTGAGTTTGCTTATGTGGATCACATGGAAAATTATTACCGGATCTATAAAAAGAAAATGCAAGTAAAATACAATTAATTTCTGCTGCAAATTTTAACTTGTTGTTGTTGTTGTTGGATAATGGCACTATATATATTAGATTCATTTTTAAGTATTTATGAATAAAAAGGGGGTGTTCAGGAATAATGGTTGTACAGTGTAATACTATGTGCTATATAGCAAATTAAACCTTTATTCTGAGTTATATTTGAGTAACTTGTTAATATATATGCTCTGGAGTAAAATATCCATTCTTGGTCATTGATAGTAAACTTCCTAACATATCCTGATTGAAAATGTATTCATCACTTCATAGTAAGCCCCGTTAAGTAGCCTTCAGCAGTAAACAAGCCCTCTTTCAAGTTCCTGTGTACTCTGATCTGTCTCACAAGTCAATTTCATCAGAAAACAGAATGGAAACTTTTGGAAACAAGCCACATTTTATGGAGAAATAGCTTCAACACTCGCCTCTAAACAAAGATCTGAAGCTACTGGCATGCAATTCAGGAATGACTGAATCAAATAGGTTTGGTCAGAGTAACCTTCCAACCATCATAAAGTTTACTTTGTTTTGTTTGGCCAACAGTAGAGCACAGATAACAAGTTCAGATTTTTTTGTAATAATCAAAAATTTATTGAGAATTTGTACAGAAAAAAATAACCATGTACAGAGGTAAGCACTGCTCAGGGAAGAGGTTTGGGCATTTTACAGTCAACGGTGTTTCATAGTCAAAACTGAACTGTGTAATGTTAGGTAAGTTCAGTGTCTAAGAGATAAAAGATTTGTTTTCCCTCTTCAGACCAGTCTTTGTGAAATTCTCCCTTTACGAGTCTCCAACCTACAACAGAAAAAAAGAAAGCATTTTAATGTTCTTCTAAAGAAAGGAGTACATAAGGCTATGATGACATGTTGATAGTGTTCATACATAGTTATGCTAGTTGGAAATTAAAAATGTAGCATTTAAAAGACATGAAGGCAAGGGATTATTTCTGATCACAAGACTATCCATTTATCTATCTGTTAAAAGAAACAGTAATGTGGAAGGCATACTAAAATCAAAGTACAACTATTTCTGTGACAAAATGGTAAACAAAGCCAACTCCTCTAAGATGCAGTGGGCTTAACACTTCAGCTGTCCATGCTCAGTGTTTGAAATGATAACTATGTTCTGTTGTAATTTTAAATATCTCCTCGGCCCTGTGGTCAAACCTGTTTGACGCTGCCTAAGTTGTGCTGCTGTCCATCTATTGACAGTCTGTTGGATGGGATAATTTTCATTGCAGTTTTCTTCATGGAGTACCACCGGTCACGCCAGGTTGCCCAGATAATGCCATTGTCATATCCAGATGGACCAGCATCTTTCGATGTGTAGACACCATCTAAAAAATATCAGTTGGAGCAAAACAGTTACTTTCTAAAATAGTTAATGTGCCCATACTTTTCTGGTAGTAACACCTCCACAGCATCCCTGGGAATGTTAAGAGGCCCTGTTCACTGCCCTTCTCCCCCTAGTTTGCTTCTCTCAGGACTGATTCTCCCACTTTGGGCTGGAGAGCAGCCATAAGTTCCTACTCCTGGTGTTAACAGTTATTGCAAAGAATGGGCTGCAACCAGCTTTGGGAAATCCAGATGGTAATACATACTCAATGAAAGTGACCCATTTTTCTTTGTCACTGAAACGTGGTGTCCTGGGTTATAGGTATTTAGAAGATACTTTACCTATATAATATTTGCCATTGAGGTGGCCAGCATGACATCTATTCATCCACCATCCAGATCCATCTTGCTCAGCACAGTTGCCAGCAAAGTTATCATTGTCGTTATCATAGGTACTGAACCGCATGCCATTATGAGAGGTAAAGGATTTGTCACTTGGATTGTCTCCAAAATCAAAGCCATCAAAGGCATCCCCGGCTTCGCCACCGAGAAAGTAGGCATAAGTCAGTCGATACTTGTCAGCTTCACTTCCCACTTTGAATACAGCATAGTCAGCAGTACTGTTAACAAAGGAGAATGGTGACTATGAGCATGCTGCATTCCCAATACATGCACGAATGAAAAATACATAGATGTTAGAACTGCAGAAAAGGCATTTATGGCATCCTAGCATTTCAAAAGGAATTGGTTTTGCATGACTCTCTGCTTCAGTTCAATGACACATCCAACCAACTTTTGTGCTCCAGTATCAGACATGTTTTCTGACTACTAGTCTTCAGTGATGTATGAAAGATCTACATTATATAAACCCACATACATATATCTCCCAGGTTCATAATGCTGAGGCTTACTTAGGTAATGAGGAAATTCTTGGTGGGAGGAAGGAGCAGATGTCTCAATAAATACAAAGATAGTAAGCCCTCCTGGAGAATGGAATACATAGAACAGAACAGAATAGAATAGATAGAATAGAATAGTTCAGTTGGAAGGGACCTACAATGATCATCTAGTCCATAAGATGCAGAAGATGTGAAGAAACTTGAAGAGAAGAAACAGATTCCTTCTGCCAAATAAACTAGGGCTGCCAGCATGTGGCCTTCAGGCACGCATGTGTGCCTGGCAACAAGTCACGGATGGTGACTGCTGTAACAGCTGTGAGTGGAGAAGCCAAAGCAGTGTGCTATGCATGTTAACAGGTCTAAGGGCTCATCTTTTTTTCAGAGAGCTGTACAAACTGATGCAGCAGTGGGAGCAGTAGGTTTTAAGCTGTCATTTTCAGAAGCATCATGAGCAAATACCCTTTTTTGCCACTCCAGTCCTCCAGTTCTATTCGTAAGGCATATGGCAGAGTGGACTGCGTAGTTATTAAATGAATTTTTTCGTTGCCCAGCCAGAACTCAGTGGTATCATCTGGAGACAGATGTCCAAATCCTTCCTTGTACTGAACCCAATTTCTCTTGAAGTCCTCACTCCCATCCAGTCTCTGGGGAAAAACAAAACCAAAAACATAGTAAAAAAACATCATTCGAAAAGATATGTATCTTATGTAGGTAAATAAAAACAGTGCTGGTGCAATAAGCTTGCTCATGATAGTAATACATAGGTGGCATACCCTCTGTAATACTGTCCAGCCGTTGCCATATGAGTCAATCTCACAGTAGACTAGGAATGACTGCTTGGCTTTCTGAGGCTTGATAAAGTAAAGACCACTTTTTCTGGCACCTTTATTTGCAATGTCTTGACAATCTGAAGTAAAGATATTCAAAGGATCGTTATTAATCTAGCTAAAGTTCTAGCCTCACATTTATTTGGTATTGTAACTTCCTTAGTGCAATAAATACAATTCATCTAAATGTCATTGTTGCAAAGCCAGCTACTTTAATGCCATTAACATAAAAAATCCTACTGAAGGTCACAGCACTTGTGTAAGATGAGGAAGAATTTAGTCTCATGTAGAGTTAAGCAACTTAAATGTAAAATATTGTTGTTGCATTAATTTCTACATCAACAAAAAAGGCATTTTTGGAGCTAATGGAATAATTAATTTTTTTTCAGGTGACCCAGTAGAAATGTGATAATGAGTTCTCTTATGTTTGTCTTATGTCCATGGAAACTCATGTCCCTCATGTTTAGCATACATTTTGGGATAATCATATTTTGGCCAAAAAGCCCAAAGGAGCAAGTGAGACCTCTGTTCCATCTGAATGCCTTGTTTGCAGAGCACATTTACACTGATCCAAGCACTGGTTTCATAACTTGCAATCTTACATGTCTTTGCCGAAATCTATGGCCCATAAGATTACAAATAACTCATCGCTATGATATCAACTGGCGATATTTGTAACTGAATTAAACCTCCACCATACAAGAAGCATTTTGCGCACCTCTTCCTTGTGTCTCCTGTATTTCAGCCGTGTCTCTGCACGGCTCCTGACAGTGTGACTCAAGCTGGGCAATCTTCTGTTTCAGCTGTGTAATCTTGTTGTTGTTCAATATATGTGTATCTGTCAACTGTCTGGACAGAGAGACATAAAAATGGCTTGTTGTTTCAGCTGTTTCTGAATATGTAATACAAATTTCCCTGCACACATGCCTCACCTATGTAGCATACTGCTACATACAGCCCTGTAAAAGGCGATGCCTCTACTAGCACCGATATTTAAAGTTGAGGAAACTAGCCAAAATAGGAAAGCACATGCTTAACCTTATGCAAAACTCAACTCTAATCAGCAAAACTCAAACCAATAATTAATGTATGAATATAACTCTATGGAAAGTTTTTCTTTGTTCTCCTGAAGTAAATGATAAGTTATTCCACTTTAATTATGTATGCATTTGTAAAACACAAATGCTGTAAACAAACTGCTGCAAGTGTCAGAATGCCTAAATCATCTTTGATATAATGTTATAGAAGTGGAGATTTTTCTATATTCAGGTCAAAAACCATATCCTTAAGATTTAGAAAATTTAAAGATGTTTTCAATTTTATTTTCAATGTCAATTTATAAAAGGCTACCACCGAGTTTATAGTTACTTATGATTTATATCAATGTAACTGAGCTGATTTTCATGGATATATGCAGCAAAATTAGCCAGAATGAATGATTGTACAAATATTCCACACACTTTGTATTACAGCACAAACTCGTATCAATAAAATCTCCAAAGGTCATGAAAAAAAAGTTAGAAGTAGCTGGCACAGCAAAAGAAACATAAATAAAAATATTGCCAGGCTTCCCGACATTCTTATCTTGCACTTCCTGCATGATTAACAGCTGATGCAGATGAGCAGAGCATGCAATATCAGATCCTCATAATCCTTTTGTGTCTTGCTAGGCTAGGCAGCTACTAATGACGGTGTGGGCACAATGGTCCACATGAGCACAAAAAAACCTTTCTGAGGGAGGCTTAGCTGCACTTCATAAAAGAACAGAAAGAAAATGATTTGGATTGCCAAGTGATATAAAAGGTGGAAGATACCTACTGTATAGTATTTTCATGAGACACAATAGTGTTTTCATATTTTATAATTTCTTCAATTATTTTCTTGGACTTTTGAGTAAAACCATCAATGGAATCTGTAAAATAGACAAAGGTATAAAATCATTCCAATTAGGGCAAATTAAAAACCAAGAAAACTACATAAACTATATTTTTCAGTTGAGTAAGTTATTTTTATATTCTCACTTGGTAGTGTCTGCTTTTCTGGAGGATAGAGGCTTTGGATGTGTTGAATCAAATGTTCTGCTGTTACTGTGGAGTTAGCAATTTGCCGCAAAATTCTCTCCATTTCCTGCAGTTCATTATCCATAGTGAGATGGTATTTATTAAAGAAATCTGCAATGCCACAGGTTGTTGGGCAGTAGCTACCCTAAAGAGGAAAGAATAATAATTGGCAATGTTTCAGGAGGAAAAAAAGCAGAGCAGAATATATGGGCAGGGGAGCTTTCAGGCACCGCTTAGACAAACGATTGTGGATAAAAAAGGGCAGGCATTGGCCATTTTGTCCGCTGTATTTGAATGCACAGAGGCAGTTTACGTTCACACTGTGTGCACACATAGCAAGAAAACCGTGCATGCTATTACTTGTGGCATCTTCTGGATATATGTTTTCATCAACACTGCAGCCTCCTGTGCATTTTTACGGAGCGTATACTGCAATTTATAAATAACAGGTTTAAGCACAGCCCATTTAATAAGTATTGAAAACAACAATGAGGATCAAGTGATAATGGTAGTTAATAATCAGCATAGGAAAGCTTTAATTAGTCTCTTAAGATAAAATAAAATTGTTCAGGTACTTACAAATCGTTCATCTAATATGCAGCAGTTTTCTCTGGTAGCAATGTACTGAAGAGAAAAAAGAAGACCATTTTCAGTGAATTTTCTCCGACAGCGCTATCCACGCCGAAGTGTTTTCTAACACTGTCTCTTCACTTACCGCCATGCTGGTAGAAAAGAGCAGGGAGAGGAAAGGCCCCAGGGCAGCCCAGCTGCCTAACCTCAGCACCATCATGTCTGTCCGACTAGGCGCTGCTGACTGCTTGGTGCAGTGGTGCAGTCAGCAGCCAAAAACGTTCAGCCCAGCACAGGGCGGCAGGAGTTTAAGGGAGCAGGCTGAAGCTGGGGGCGGGCACCAGGAGGTGGCGGGAAGAGGTGGGGTAGGGGTTTGAGGTGGATTCCCAGAATTTGCACACATCTCTTACTCCACCCATTTGCAGAACCTGCTTCCCACTTAGCCGCTTAATCTCTGCTCTAGCCAGGAGGTCTCAGGGGAGGCAGAAAGGTGAGACAAGTCCTGGAGATGCTACTTCTAGTAACACGAGTGTAAGGAAACTCATACATGGCTTCGGGATGGGGCTGGCAGAAGTTCCTCTCTAACGGCAACAGGAAAAGCCACAGTAGCTACCTGAATTATGTGTAACAACTATCAACAGCCTAACAATAAATACTGTTTTGCAGTTACGTAGCACTTTGCCATCACAGATCTCAATGTGCTTTGCAAAAAGAATCAACATCATTTTCCCTATTCTGCGGATGACAAAACCGAGGAACAGAAAGGTATGAAGTCATGTTGGGCAGTGGCATATCTGGAAAAGAAGCCTGTGGTATTTATCACAGGCAAGGAAAGCACGGAGCTTCCCTATCCTTCAACTCAAGAAGTCCATTTGAACAACTTTGGTCAAAGCTTCCTTTCTGGGGAACTAATGTTCTCAGTATCTGCCTTACTCAATACACCTACAAGACTGGTGACAGGCTCCCTCTTCTGCTATGGGCTTTATCCCAGCCAAATTATTTTATGGATGTTCTGCTTGCTATCTGTATCGGTAGCCTTAATAGCTTTCGACTCATGCCCTGCACCTGATCTTTAGGCTGTGGCTTCTCCAGAGACAGCCTGCTTTTGTGTCTATACAGTATCATATGATGAGACAATGTTGAATGAGGCTTTTGACTTCAATACATGTTTGACCAAATGATGGAAAGAACGGTGGGACTGGGGTCATGGCTAGATCTGTCATTACCGGTTGTCTTTGTGATTTCAGGCAAATGACTTCACCTCTGTACAGCAGGATCAATGTTTCAATTTTGCTTAATAGGTATTTCAAATCCACAGACAAAAATACTCTATAGAAGCTAGATGTTATACTATCACAAAATTAGACATGATTTGGTCCTGAAATGTGGAGAGTTCCTGACCTATGTATCCTCTTTTCCTCTGGTTACATCTAGTCAAAGAGAAGGTTCCCGTCATGTTTTAGGATCCAGACACATATTGCCAGAAGGAAACCTCAGCATTTTTGATGCTAAAAATCAAATTTATGGGACACTTATGTGAAGCTGTAGCACTGTTTATGGGAGAGCCAGCTTTCCAGTAACTGTACTGATGACCAGTGACTTAGTCGCCAGGCTGCCAAAAGTTCTTTACAAAGGATGACCAATGCTAGAAGTTTGCCCTTCCAATCTGGCATTAATTACCTTCAAGAGTCATGTGCTGAACGTGCTTCTGTTGTCCTTACTGATACAACTAGGACATGCATCCACACGCATCCACCTTTTACATGGTTAGTTCTTTCCTAAAGAGTGAAATTAAAGTAAATAAAACTTGGTAAAAGTCCACCTGCTCTTGTGTGTTCTATTGTTGCTTCATTAGTCCTGTTCACATGAACTCAGGAAACTACCAGTGAATCTCCTTGCCACTGCTGCCCACACATTGCTTGAGCTTGCTTTGCTGCTTCATTGGCTGCAGATTATTTGTTGGCATGAGGATGACATGGGGTCTAAAGGATCCTGGAGGTACAATTTCAGTGGCTGTGCACCACCAGGATTCCCTTAGATATGATTATATAGCATGAGTAGGTTGCTGGTATGAACTTCGTAAAATAACTGGCCCAGCTTCAACCACAGATGTACGCTCAAGAGTGCAGATGAGCACATGATGTTCATGACAGGATAGGTGAACCACATTACACAATCCAGGTATCCCTCATCCTTTAACAAAGTAAAGAACATACCCTTCCCTTTTATCACTAATAGTAGTATGGATATGTTTGAAACTCTTGCAGAGTTAACAGAGATAACACAAAATTATCACTGTATAGATTTACATTCATGAAGGAATCAATATTAAACATTGCATTGATGATTACCAAATATCTGTACACTGCATTTATAAGTGTTGCCTAGTTGTATTTCTGGTTACAACCTCTTCAACTTCTTAGCAGAAGATATAAATATTTAAAACTTGAAATTTTTTCATTTGCTTTACTGATTACATGGTCATGATTTAGCCTTGAATAATTAATCCTCTCATGCCTTCGCTTCCTTCTCTTTTCTTCTACGATTTCACCTTAGAAATAACTTACTCCTGCCTTTCATTACGTTGAAAACAACGTATATTCTTAGTGGAATGGCTATGTAGTATTTTTCCTCCCTTACATACCATTTTGTCTTGGTTGGCCCTGGCTGCAAAACAGCTGACCCATTTACCAAACAAATGTGCTAGAGACCTAGTTGTACCCTGAGATGCGTCCAACGTAATTTGACTGTGTTGATTTTCTGGCCATTTTTTTCTTTCCAGTAAGTCTATTTGCTCATTTGGCAACAAATGAGGAACAATTCATGTAGCACAGGCAGAAGGAAGAGTTCTCAAAGTCAGTTTACTTTTTTCTTGCAATTTATTTTTGAGTAGATTGTAATGGTGAATCATTATTTGTTTAAAAGACCTTTCTGTAACTCAATTTTGATTAGTATTTTTGTCAAACAGCCACTGGGAAGCTATCCAACACCTTCCTATTATTCATAGTAAATCTTCCCTCAGAAATACAAATCAGAAGAAATATGCTTGTGTTTGTAAATTAGTTCCTGAAAATCAGAGTATTCTTACAGCTGTCTTGGAAAAACAACTGGTTTTTAAACTCATGACTCATACTTACATGCCTTAAGAATCTAACTTGAAAAATCAGTCTATACCATTTTAGAAATGCTACAGTGATCCATTTTAACATTTCCAATGGGGTTTTGTTATTGTTTTAACTGAAAGTGTTCAGTGGACTTGACTTGAACTTACTTTTTTTTTTTTTCAGATACTCCAGAAGTTGATTTTCTTATGTAAAAATAAATACCAAAAATAAATGTTGAAAAAAACCCAAAAGTAAATCCTGAAAAAAATTGCCTACTTCGCTTTGCTACCCATCATCAATATGCATTACCCCACTTGTACTACTAGTAAGCTATACAAATTAGTGGGCAAAATCCCCTTCGGTAGGTCAATCGATGAGTGAGTGATAATTAGGATGATAAATAGAGACCACTAAAAAGCTGTCTAGTATTGAAGTTATGCTGCTAGTGTGCTATAAACCCAACTGCTTTACAAACAGAAGCAAAAAAGTGAAAATGAAAAAAAAAGTTTTGTAACTCATCTTTCTCTTTCTCTTTCAATATTCAAAACTTGGGCAAAAGATAAATGGCAACGTTTTTGCCAATCTGATAGTCCACACTGTGCAACAGACTTCTTCCTTGCCCTTCCTGAAGTGAAATGCCTGGAGGAGTCGTGAGTCAGCAAAAATCAGCTTTCAATTGCTCTGCATGGGAGAGACTTTTGTTTCTTTTCACTTATGAAACCAGTACAGATATTCACTAAGCTTCAGTTCAAATACAGGCTGTAAATGGCTCTGTTTCTGAGGAAAGGTATGAAATTTATGTATTTCATGTCAGCTATGGCTTTCCTTTTTGGAAAGAATTCATGGGATATTTTGCTGTATGCACACTGTGAATACAGAAAATTCACTCACTTTAGAATGTATTCTTAAATAATGATGGGATATTATATTGTTTTAAATCTAAGCAGGGAAACTACACTGATGCATGATTGCTAAAAGTAATTTGGTTTGTGACTTGTATTCTGGTGGTCCTTCTTTCCAGTACTTTTTCTACAGCATATAGCAATGTAAAAGATCCTTTGATTTCTGCAAAGAATAACCAAGGGAGTTTTTAGTAGCTAATGCATCATTGCTTTAACACATAGTTCTTATTTTGATTTCAAATATAATTACAAATAAATTTTCAAAAGTATTTAACAATCAAAAAGGCCAAAAATCAAGACACCTCATCTTTACCAGTACTTCTGAAAATACCTCATGTCCATAAGCCAGATGTTTGACAGTTTGAATGAGCTATTGTTATTTTTAAAACATCCTATAGACTTTCTTTTTAATGCTTACTTACTTTTCTACATTTCAGATTTTATTTAAACTTCATTCAAATGTTAAGGAATTAAGAGAGAACATAGCTCCTAAAACACAACAGAAATGTGTTATAAAGGAACAAAATCAATATAGTTCACAAGATTACATATATTATTGCATTGTTGTAACTGAGATTTTTCTGAGTCCCAGAACATAGGATGTTATACTTTAATATGCTAAAAATCTACTAAAATACTACAAAACCCCGAACCATGAGTTGGGATCAGTTAAACATCATAATTGAGCTTTGAGTTGTTTGTGCCTTATATAGGGGTATTAGATGCAACATGGCAAATTCTCTCCCTTTACTGATTTACAGAGATAATTTTCAACTGTTGATTCACTTGGAAAAGGTTGCTTTTCAGACTATCTGCAAAAGAGAGATTGCAATGTATGCTTTACCTTGAGGGCAAGAGCAGTGAACTCCATTTGTTAAACAAAGAGATGCACTAATTTGTGGGAAAGAGATAAGTAATAAATTCAAATATTTGCTGAATATTTTGTAATTAGCTGAGAGGACAGAGCCTCAATAAACTAAACAGAGCCTCTGCAATAAACTAAAATATTTGTCGGTATCTGCTGATACTATTGGTTTGGACAGGAACTTATTTACAGTGACATTAAAGGAAACAGCAAAAATGTAATATATTTCACAATAAAGCCCTGGTCTGTGAAATACTTTGCTTGTACTTTTTTAAGCAACCAGAGGAAGCCTGACTGTCAGAAAAATCCTAGAAAAATGATGGAAAGTGTATTTGCTTTGGAAAAATATACTCTGCACTGTCCTCCCTGACTTCCAGGATTAGCTCTGAATGCTATTAATTGAGGATGATGGTAGTAGAAGAATGAATTTCACATTTCCTTTACACATCATCTGTGCTCCATACTGGTACACAAATCTGTTTACAAGGAGGGAACCACAGGTCTACATTTGAAACATTAATGGCATGAGCATAATAAAAGTAAATCTAAGTATTAAAGGTCACTGAAGAAAACTGAGTCTGACTGACCTACATTTGAACCATGAGCAGGAAAAAAATTATATTCTTTAATTTATTTTTTTACTCTGTAACTTTTTCTTTCTCCAGTATAAAAATTAAACCCAGAAGATTTTTTGCCTTTCCTTGTCACAATTTATGAGATGAATTCCAAATCTGGCTTACTTTTAAAAGTTGTACATTAAGCAATGGACCCAGTGGATGTGGATTTCTACCATGTGACAAGAGTTATGCCATCTATTATTGTTGACCTGTATCCCCTATATAGGCCACAAATATAGTCAAGTTCTTTACTAGCACCTCTGTATATGAATTTCACATAGGCTTGTTACTGACTGTAGCTTCTTCTGGGCTTCATGGACAACCACACAGTGCCATCTGATGTCCTCAAAGAGCAGTAAACTGTTTCTAAAATCTGTTAAATCACACAAAGGCCAAAATCTCAAAATTACAACTTGACTGTCACAGAACACTGCTTCCCAAGCCTACCTGGAAAAGAGCCTCTAAATAACGTGCCTGTGTTTTCATCAAAACAATCCTAACCCCGCATATGAAATGATAGGCTCTGAACTAATCATTCCTGCAGCACTGTCTTAGTATCTTACACATGTTGAATATTAATTCTTTCACACACATGTAAACATCCATATGCAAATTTGCTCAAATGCTATTCATGTTCCTTAAGGGCTTTAAAATGGTTTCCAACAAAGCAAGGTCCAGCCCATGGCAGAACCATGAGCAGCTGCTGTCAAAATCCATGCTACAAAGATATTTGAAATAAGTTAAAAGAAAAAAGCACCTTCTGGATTCCAAGACTGTTTTACCGACGTACACACGTGTGTGTGAATATTTGTATATTATATGGATAAAATGCATTTGTTCATCCGGGGTAAAATGCAGCCGTTTGCCTCTCTGCATAGTGCAGGCAGCACAGGGGATGCTGGCGGGAGTAGGCGACAATTTTGGGGGCCAGGGATATTTTTGCATGCGAGGCGGGTGCGGATGGTGGTGAAACACAGCCATCTACCGGCCCCTGGTTGGCTTTGTTCGAGCAGCCTTGTCTTCTCACGTCCAGAAATTCAGTTCTGCAGCATGAAATCTTGGCCCAACCCATTTCAGCAGGAGTTTTATTTACATTCATGGGTTATAAAAGATCATGTTTGTTAGCAATCGGCATTTGTTTTGCATACCTTTAAGCACAGAAGTGAGTGAGGACTGCAGCACGTTGATTATGGAGCATCAGCCAAGGTGAACTGCATTTGAATTTCACCACAGGATTTGAGACCATCGCAAGACTTGCTGAGGATTAGCCATGTTTCCTGCTACGTTACAGTATGTTGGAATCTTACTGCAATGTATTCCATATTGAAACGCACATGGAAGACACTTTAAAATTTAACTACAGAAAGCATTTGTCTTTATGGCTATACTGATAACTTTGTATGTTGTACCAGACAGTGCTTTTTCTGGTTCTTGCTTCAAAGTTTACTTTAAGGAGCTACAATATATTTAGGACAAAAGCTATCTGGAGTCAGCCATGTACACATTACATGGGGGTTTTTTCCCCGCTGTGATTATTGGAATGTTTACTAGTTTATAGGGACTCAAAACCTGCAAGCTTTCAACATAATAATTAAATACTTTAATAATTTAATGATCAAAAGTTAGGCCCCCTCTGTGTGTAGGGAACCAACTTTTCTTTCTCTGTGACCTCCTTGGTTCTGCCTGTTTAATAACTTAGTACAGTAATTGTTCATAATTTCTTAGGCACTTGGAGGGTTAGAAGATGGTGCTTTATGGCCTTTTTGCAACAGGCAAACATTGCACCTCCCTAAATAAAGAACCAAATTCTAAGATCACAGCATGAGTATTTTCTGTCTTCTCCCAACTGCATCATTTCTAACTGCAATTAGAAATTAGTCTAAGCGGACGCTTTATCAACAATTTTCAAAAGCACTTATTTAAGTATTTTCAACATGGCTACTTTTTACACCAGTAAAACCACTTCTCATCACCATATACTTAGCATCTTCAGTGTCACACTGAACCTTGTATTTTTCAGCATTCCTGCAAAGACCCCAAATTTTACAAACGTTTCAGTTGCAAGAGGTTATTCAAAACCACCTACAATCAAAGCATACGTGTTAAGGCAGACCTAGCAGTTACTGCGTCGGATCAGCACGCAAGACCCTGATTCAGTCACAGTCCTTGCATCGTATCAGACAAATGACGCGGATTTCCTCTAGATGGGGAGTCACCTCTATGCGATTAGCACTCTCCGGAGACGTTCAAAGACAGCCCTCTCAGACTTCAGGACTGGGAAATCGTTCCTCCTTATATACTGGGGAATTTGCTGGTTTGGTGACATTCACCTCATGCCCGCTGCCTCGAAATTCAGCCTGGGACCCGAGAAACTCTTCCTGTCAAAACTGAGACATGTACTCCCACAGAGCGCCTTATTTTTTAATAAACACATTTTTTATTTAGGGGAGGAGGAAAGGGTTTCACAAAAATTTCATAACCAGGCTACCTGACAGGCTTTTGACGTTACCACAACCCTGCGCAGGGTCTCCACCTTTCAGGTTAACCCCACCACCCCACGCACGGTGCTTCAGCAGTGACATGGGTGCCCTTGCCAACCCTGCAGCAGCACCTCAGGGATGCGGCAGCCCCAAACCCCCCGGCCATCGGTCCCCGGCCCG
>NW_010972576.1:5170196-5239482 GCF_000737465.1 Haliaeetus leucocephalus | reverse complement strand
GCCCGGCCCGCCTCGCCTCGCCTCGCCTCAGCCCTGCCCCGCGGCTGCGGCCGGGCCGGGCGCGGGTATCGCGGTGCTAACGGCGGGTTCTTCCCTGCCCCGCCAGTGCCGCAGCTGCTGTACGGAGGGAAGCTGGATTTCCTCGTCTTCGATTACCTCTCCGAGATCACCATGTCGTTGCTGACGGCCGCCAAAGCCCGGTCTCCCGTAAGTAGCCGCTGCCCAGCCCCGGAGTGGCCGGCTTGGTTCAGGCGAGACGGCCGGGCCGGGCGGCGTTATAGCCCCGCGGTGGGGCGGGTGGGCTCCGGTACCTGCCGAGCTCTCCTCCGACCCAGATCACGCTCGGAGTCTGTGTAAGACATGTCAGGGTATGGGGACCCGTTTGCTTTTGTATACTTCTTACTTGCATGTGTTTGTTTATTTTCACACGTTCATCTAGTAAAAGCATTCACGTCTCCTTTTCTATAGCAGTATCCAGTTAGTTGATCTTCCCCGTTTTCTGTTAACCAAGAAAAGGCATCGAGGTGACTTAACTGTAACAAATGGTTACAGCTTTTAATTCTTCCAGGTTTTAGGTTACACTCCGGATTTTGTCTCTGCTGCCATGGCTCCCTATATAAAAGATATTCACAGGAAAGGTATGCTACTCTTTGCGTGAGTTATTATGTTAATTAAGTTCACTTGCTTAGAAGAGTTTTGTATGGCTTCTGTTACTAAAGCTGTTTTTCACACCAGCGTTTTGCTGTCCTCTAGGAATAATATTTTAAACGTCAGCAAAAATCCCATCGTAACAGATGTGAAGCGCAGGTCCGATGGTGACATTTAAATTGGGTTAATTTGAAATGTTTACTATAATTATAAATATATACATATATCTCCATGTATTTCTTATTGTAGCTTTTAATTTGTGAATGGAAGATCATTTTACAGATCTTTGTAAAATGTGAGATCTAGATGTTTTCATTGCAATCTAAAAGTTTTTCAACATTCCCATATAATTCTAGAATATCACTTATTTTCTGATCACTGTTTTTCTGTTTATGTTGGAAAGCTGCGGAGCTATACTGAGCTTGAGAGGAGAAAGGGAATTACTTCTAAGTACCCAGTACCTTGCTAACAGAGTCTGGAATTTTTAGAGATAGAAGCATATTTCTGCTAAAATGTAGTTGTTTGGAGAACATGGATATTTGAATGGTGTCAAATACTGTTCCTGTAGGCATTTTGATATTGTCTGTCTGCCTGCCTCATCATGTATGTCTTTCTGGTCACTTTCTCCTTCCTTGCATAAAGGAAAGATGAAAAGTGTCTATAGCAATTATTTTTCTGTAAATAATATTGTATTGGCTTATTCCGATCCTTTCACAGATTAAATACTGTTCATATTTTAATGTGACTTTAGTTACTTCCCTTGATTAGATCACCTTGCGAAGGTGATATCTTGCTTGTGTTTCAGCACACTTTAGGTTTTTAAAATACAAGTGGTTGTTTATGCTGCTGGACGTAATTTGTCTTTTTTGTTTAGGTGTTCGTGTCATTAGTAATGCTGGTGGAATTAATCCACTTGCTTGTGCGGCTGCACTTCAGGAGGTGGCAAAGAAAGCAGATGTTGATTTGAAAATAGCTGTTGTTGCTGGAGATGACCTAATGAGTGAGGTATTTTACTTTGTCTTACAGCTTAGTAGCATTGTGGAAATTATTTTAGTCTATGTAGCATGAAGGTGGCATTTACTGTCCTATAGGAGCCTATTTTGTGTACCTTTATGCAGTAGCCTTCTACGGTTAAAAGCGTCTGAAAATTATTGTTTCATTTTCTTTACTTTTTTTTTTTTACGCATGAAAACAATTCTTGGCACATCTTATGTTTGGTGTGTGATGGGGTTGAATTTTATAAGACTGTGGATCTGCTGTTTATCTTTTTGAAGCAAACTCTGAATCTGATCTAAAGTCTGCTTGCTCTTTGAGAGAAGCTAGGATTTGCTGTTGCTTATTGTTTCTGTCTTAAACTAAATAATCCTGAATGTTAAATTTCTTAAATTTAAATGTGGTGTAGTTACCACGTGTTCAAATATTCACCCCCTCTAGCTGTTTTTAGTGGTTTATAGGCATCTCCTGTTGTTATGTTGTTTACAGGTGGTTGTTTTTCTGGCTTTGAGTACTTAGTTTATGGCCAGTAAGGTAATGTTAAGTGGGAGGATTGAAGTTTTAATATTTAAAACAAACCCCTGAAATCTAGAGATGAGATATATGGCTTTTTTTGACTTAAAGGATGGCGCTTTATGTATGAAGTCTGGTTCCACAAAAAGTGTTGGCCGTACCTGAAAAAATACTGCGAAAACAGTTTATACATTGATAGTGGTTAAGAGGGGATAGGTTTGCACTATGGTTAAATCTCTGCCTGTAACTTGGAAAATTATTTATCTGTGTAGGCTCTATTACTCCTTGCATGCTACTGAATGTGGAAGATGATCAAGTAAGATTCTTTATTTGCAAATTATGTGTGGTGCTTGGACTTCCTTTCAAGAAACTTCTGCCCTACTGAAATTACTTCAGCATCAGTGGTCCAGAATTTGATTACTGGTACAACAGTGAAATGGTCATTATTTGAGCTTGGCATGGACATTTCTGAACTGAAATTGGTTATTTTCTATTCTATTATCAGTATGTAACTTACAGGAACAAAAAAGAGACAGCTTTTATTGTCTACAGGCAACTTTTACTGTTGATACCAAACATCATAAATTACACCAGGAAATGTTATTTGTGGTTTGGAGTATTTCAATCCTTACCATAGAATACCAAACTAATTCAAAGTGGAAGGTTTTTTTCCACACTATAGGTCCCCCCTGTAACAAGTATTAGACATTGAGTCTATGCAGTCAGTCACTGGCCCCTGAATCCGCTGGTTTCCCAAGCTGCCTAATGCATGGTCAAAACCCCCCCCCCCCCCACCTACCTTTCTGGAAACACAATGTATTCTAAGTATCACCTGGAGCTGCAGAATTAGCCTTGTTTTCTGGCCACACCACCATTGCTGTTATGGCAGACATATTTCTTTTTGTGGGGTTTGATTTATTCAGTCCTACACAAATTAAAGACAGTTTAAAAGACTAGGGAATATACCAATTCATTGTAGTTGATCATCTGTGAATGAACTAGCATTCTTAAAGCACTGACTTATTTTTCTGTGTGCTGCAAAACTATGGTTAAAAGCGTGTCTAGGGCTTTTAGCCATTCAGCTGATCTGTATTGCTCCTAATTTTAATGATTATACTTTGCTCAGAGTTGCTATGAAGTGGATCTATTGTCTGATGCTAATAAAAGGCTTACAGTTGATACTACAAAATACTCATAGATTTGGTGTTTTATTTGTTTTCTAACAGAAAGAGAACCTAAAAGGAGCTGGTATCACTGATCTGGAGAGTGGCAAACAATTTCCAGAAAGCGTTCATAGCATGAATGTGTATCTTGGGTGAGTTATTTTAACAAGTTGCTTTTGTTATGGAAAAATATTTTTAACACATTGACTACATGAAGTTGGTTTGTTTTGCAAGTAGAACCACCTAGTATGTGAGGTTCACCTTTGCGTTATTCAGGCAACCAGAAAAAAAATTTTATTTGTAACTTGTAAATACAATTTTAATTTAGAACATTGCCAGTTTTGACTCCTTAGCATTACATCTCCTGTGAATCTGCAGGTTTTAGTTCAAGCCAGAATAGTTTTAGTTTAATTGTAACAATCACAAAATTCCGTTTTCATATGCAGAGTATGCTGTTGCTGCATGGAGCAGTTGTTTAGGATGTTGCCACTAGAGAAGTGCAGCTGAAGAATTAAAGTACTGGGATACACTCTGAGTTCTGTAGGAGGTTCTGTTAGACTGCGCTGAATTGAGTGTCAGGCTTTGTACAGTTGAAATTTTGGAAGCTGGCTTTCCAGGAGGGATCACTGTTTGAAAGATCTCCCTTGCCTCCTTTATGATACCAAAGGCCTCCCATAAATCTTTAAATGAGCTGTTTGTGAACAGTTGCATTTTCATTGTCGCCATCAATTTCTTCCGATAAATCAGTGTAAATCAACCCTGTCAAAGGGGAAGGACTGAGAAATGGGACAGGTGTTCCCAAAAGCCACCATCTCTTCCAGTTGATGATCCTAGTGATCCTGTTTCTGCTTTTGCATCCTCCATGTCATATATATCATCACTCCTGTATTTGTTTGGTGTATTTCTAAAGTCTGTGTACACAGTTCCCTCTCTTTTACATTAATCTTTATGGAAAATGTTGTGTACTCTTTTTTCATTATCATTGCACTTTCCAAAAATGCGTCACTGGCAGATAGCAGGGTATGGCTGTACCTGACACAGCATGTATTTTTCACTGTAAAATAAGAACCTTTTAATAGATGAGTCTTCTTAAATTTGTCTCTAGTGTTTTCTGTTGTTAGTGGATTTTCTGTTTGTTAAACTTTGACTTGCAGATTTGTAGATTTGCAGATCATGAGTAACTAAATGAAATCTAAGAAATAACGTTTAAAATTTGTAACTGAGAAAGTGTTCATTCCAATTCTGCTGTGTCGTGGTTTAACCCCAGCCAGCAAATAAGCACCACGCAGCCGCTCCCTCCCTCCCTCCCCCGCCCCCAGTGGGATGGGGGAGAGAATCAGGAAAAAAAAAGAAGTGAAACTCGTGAGTTGAGATAAAGACAGTTTAATAGGACAGAAAGGAAGAAACTAATAATGATAATACTAATAAAATGACAATAATAATAATAATAATAAAAGGATTGGAATATACAAGTGATGCACAATGCAATTGCTCACCACTTGCTGACCGATGCCCAGTTAGTTCCTGAGCAGCGATTTCCCCCCAGCCCCACTCCCCCCAGTTTATATACTGGGCATGATGTCACATGGTATGGAGTACCCCATTGGCCAGTTTAGGTCAGGTGCCCTGGCTGTGTCCCCTCCCAACTTCTTGTGCCCCTCCAGCCTTCTTGCTGGCTGGGCAAGAGAAGCCAGAAAATCCTTGACTTTAGTCTAAACATTACTTAGCAACAACTGAAAATGTCAGTGTTACCAACATTCTTCTCATACTGAATCCAAGGCATAACACCATGCCAGCTACTGGGAAGACAATTAACTCTATCCCAGCTGAAACCAGGACGTGGTGATTCATGATTTATTCATGAATTAAAAAATCAATGCAAATCAAAGCAGAGAGGACAAAAGCAGGCTAGTATGAGGATGAGGCATTTTTAAAATCCATTATCTGTCTCCACTGTATTAACACATGCTAGAACAGCGGACTTTTGTTCTTCATTTTCTATAGTGGTGTTTCTTTATGTGCCCCTTAATCTCAGTTGCACCGAAATGTAAAGCTATTACCAGCCTGTTAAATTAGTTGTTTCATAGGTTAAATCTATCTTTAAAGTATCAGCAATGGATGCTTATTTGTAAAGTGAATGATAAACTTATGTATGCCTGTAAAACAAGTCAACATCAGAGTGTATAGGGTAAAATCTCTTAAGTTCTGTGGAGAGTTCACTTTTAATTACCTAAATCTGATGAGGTTTACAGTTTGATTCTTGGATTCAAGTGTGTAAACTCCATCTGAAAAATTTGCACTGGGGTATCGATCCTGAAGTGTTTCTTCTGTCCCTCCTGATTTGGGCCATTGGGAGTTCTGTGGACTGAATTCACATGTATTTTTAACAGCAAGAGACAAACGGCTTTATTTACTGCTTTTTATAGGTAGTTACATAGTTTTTCTATCAGTATCCTGTATGTATGTTTACAGAAACCCCATTTGTGCTTTTTACCTGTGACTGTTACTTAACACTATGCCTAGAGGTGTAAATTTTTTCTGTATGCTGTGTATTTGCTTGTTGTTCTAGCTATTATCCTTTGGTTCACATAACATTGGGGGGAAAAAACCCCAACATACATATTTTATGTTTACATCCCTAAGAGAAATGTGTCTTCTAACTTGCCTCTTGATAAAACCAGGGCTAAGTCTATAGAAACTGTAGAAGAACGTTGCTCTTGGTTTTGTTCTTCAAGGCACACAGTTTACTTGGTTTGTGTTTACAAGCTGCCTATTTCATGAACAATAGAAGGATCCAGCAGATAGCATGGGTTTAGAAGCCAGGAGCCACACACTCTGGTCAACACTTGCTCACTAATGTGTATAAACTCGAGCGGTTCACCTGGGTGAATATTTTCAAGACTGACTAATTCTGGCTGGGCTGACTCTGACCTGACCAATCTCAAAAATCTGTTGCCTGAGTTTCTTTGAAAATAATGACTGCATAGTGGTGGTCTTGGAGTTGGTTGATATTGCAAGTTCTAAAAACACTTAGGGAAATTGACCTGGAAGGTTTAAAATGGGAGGGCAAAGTCACCAAGCTTTCTCTGTGAAGAATATTGGTCTTTCTTACTTCATTTGTAGATGAGTGTATAGTAATGAATCTCTGAAAAACACTATTTTCTGTTACTGATAGTGCACAGTGGGTCACTTCTGCTGTGTTCAGTTTCTGTGAGCATCAAGACAAGTGTTTCAATTACATCATTTAGGTACCTGAATTTGATCGGGTGATCTGATGATTGCTTTTTAAAATATTCTTGTATATACAAAATGACAAATTGGTTGTTAAAGTTTATTTAATTGATTTCCTATGGGTTTTTTAAGTAATTTTTATGCTGTGTGTGGCAGGGAACTGATTTTTTTAATGATGCGTTAAAAAGTAAAACTACTTACTGTTGTGTTTTGTCATCTTTAGCGCAAGACCAATAAGCAGGGCTCTTGACCTTGGAGCTGATATTGTTGTGACGGGTAGATGCGTTGACAGTGGGATTGTATTAGGACCACTCATTCATTCTGTAAGTACAAGTTAATTTCCATATGATAATAAATACATGTGAATGAATATTCAGCAATCATTGTCAGAAAGTTTTTGCTCCTTATGAAAATATACATACTAAATTAAAAATTATGAGCACCTTAATTTTTTTTTTCTTCCTTACGTGCATGAAAAGTTGCCAGCTTTCACTTCTAACTTATAGCAGGGATTTTTATGAACTTGTGTATCATGAAGCTGGAAAGTGTTTTGGTGAAGTTAAGGAAGTCTTACTGTGTTTCACCAGTATTTCACTTTTATCCCCCCCCCCCAGCCCCCGCCCCTGTTTTAAAATGTGGCGTGTAAGGTTAAGAAACAAGTATATTTTTCTTTACCACAAGGTGGCGATAGTAGAGCTCACTTTGGTTTTCGGGGGGGGGCACATGAGGTGGTCTAAAACACTGGTCTTTTTCAATGGGTAAGCAGTTTTATTTTTAAGTAGTTGGGTTTCAATGCAAGATTCCTCAAATTCCTTGAATTTCAGCAAATTATACAAGCAGAATATGTGGTTTTCTGAAGTATTTTGAATAGGTTATGTATTTTTGTGAGTGACCACATGCTGTGAAATATGGAAGCTTTCTTTTGGTGCATATTTAAAAAAAAAAAAAGAGGATATGTGTTAGTGTCTAGTTACAAACATCCTTTCTAAAACTTCATACTATTCTGACTTCATGCATGTCAAACATTGCCTAATCTAGAATTAAACTTTCCCATTTATAACTGCCATTATGATTTGTTATTTTATTCCTAGCTGTTTACATCCTCAAAATAGTTCTCGGTGTGTATTATTTACTCCAGAGAGGCCTTATCTAATTTAATGAAAGGTTTTAGGGAGATTTCTGCTAAGTTCTAAATAAGAAACAACAAATGTATTGTTTGCAATGTGTTGAACTTGTGGGAAAAAATAATTTCTACTTAAACAGAAGACATGCTTCCAGTTTTTAAGATGGCTGGTAGTACTCCAGGAGCTGATAATTTTCAAAAGTTGAAAAAACAGTGGTTTGTTTACATGACACAAAATAGGTGCTAGACTTTTAAACCTCTGGATTATGCAAATTTTGAATAATACAAGTATTGCACTTCCAGTTCTTTTGAAGAGGGTGTGGCTTTGAGAATTTATATTTGTTTGGTGTATTAATAAGAGGAAAACTGAAATATATCAGAGCTCTTCTACTAATTTACTGTATAGCAACTCAAATCCACGTAGAGCCCCTGCCAATTGTTGTTCTTTAGATTTCTGCAGTTAAGTAAGAATATATCCAATGCATAGTTACACAAAGCAGTGAACATACTATGTGCAGTTTTCTGTACTGTGTGAAACTTTTATATATGTAACATATTTGTATTTTTCTTCTAGTTTGGCTGGAATAGGGATGAATTTGACTTGCTAGCTGCGGGAAGGTAAATGATATAAGAAGAAATGGGTAAATTTATATTTTGTATCATATAATGTCAGGATAACAACTCTTAAGCATTTAATGATTTTGCATATTATTATTGAATTCATTTATTTGAATGCTTTTGTTAAGTTTTGGGTTCTTTTTTAAGGCTCAATACTCTCATTTGGAATTGAAATTACAGAAACTTCATTCTGGAACCAACTTGAAATAACAAAATGAAACTTGTTTTTTTGGTGTTAGTGTTCATTTTTTCAGGAAAATCATTTGATTCTTCATGTAAAAGTTACTTCTTTCAACTCTTCTTATTTTCATCTTTCAGAATCCCTTGTTATGTTTAATGCCTAATTTATAAATGTATTAGATGCCTCTGGAGGAAAAAAAGTAGCATGTTCTGTTATTTAGCTTTATTTCCACTGTACTACTATATTTTAAAGCTGGATTTGTGAAACTTGATTTTACAGAGTATTTAGTTATTTGAATGCCATTTTCCCAGCCTTGCAGGTCATCTCATTGAATGTGGTGCTCAATGTACAGGTGGAATATTCACTGATTGGCATGCAGTACCAGACTGGTAGGTAGCCATGACATCAGCATCTATGTTTGTAGTGGACCAAAGATGAGATTTCCTACTATATCTGTGTTGTGAAAACTGCTTCTACTTTATTCTTTTGGAGGAGACAATATGGATCTCTTAGTACTTTTCTGCCTTAATGTTACTCATTCTACAAGGTCTATTCTCCCTTTTGCAGTTTCCCTTTCTGGTCAGCTGGGGGCTTGCTTTCTTAAGTTAAGAAGCAGGTGATTTGAAAAAAAATTTAGCCCTTTGATTTTTTTTCTTTTAGATTACTTTTTCTGTTTCCTTTTTTATCTTCTGCTTTTTGGAAAGATTTGTTATTGGATTTCATGTATGATTGTAATGGAAAAGACAATATGCATAATTTCATATTGCTATTTCCTAAGTCTTCAGTTAGATCAGAGTTACCTACTGTTCAGTCACGAATTTTATGTAATTTGCTTTGGTAGGACGAATGCATGCCAAAGTCCTCTCCTGCTGTATAACCCAATCCCCACAAATGTGTTGAGCTGTCAGTCCTTTCAAAAAGTTATGTGTGTATCGTGTTTGGACTTACTGAATTAGACTTTCACATAGGTAGAGCCTTCTGCCTGCTGAGAAGTACCACAAGGAAGGACTAATGTAGCCTGATTTTGACCAACTTGTTTTTAAGAGTAGTTTAAAAGAAGTTAATGAATGTGTTTTGCGCAGGATGAGTGATTCTGTCTGCAGTTTACCCCTATTTTCCTTGGGATGAGAGAGAGGATCTTGTCCTGTGCTGTGTTATGAGAAGGGCAGTGCTTCCTTTACCGACAGAGGAGAGGTCTGAAGAGCAGTAGGAGAGATGCAGGAGAGAAGAGTAGCTTTCATTGGGTGTGTTCCTGCTCCCAAGTTCACCCTGGGAAGGAGGCCACCAGGGGCAGGCAGCCTGTAGTCCAGATGGATGAACCAGCAGGACACTGCCCTGCGATCTGAAGAGTCACTCTCCTGAGTTAGTTCCCTAGGGCTGCTAAGCTTTTTTTCTCCTTGTAGTGACTATTACTGATTCAGAGCGTGATCCTGAAAGATGTATTCTGCTTTTGAGTTCCTGAACACTGCTCATTTACAGGTGAAGGCACGTAAGGCATTGAGAGAAACAGGGTCAGACATCTCTTCTCACCTATTAGAAGGCTACTAGCCCTGAACAAACTGCACTCACTCTTCACTGTTGTGTTCAATGGGAAATCACATGAGAGGGTTTATAGTAATGAGACACTGTTCAATTTGGAAATTGTAACTGCTAATCTTGCTCCTATTCTGATGTATCTCCTGATGATTTTATTATTCTGTATCATGGAACTGCTTAAAATCTCCTGTAACTGACTCCGAAAGACATAGCTTTATAAAGGAATGAAGGAAAAAACCAGAACAGTAGTTTTCTTACTAAAATGTTTGGTAGTTCTTTATTTTTAAGGATTTTTCTGTGAGAAATGGCAGTCTGGTTAAAAAAAAAAAAAAAAAGCAAGTTTGAGTATATTAAGCTATGAGCTACCAGCGTCAGAGTAACTAATTTTACAGACAAGTAGACATACATTATATATGCATAGCTAATAATCATGTGTGTGTATTGTTAAGGGAGGAGCTGCTGCCCGAGCATTCACCCACCACTCAAGGAGTCGCACACACACCACCTCAGACTTTAACTGGTAGGACCAGAATCCCTTCACAGCAAGTGACTCCGGTGAGCCCACAAGTCTCCCTTTTGACTCCTCATGCACACAGACTCAACCTCGGGTGCTGCTTCTTCCCTAAGGCTCAACCCTAGGTTCCCTGAAGCAGAATCTCTGATCAAGGCCTTCAAAATAAAAAGCATAATTTATTCCAGCTATGGTGCACAAATTTAGACTGCTCAAGCTGGGTGCCTCCAGAGAGGGACCCAAATACTAAAATCCCTGGGCAGTTATACCCTTACAATCTTAAGTTCCTGCCCCTCACACCATAGTCTGGTCCCATAGTAATACTTGGGTCTAGGGTCATCTTCTCTCTAATTGGGGCCTTTTTCTTGTCTCTAGGCGGGTTCTTTTTCTTTCTTGTTTTTTAGGGTAGTGGTTATGTCTCCTTTTCCTGGCTCAAAGTGGGTCTGGGGCTTCCAAATCTTACTCCTCCAATCCGAGAATAGGCCAATGTTAAGCAAAAGCATTAAGCAGGCTATAAGTTCTGCTTTTATCATGAACAACTACTTTTAAGCAGCTAAGCAAAGTCCTTAAACCCCTCCAAAACATCTTAACAGCCTCTATAATTTATATACATTCCTGTGCTATTATAGCCTCACAATCTTGTCCCATTACTGCCATGTGCTGTTACGTCTTGTTTGAGTGTGGTCGGCATGCTCAGCTTTGTCACCTTCCACAACAGTATATATAAAAATCACATAACTGTGTCTAAAATCATAGTAGTCTTGTGGCTTAGAGCTGACTGGTGCTGACTTGAATTGCTACTAAAGAATATAGAAGGTTAGGACCCAATACTGCTGTTGTTACTTTGTCCCCATCAATCTGCATGCATACTTCTGAACCGTGCATTATCGTATCTGTGCTAATATAACAGTAATTTATTTATCTTCAGGTTAAGTCTACTAAAGAATTAATTGTGATGCCTTAGAACTAGTGTTTTTGTTTGCAAATTCAAAAAGTCTTAGGCATTTAATTAATGAAATTCTTGAAATAAAAGCATGTTACATGTCAGCCTGTATGATAAACTCCTAAGACTAGTCAAAAGCAAAACAATGTGTGAGCTTTAATTCTATATTTGGAGAGGCAGAGTAGAAGGTTGAGTAAAGTGGACTTGTGGTCCAGCACATCAGTTCAGGATATGGGGAGAAAGAAGGAGGAGAGGAGATTTGTTAGTGAGTTTTGCTGCCCCCCTGCTTCCCCCCTGACCCCAATAAATAGTTGTTTACTATACTTAGGCCCAAATGCATGAAAGGGAATAACTACAGAAGCTTTTGGGCTGCAGAAAAATGCATTTTCCATTTGGTAGTTTAGTAGTAACCTATTGGCTCCTTAAGTTAAAGAAATGTGATGGTGTGGGGTTTTTGTTATTTAGACAGTCTGAATCTGTTTTCAAGGCATGCAGGAAATGCATTGCATAATAATGCACAATAATAATATGATAATTCATAGTCTCAATAATGACCAAAACACGCAGTGCCTGCTGCTATCGACAGTAGTTAATTGCCGATAGGTCACCAGAGCTTTGTCACCGGTTTGCAAAAGTTACTTGACTATAGTCTATTAATGATTTCTCCCTCATTTAGGAAAAGCTACGTTTTAGCAGTCTCCTGAAAGTAAGAGTGTGTAATTTAGATCTCAATAAATCATAGTGTCTGTGATACATAATGTTAAATCCAAACCAGCCCAACAAAGTCAGTAAATGTGGGGGGAAGAAGCCAAGTCAAATCTCTGTGTTTGTCGTTAAAGTGCCTTTCACATACGAATTTCTCACTGCCATAAGTGCGTTCATGCAGCCAAGACCACTTATCATTCAGGTCTGCAAATATTTACTGGATCTTTATGCTAGAGCTTAAGAAAACCTTTTACAGCATTTATGCTGTTCTCTGGTGACTAAACACTAGAGGGCAATCTCTTTCTTTTCCTTTCATCTCATTGCAGACGGTAGGTTTGGTTATGATTAGATTTAGGTAATTTTTTTACTATCTTTGTGGTTTTTTTCTTGCCGAGAACAGTAGTCCACATTGCTCTTCTGTCTTTGGCTGCTGAAAAAGGTGTAAGTGTACTGCTGAGAAGGACAGATGGGTATGAGTTTTTCTAACTTGTAAGCAAAAAAAGGAAGAATTTATCAACTATTAGGCTTATAAACCTTATCTGTCTATAGTTTATGTATAAGCAAAAATAATTAACTATGTAAACAAGCACACTTTAAATTAAACTGAGTAAAGCCAGGTAAGTCAGAGTCAGAGCACACATTCCATGCATAAATTACCATGTCTCTATGAGTATTGAGGCACTGGATTGGACCCACTTCATTCATTCAATGTAGTTTTTTTATTTTGGTAAGGTTTTTTTTTTATTTTCTTGAAATATTTGATGTAGACCACTTCTGGGAACTCAATTCCACTGGAGAAGGGTGCTTTAAGTCTCAGGAATGTTCATGTGGGTGTGTTGTGGCAACTGAGTCGTTAGCTATGAAAACCTAAGCTGTTATTTCTTTTTCTTTGTTGTCTTGGTAAAGTAAGTTTTTAATGTAAAAAAGTAAAGTGCATGTTCCAGCTTGTGACTCTCTAATTACTTTGGTTGATAGAAGCTAGACTTAGTTGATTTCTGTCTGCTGACCTAAGGCACTGGGATTTCTTTAATTGTGCTGGGTGTATCTCTGTAATGTGTTTGACTTAAACGCAGGCATCTTGAAGCTGTAAAGTTTCGTCCAGTCTTCATGAAAAAAATTAGACAGGTAGAGGGGATAGAAGCTGTTTACTTTTCCAGTGAGAGAAAGGCTGCTTGACTCACCCCTTGTGTGGATTATCAGATGTTTAGCAGAGAAAATGCAAGAAACCATTAGTTCACAGTTTATAGAAGACTTACTTATAATCAGTCATTTAAGGATGCTCATTAATGTTATCAAAAAAGGTGCTTATTCCTTTTCTGTTATTTGTGTAGTAATGTATGTTAGCAGATGGTCAGAAGAAGTGATAATACATCATTGCACTGTATTCAATGTCCCGTGCACAGCACACAATAGGGAATTCATGCAATGTGTCAAAATGAACCACGATAACAGAACTGTATTGATAATATACAGCTCTGTATTTAATTTTCATTTAACCCCAGACATTGCTGTCTCTTACTATTATTTAGTGCCAGTGGGTGATTAGTACATTGTTTTGTTTTGTTTTGAAATGCAGGAGAGAATAAACTAATGCTGATCAGTAGAGTAATCATTTTGAGGAGATGATAAACACTGACATTTTGCCCTAAGCCAAGAGTGTACAATGGTTGAGACTGCATAATCCTCTGGCCTGGGATGACCAAAAGGGTAAGTCAATAGTTGTAGACTCTTAAGGGCTGGATCCAGATTGCTTAATTTGGGAGTTGAACAGAATCCAGCATGCGAGTCCCAGTCGGCAATGGGGAATGCCTTTTTCTCTGTAGCACCTCCTATTCCAGGCATTGGAAAACACTAGGCAGGCTGTCTGATTGGCCTGAAATTGTCTAGGCATTAAGAGTTTACATACAATACATACTCTGAAGTGCCCTAGCCAGAGGAGATAAGTGGTGCAATCAGTAAATTTTGCCTGAATTCAAACTGCAGCAGAAGTTAGGAAACATGTTGGTACCTTACATGTAAAGAGATGCATATACCTCACCCATGTTTGTGCTGATCTTGTGTGGCACGTTAACAGTTTTGAATTGGTTGTAAAAACACTGCTAGAAGTGTTTCTACTTTTTGCTTAATAGCATTGCGGTTAAAAATACATGTCCAGGGAGTTGAGAAGCTTGGCTTAGAGCTCTCTGCAGCGTGACATTCATTGAGTCACATCCCAGGAAACTGCATTAGCTGTGAGGCTAAAAGTTCATATCGCAGCCTATTTGGACCCTGGTTCACTTCCATGTCACGTGCATTGCTATGGCTTTTTTGTTTTCTTTCTTGCAGCATCTTCCCCTGCAAGTAAACGCACTACACTAACTGTCCCACCTTTTGTTGCCAGTAATCTCCTCAGTCTACCAGTAATGGCCAGAATGAGATATGTGAGGGGAAGAAATGAGGGAAGAAATACCTGTTTTATCTCAGACAATGAATGTCTTTCTCCCTGAGCCAAACGGGACCCAGTACTGATCATGGATTTTACTTCTTTTGTAATGCAAACGGTGTAAGATGTGGCAAAACAAGAAGGAAGGCTATCTTTATAGCTACATGAGATTGAATAGTGCATTGTCCCAGCGTAGACAGAGAGGAGATCTCTGCTTAGACAGTTCATTTTATCACCTGTGACATGCCCATAAACTGTAACATTTCTGAGAGCCAAAACTGAAGAAAACCCGGCATTTTACATGGAAAAAAATTAATCCAAGAGTAAGTCATTGGAAGGCAGAGAACTGACAGGAGACTTGATTTCAGAGCCCTGATTCCTATTAGAGTAGGACAGCAGCTGTAGGTGGTTGATGAGAAGGTGGCTTCAGCAGCAAAACCGGTTTGGGGACTTTGTTACCCCTGTGCAGTAGTCACTGGGGACTTGCTTTAACTGTTAACTCCTTACCTAGCGCCACCTTGGAGGGGGTTTCTGAGGTTTAATCTTAGCTTGGATTTATTCAGTGCTCTGGTTCACTAATGCATAAATTTATTTAATTGTTAAATACCAAACATGCAACTCGAAACAGATATTTTGGATAAAAGAATGGTGGTAGTCATCTCCTTTCACGAACTGATGTATATTACTTCTGTATTTTAACTCTGTGTTAAAAGAACTGCTCAAAAAGTTTTAAAAGTAGTACTTTCATATTTATCTCATGTTGTATTTTATTAATTACATGATCGTATTATTTAATTAGAATTCATTTTAGTAGTTTCCTTTCAGAATTGCTTACATTGATTGATATTGCCCCATCCTACTAGGGTATTTTATCACTAAACTGATGCAATTCTTTTATTATTGAAGGGTGCTACTTGGCCACTATGCCACTTTGGATGCCATGACTGTAGTTGCTGCTGAAGTTCAGATTCATAGTTCCATGGTTTAACTCCCCTGCTACACTACAAAATTATAACTTGGCTGTGGGTTGTGGCCAGCATACAGTTGGCATGTTACAGGGTGTCATACGGTGTGTAGTCATTCAGCAAAACCTACTAGTGAATTGGGCAAAGAGTTACTTCTTGCAGTGGAAGCGCTGATCAAGGGAATGGTGTGATCATAGTACCCGTGGTATGTGCTAGAATACCCCATCCAGGTAGCTATTGCTGCTAGGGAGCTCTAACACCAGGTTTAAGTAGCTGTCACTTGACCGAATCATGCCATAGGAGTGACTTAGTCCAGTTTGTTTCCAAACTGAAAATTAATTTGAAGTAATGTCTTTTAGCAATATACAAAATACATTTTTCTCTTAAGCATACATATGTTAATGTAGGTTATTACTGGCATCTGCTACGAGGCAGTATAGGATGTATGTATTTTCCCAGTCATCCAGTTAGAATAGAGATGGAATCCAGGGGCTTTTTGCTAAATTCATTGCATCTCTATATTTTGAATTGTTAAAAAGTGAGGGAGCTTTCAGAGCTGATGTGACCTGAGAGAACACACATCTTCTGCAACTAACTGAGCATTCAGGAAAGTTCATTGGGTGGTGGTGTACCTTGAGGAGGAAACATCCTCACACTTATCTCAGACAAGGCAAAAAGTCTTCCTTGATACCTTCACTAACTGTTGAAACAGAGTAACAGAGATGACCAAAGAGTAAGTCACTGATTGTGATGTTCTTTTCATTGACCTTCTGGGTCATGGATTTCAGAATGGTTTAAATATAGCTAAACATTCTTACCGTGCTAGGACATGCTAGTGTCCTGTGTCAGCATGCCTTTCCTAGGAAGACTTTGGTTTTCCTCTTTGTTTTGTTTTTTTGGGGGGGTAGGGGGATGTTTTGTTTTGTTTTGTTGTTTGGACTTTTTTTGTCTGTTAGAATGTCTTCTCTCCTTCATACAATTTTCTTACAAGCTTTGGGTCAACACTTTACTGCAAGTGGTAAGAACTAAGTGTCTTTTTTTATATAGCAAGTATGTCTCAACCTTAGAGGCTATTTAGAAGCTGTTCCAGAAAGTACATTCGTACCTATATGATCTCCTTCCAAGCTACTCTGGCAGCACAAAAAATTCCACCATAAAGATCCTCTGACTTTGATGGCCCTAAGATAACAGAAAGATCAGAGTCTGTCCTTCCTTTTGCATACTAAGGGACCTGAATAATAGTGTTGTTTCTACTGATACTGTTTATCTGCTGTCTTTAATGATTGGTCTGCTTTTAATGACTTCAGTGTTTGCCAGATTTTAACCATTTTAGGGGTGAAATTTCTCTGTGCCTCACTATATTGTTGTTGGGTTTTGTTTTTTAATGGTTCGGGTCTTTTCAGAGTCGAGCTTGGGCAAACTGAAGTTTAATTGATGTTAGTGAACTCAGTGGTTCAGAGTAGAAAGTTGAGTATCTACAGTTTACCTCTTCAAAACAAAGATCACTGGGGAGAAGGTGCAGGAATGTGTCTTCAGAGTTGCATGTGCTGATGACTTAGATCAAAGTGGGCTGCAGCATGGATACCAGTTGTCACTGCAGTGGCATAGACTGCACTGGGTAATCTGTCTTGATGGAAGTGATTTCACTTTTGGGTAGGTGATTCAAATAAGCTGTGCTGAGCCTGCTCGCAAGGCACCTGGTGCTGTTCCCTTCAGACAAGAAGGACAGATAGGTGGTAGGGTCAAAGCACACAAGTATGGCACCAGGAGGGTAAAAGCTCCTTAATTATAGCCTTGTTCAGTCACTGATCCAGCTGTGTAACACTGGGCAAATCATGATGTCTCCTGTATGTGTGTCCTTACTTCTAAAATTGGGATAACTACATATGCTAGTCTGTTACCCTACATTAATGTTCAAGAGCAAGAATTGAGATGTTTTTGGGGTGTTGGTTTTTTCTATGTCACACTTTAAAATGCTGAATGTTACACACTTCTTGCCACCATCTCTTCTCCCTCCTCTTCTCCTCAAAAAACCCAACAAACCCCAAACCTAGAATAACTTGTATAAAAAAATTGCTGATTCCATGAAATTCTTTGTATTCACCAAGGTGGTTTTTTTTGTTTCCCTTTACTGTTTTTTTAGTTTAGATAGACTCGAAGACCAGTCTAATGAAGTATAATCTTTACTGATTTGACGTGGGCTTTTCTAGGTGTCCTCCAGCTACCATACTTTCCAAGTTTTGTACACTATCAGTATTAAAGTTGCTGATCTCTGCTAACAAAGCTTGTCTCATAATCCTTTTTTTAAATAATGGGGCTATGTTTGAAGCTTCCCACTGATAAGGAATCTGTTCAAACTCCCATGAACTTTTACAAATGTCACTGAAGAGTTCACTGGTTTTTTTGCTTACTTCCTTCAAAACTTTGTGGATTTATGTTATACAAACTATGTTCATCTAACCTTGCTGATAACTAATTTGGTTGTATGTTCAGCATATTGTTACCACTAGCACCCAAAAATAATTAATTTTGGTGATGGACTGATTCTAAGTATGTACGAAAGACCTGAAGGTCGTTGACTTTAATGAGAATGGTGATGTTCACCACCTTTGGTATTAGGACCTTCTTAGAACAGTTTCGCTTTTGCAAGGGGTTGTATCTCCGTAACACCTCTTTCTGTGGTTTTTTTTTGCATCTCTGGGACGCTTTAATTCCACAAATTTCCAACTTCCTGTGAAAGGGGAGTGAGCCAGGTAGCCTTTTTAGAAGAATATTAAGGCTTTATTTTAATTTTCAGGTACTTTTTAAATTTATGGGTGTTTTTAAGTCATTGCTTTTGCTCAAATTCTCTGTAAATAAAATAAAAGCCTTTTAACTGGGAAAGCAGATACCTAGATGTCATCCACATAACCCTGAAAATTCTGCTCTGCTACTGTAATGACCAGCATGTGCCTCTTACTATGACATATTTGATCGCTTTCTATTTATTACTCTTGTGAGAATGTGAGGAGGAGGAAGAATATTTTCATTTACAAACATGTCTATAATTTTCTGGTTTACTGCTTTTCTTTTTGCTATGCCTCATAATTTTCTGGTCATTCTGTCTTTTATTATTGTTCTGGGCTGAAGATCTTAACTTTCATATATCTTTCTGTTTTCTGATTATAACTTTTCTGTGTATGATTTATTATTAACACGTGAAAAAGTCCTTAATGGGTGTGATTATTCCTGTTTCCTCCCTTCATCTGTGAGGCTTCCAGCACAGTCTGTTCTTCCTGCTTTCGCTGCATTTTTACAAATCCATAGTGCAGCATGTCTTCACCTTCATGCTGTGTGTGCTGCTGTAGCCAAACTAGGCTAGAATTAGCCATCATGGTTTTTCTTCTGAATTTACCTCTTTAATCATAGTCCTCTAATTCTTTCGGCTTCTTTTTACTTTAACCATTTCCATTAGTGTCCTTCTCCATTCCTTTCTCCACTTCTATCTGTGTACTGTTGGTATCTGTTGTTATATCTGCACTCCTTTGCCAGGCAATAAAATGCATCCTCTTATTATTTTGGTTGAGCAGTTTGTTCAGTGCTTTTTCTTAAGTATGTTTCTGCAGAAACAACCAGATATGTTATAACTGTTGATCAGTTTTATTTAATTAGTCATTACCATAAAATTCTGATATGTTGTCACTCATTTTTCTTTTCACTTTCCCTTTGTATTTAAAGGGTTTTTTCCGTGTTTTTCATATTCTAGGCACAATATAGGCTTTCCCATTGTAGAATGTTCCTCTGAAGGAGACTTTATTCTTTGCAAACCACCAGACACAGGGGGACTAATCTCCTTTGGTACTGTAGCTGAACAGTTGGTGTATGAATTGGGCAATCCTCAGCGCTATCTTTTACCAGATGTCACATGTGACTTTTCCAAAGTTTCCATCACTGAAATTCCAGGTTAGTCCTCTTATGTGTTAAGAGATCTGTGTCAATGAACTGGGTTATCAAACTAAAGCAGTTACTTTAATTTCCATGTTTTCTTTGCATATTTCTTGTTAAATCAGTTCCTTAATGTGATACTGCATTAAACTGATTTTTTTTTTTTTCCAAGGACTTTTGCTAGAAATTCCTTTAGAAATTTTAACCATACTCTTATTTATCTTGCTGGCTGACTAATTTAAATCTTTGATCACTGCTCCTTTTGCTTTACTTTTTAAAGCATGCCTTGCACCTACCAGGTCTTTAAACTACATATTCTGTGTGAGCAACACTGAGACAGCTCCACTATGATTTCAGCATTTTTTTAAACTGCAGCTCAGTTTCTTTGCTGAAAAAAAATGTATGTTTTATACATGTTTTCTCATATGACATTTGAAATGTTAGTAACAATGGAAAGCTGTGTCTTTCAAAGCACTACTTGGTAATGGTGTTTTTCTTAGACATTTAAGTGGATCATCTGAAGTGGTAGAAGCATGCTTAGGTGCAGGATTTCCACCAGAGAATCTCTGTTTGAAAAAGTCCATTTGCTATCCTCGAAACTCTCAGAAACTAAAGATGGATATAATGTATGTTCTGAATTTAGCTTTAAAAGCAAAACAAACCAAAAAACCCAGGCTTAACAGATTTGAACATCTGTAGGTTGGATGAGACAGCTTAAAAAAAATGTTCACCTGCATCTGTATTATATATCCTTTTTCATTCTAATGGAACTTATCTGTGACAGTATGCCGAGTGTCTTTATAAAACTTAGAACAACTGAAATCTCAAATAAAACTTACTGTGATAAAACTCAAAACTGTAGCATGAAAAATATTTTGCTTCAATAATAAAAGTACTTTAAAATTGTACAGCGACCCTTCTGCTCATGCAACATAACCAAATGGCAGTCTGATAAGGCCAGCTTACTGCTCTTAGCCACCCTAACCTTCCTATGAACTTTTAGCTTGCAAATGACCCGATATGACATGTTTGAACTTAAAATGAACTTTCACATGAACTTTCAGTTAGCCCTCTTAGAAATATAACAGATGGAAAATGGGCAGATTTCTTAAATATTTTTAGTTTGAAGTGCTTTGACACGTACACCAGTAAAAACAGGCAAGCTATGTATTTTTGCTGTTTACATTGCTGATTTTATTGTCCTGTTGAATTACTTGCAGTGTTTGAACTGTGAGGTGCTTCTGTTTTCTTTTTGTCAATGGATGCTATGCATTTTTTTTTTTTTACAGGGTTTTTTCTCTGTATTTCTCCTTCACCTGAAACATGAAACTTCCAGATCTTCACCCTGACTGTAGGGATATTGTTCTGCATTGAGAGAGTTAAATTAACCTTGTGTCAATCTTGCAGAGAGAGTGATGGTGTTATTTGAGTGACATGTAAAATTTCTTCTAGTCATGTTCAGTTTTTCAGATATGTTCTGATTTGATCTCTTCAGAGTATTTGTGTAAGGCTTTGAGCTGCTTCCTAAATATTTGCAAGCACTGGTTAGGTACAGGTGAGCTACAGTATAATTCTGTCTGTCTGACATGAGGTGCTGATCCTGGACAGCTAATTTTCAAGGAGTTGCACCTATTGGTTTTCTCCAGTTCAAGCCTGAACCTGATGCCATGACAGCAATTTTCTCTAGTTTCTTTTGGCATTAACATTCCTAATACTGAACATGGTAGTTGCCCTGGAACATACATTCAGACTGTTCTGTTTCTGTATTGATGGGAAGGCTAAAGTTAAGTTATCCCTTCACTTACTCAGCAAATAAGCTCTCACTGGTTTCTCATCTTTCTTGTTTTGTTTCTTTACCAAGTGATGGACTGCAGTCCACTCCAGCCAACTACAGTAAATTATATGCTCTGTGTGTTTGTCCAATAACTGGCTGTTAAGTGGAAAATAACTATTGGGTCTGAAGTCCGAAGGCTGCTTTCTGTGTTAAGTATTTTTTAAGTACATGAATAAACATTTCAAGTATTCTGTTCAAACGCTCATTGAAGTAAAAAATGTAGTCACCAATTTGCTGTTTGTGTTTCTAAGGCAGGGAGGACTGTTTTGTGAAAGGTTTTGTGGCAGTACAGCTATCAGTGATTTGCTTTTTAATTAAGAGCATTTGATTAATATGTATCGCAAAAGAATGTCTTTGAAGTTATATTGAAGAAGCTTAAATACTGTTTTTTACCCACTATAGGTTTTGATGGTGGGGCAGTGAAAGTTCATGGAGCAAAAGGATCGCCTCCTTCAACGTTTTATAAGGTATTATCTCTTTCTGTGGCGTGTAAGGTATTTCTGATTTACAACACTTTATATTTTGGAGAAAGTACTAAATTTTTTTCTGCCAAAAAATGTTACCACTCTAAAATTCTCATCCTCCCTGCCTCAAGAGTAAAAGGAAGAGGGGAAAAAGAAAAAAAAGACAAACCTTATTAGATGCATAAAAACATGTTAATTTGTATAACAGGTTTATCCACTAATGTCCAGAAAAGGCTGGGATGGTGGTTGTATAGTAATAACAATACTTTTTCAAACATCTTAGCCCACTAACACCTTTATACTTGTTGATTTTTATAGTGACATGTTAATTTTCTTCTATTTCATTGTGAAATTTATCTGCCAAGTAGTTTTCAAAAGGTAAGTAATGAGTAACTACATCTGTCAAGAGAGCAACTAAGAATGAGACTAATAGTCTCCTGAAATATTCTGTTGAAAGAAACCTGCACTTCTACTAAAATTGTGAAGTTTTATGTTTGTTACCATAGTCTTCTAGGGGTCTCTGTTCCCTGAATGGATGCTAAGGTAATACAGTTCTGGTGAAGTACCAGTAGGGCTGGATCCTTTTCTTTTTTAAACTAGTGGCAAAACTGAAATTTACAGAAGCAAGATCGAGATCAGAAATTAACTGCTTATCACAGCCATATCAAAAGTGAGTTAACCTAAGCAGGGAATTGTGCTAATATTTCTGTTTAAATAATATAATGTATGTCTGAGCATAATTTTTCTTTGAAACTTCTTACTGCATTTTTAAAATATTTCTGACACTTTTAAAACCAGTTTTATATAAGACAGAGTTTCAGTTTTTAAAAAACACAGTATTTCAGAGATAAATAATAGTATCACCAAAGCAGGTTTGGTTTTGGTGAGTTGTAGAGTCAGAGTAGAAGAGCTCTCTAAAGGCTCCATAATTAAAGCATACTGACAAAGCATTTTTAGAATTCAGTAATATACCACAGGTCACTTTTCTCATGCCTTTTAGTTTTTCACTTCTGGCAGCTTTCTAGTAATCATGTTTGTATCACCTTTATGAAAAAGGGGTTTGATATTTTAGAAGTATTGTGGGAGTGTAATCTGAACATTAATTTTTCTAAACTTTTGCCTAATACAATGTAGCATTGATTTTTTTTTTTTGATAGGTGGCCTACAATTTCAGTACAATATTGTCTTGTCAGCTTTTTGCATTTCCTCAGAATTTTAATTATAAGTTCAAGAGTTCTAATCACATAATGCTGGAACAACACATTTCCTTTCTCTGAGGGATCTGTGTCTGCATTATCTGCATCTGGGAATAACTGTGTCTTTTTAATCAGAAAATACGTTTTTGTTGTGTTTGAAACAACAACAAAAAAGTCTTAAAACATAAATTATAAGCACATTTCTAAAAGATACTTAGTTTTAAAAATCAGTCTTACAGTGTCATTGTATAACCAACAGAGAAGTCAATTTAGAAGTAATTCCTAAAAATGACATAGAATGAAGAGTATACTTTTGTACAAAGCATCAAATTCCATCAATCAAATGATAGCTATGCTAAGGCTCTTATTATTCCTGTAGTAAATAGTGGAATTTGATATGGGCAAATACAGAAGGCAGTGAATGTACGAAGCAGGAAATACTTCTTCTTCCTTGGTCCGAGTGTGCAGTTTGAAGCAGAACATGTTTTGCTTCTTAGCGATTTTCGGTGAGTGTTCTGTTCAGCAGCCTTGTCCTCCTGCAGTTTTTGTTCTTGACTTTACATTTCCATACTTCTGTATATCTAAAGGAAATAAGAGATTTGAGATTTTCAGTTGATGAACCATGAAATAGAATAAAGAAAACAGAATAACTGTTTTTTACATAACAGTAAAATAAAAATAAGTTTTAATCTATTTCTTATTTATTTATTATTATGTTTTAAGTAGGAAATTTGAAATGTATGTATTTTGGAATTTTTTTTAATATACCTTAAGTTTTGTATATTAAACAGTGTAATGATAATCTCAAGTATGTAAATTAGACTTCCTGTGAAGTATTTCTATTTTTTGAAACTGTTTAATTGGCTGTCAGTGATAAATGGACATATGCTTTGCACACCTGTTTTAGAACTAATTTTTAGGAAACTAATATATTCAGCTTGGCTAGGAAGTGACTGAATGGGCTTGTTATAAGCAAGCTAGAAATATTTTAAGGGTGTGTTACATCTTTCAGTAACTTTACAGTAAGTGTAGAGGAAAATTATTGAATTGCTGCATTACAGGCAAAGTAAAACAATGATAGAAGAAAGTGAGATACAAATTTCAGGGAAAATAATGAGAAATACATTACCTGTGGAACAGCTTTTTCAAAAGAACTAGCTGAAACACTGTTTTGGGGGACATTTAAAAGTAGACTGGGTAAAGTGTTTGAAAATTTACTGTAGGAAAAATATTTCTGGTTGTAGAGTTACGCTGAATGTCTACCAGGTTCTTCAATTTGTTTTTGTTTTTCTATTATGTAACAAATGTTGAAAATGCTCATTACACTTAGTTTAGATACATCTAGTAAAGCTTTTCTACCATTTATGGCCATGCATTATGGTCATAACAGTGCTCTAATACATTGAAAGTAAAGCAGCTATAGCACTGGAAGTCTAGTAAAATGCTTATTAGTTAAATGTTTGCAATGTATAGCATATTCTTTTGTGTGTGCGTGTATGTGTATTTGATATTTTTCCACATTTACTTTAATACTCCTGGGAAACTTATGTCTGATATATTTCACTGTGGTAGATTATTCAGCTTTTCAACATCAGAAATGTGTCCTATGTACCAAAGCAGATAAGTACAGGAGAATTTAAGGATGACAATGAGAAGTGATTCAGAGTTTCACAGTTTAGCAGATTTGAATCTTCCTCTAATAGAATTTTGAGTTTTAAATAATAGAGTACATTTTTGTAATGATGATGGTTTCTTGCTATTCTGCTTCTGCTCAATGCATGGATGATGATTGTCAGAGAGCGTTTATAGCGTATCAGTATTGAATCCTGTGTAATTTCATAATCCCTTTATCGTTAGGTAAATGCTACTTACCTTGATGGCTTCAGAGCTACTGCTGTCTGTCCAGTGGGAGGTCCAAAGGCAGTACAAAAAGGAAAACGCACTGCGGAAAGTATTCTGCAAAGGTTAGTATTTGAGTCTTGGAGGGGGTTTTGGCTTTTTCTTTTCAGAGATTATGAAAATAGAACTGTGACATATGATGGCAACCATATTAACCTTGTAAGAACCCTAGAACATTATAATCTTCCAATTGGGAGGACATTTTGAGACATAAGTAGCCTGTTTAGGAAACCTGTTTTCAATATATAACTACACTTCAGCTACATTTGTCAGAGTGAGAAAGGTCTCAAATATTCTTGAAAATAAATGGCTGGATAGTGGAGAGAAACCCAAATTAATGAGGGAGAAGCTATGATTCAGATGAAAATTTATTAAGTGCCAGAGAAACCCATGTGAAACTAGTTTTCACTGATTTTCACATAACTTCTTTTTATCAAAAAATCATAGTGCAATGAAATGTAGGCAGTTTACCAAGTTTGTGTTTTAAACAAAACTATCTTAGTACCTTATAAAATGTGACTCGTGATTTTGTTTGCTAGAAAGTTTTACAATTGTAAGACAGACTGATAAACTTCCAGTCATATTGTCATGCCAGGATATTTGGGTGAGGAAGGATTTCTCTTAAACATAATTCCATATCCTCATGGACATCTCTGAGCATTTACTCCAGTAGCTCCAATCTTTCTAGTTATGAGATCTGTCTCTGTGCCATGTTTTATACATAACTTCCCCCCCTCTTCCTACTATAGACCCATGCAGCAAGTACACTAGGATAGACACCTGTCAGAAGTGCAAGGTTTACTGTGGACTTAGAGTGACTTACTGCTCCTGTGCCCATGAACAGCGCTATGATGAAGGAAGAGCTGTGTTACTTCCCTCAAGAGACATAGCAAATGAGAGTGGGCTGATAGGAGATGTGTAATTAAGCTATGGAATCCCTTTCTTCAGAGTGGTGCAAATGCTAAAAGTATATGTGTGCAAGAGCTACTGAGAAAATCAGTGAAGAAAAAACCCTTCAAGAGTTGCTAAGTGCAAAAACTCAGGGACTCGGAAGTCTCCCAAAACCAATCTTTCTGGAAGCTAGGTGATTATTTTGGAAAGGAAGTAGGATGGTGTATTTTCCCTTTCATGTTTGCTCTTGGAAATTATATCAGACCAGACTACGTGATTCTTTTGTCCGATCGAAGCAGCTTGTGGTGCTGCTGCCTCTGTGACCACTAGGAAATTAATTCAGCCTGCTTGCAGTGCTGTCCTGAGTAATCCTCAGAAGAGGGCTGATGGGAAATAGCCAAAGGCTGGTTAACTGGCTTGATAAGTGGCCTCTAGCCCATGACGCATGCCTGGAGCAGCCGTGGCTTGTTCTGTGCATTAAAAATCACAATATAGAGTATTGCACATCAATATATTTTCCATCTCACAGTCTTAAAACAGCTTAATGTGTGGAATTGCTTATTCAGCGTATTCGAAAGATTTGTGTATGTCAACCCAGAATAGAATAAGCTATTCTGATCACTGTCAGAGAATGCTCTACCAGCAACTACCTCTCTTTAGGAAGCTCTGACTTCAGTCTTCCCACCAATTCCTGTTGCAAGAGAATGTTGTAAGGACATGATCTTTCAGTCCACTCTAGATCAAATTCTGCCCAGTAGTCTAATGGCAGCAAGTACAGAATAAGGTGCACAAACTTAAGGTCCTTCAGTTGTACAGGTCAGATGAGTTGGCAGCCTAAGACACTGAGCAGCTGTGGCAGCTTGTAATACAACTTCTTTCACTTCTTTCTTGCATGCTTGTCCTTTATTTGTATATTAGTTTTTGAAAGCAGGAGAGATTTGGCGGTATGTGTGTGAAGAAGTCTCTTTGGAGTAGTCTTTGGTGTTCTTTTATTTTTGATGGTTCTCTGTTGCATTACCAAGACACATGAAAGGGCTAAAAATTACCCACAGAATGTATTTTGAACTCTAGTGTATCTAACTATAATGTTTGTAGATAAGTAACGTAAAATAACTTATTACAGACACGGTTTGCAAATTTAGATACCTTAAATCAAGTATCTGTCTTTCTGTGGTCATCAAAATAAAGATGGCCTCATTTGGTGGTACATGAGCCACCTTAATCTCTTTACAACAACTAGAAAATTACATTTTGTATTGAAGTCCTGTACACTGCATCATTTTTCAGGTAGCATGCTAATATTTACTATAAATATAATATATTAACAGTGTCTTCAAAATGTTCCACTGATGCAAAATGTTTTTCACATCCTGACATAATTCCAATGTTTCAACTGATAAAATCTTTCTACGCAGCTAGAAGGGTGCCAGACCAAGATTATTGGGAAACCAGTTTAGGTGCTTCAGAATTTAACTTATTTTTCCAATCTGCAACATGTTATTAAGTTGGACTATTTTTAACAGTTGGATTATTTTAAAACTGTATTCTAACCTTTTTTTACTGTGATTTTTTTTTGTTTGTTTTTTTGTTTGTTTTCTTGGACTTCATATGATTATTTATTTAAAACTATAGTGGTCATTTACAGTTTTAGCACTTGAGAGTTGGGCTGTTTTCCAAGAGTTGTTGCAAACAGTCTTTTTAACCCAAATTTGGTATTTGTCAAAAACCAGTATTAATTCCTGGCTCTCTCAAAGCAGTGTGTGTTTTCATGGTGTATAAAAAGAAGGTAATGTTCATCCCCATTATTAATTGTGATTGGACAAAGTTGGCACTCTTGACACAATGTGCTTTTGGTGTAAACATCCTTACAGAAAGAGTTTGAGGAATTTCAGTGCTAGACTGGAAAGGCATGAGTAATGAAGAAACATGCTCTTTAAAAACTTTATCTACTTTTTGGCATTTGAGACATATGTTCATTAATCCCAAATAAATACCTTTAAAGTTTGAATAAAAGTTCCTTCTTCAGTTAGTTTTCTCTTCATTGGTGCCTGTGATGTAATGAGGTAGTTCCATGTATTTATTGGTAGTTCGTAACGCCTTACAGCAGAAACAGAGTTAAGAACTGAATTTCCAGTATGAAAAACAGGAAGACTGCGTATACTGTAATTACATTTCAAGCTGTCTTTGTTTTAAAGATAAAAGTAAGAGCTGAAATCCATTTATTTGTCTTTGCCTGTCATCTTTCAAATAATTTGAATAAACAAAGGCTCAATTTGAAACCTACAGGTAAATTCTGAGGTATAACTTCCTTGTCAGTAATCGCTTGATTTGCAGTATTCAGATATATTTGTTTAGTGTAAAGTATTCATAGTCCAGTTTACATGACAGAGCTAACTCCTGTGGACCACACAGGGCTACTTCAGATAATAATTTTGAGGCAGTTTACTAATAAAAAAAAAATCATTTGTTGCAGGACTCGTCTTATTTTCAGTCAGCTTGGGTATGAAGATTACAGTGCAGTTAACATACAGGTTTTAGGGTCTGAAGATACATATGGACCTCATGCTAGAAGGAGTATAGATGGTGTAAGTATTCAGTGGAGTGTTCTTAAACTTTTACTGACCTCTTGTAATCTCTCCATATTGTTATCATTTCTACAACTTTAAAGGAAGTCACTATCATCTTGGGAATTTCACCCCATCATCTTGCAGAGAATTCAGTGTCACTACTTCGTGTACAAAATTAACACTGACAAGGTCTTTGCAGTATTGGATCTTAGAAGCACTGATATGAAATCTTACAAAAATGTTGTTGTAGTCTATTCTAATGTTGTTCATCTAAAGAAATATCTTCTTTAAAAAGTTCTTATGATGTAGACTTAAATTGCATTAGATGTAACTAAAAGACCACGTTATAAAGATTGCAGAGTCAGGAAATGGCAGAATTATTGTTGCCTGTAAAACTTTGAAACTGTCTCTGAGTACTATCTGTGAAACAATCTTCAACTATCTAAGTCTGCATCGTATTTTGTGACTTAATAAATTCATATGTAAGAGTATGAATGATGACCATAGCCACTGCAGCTGTGATATCCATGGTTTGTTTTCCTAATCTAGAATGTGAAAGCCCTTTTTAAAGGAAGAAGACTGCAAATCTTGTCCTCACTTACACGCACTTTAAATATTTAGACAGTTTAATTTGTTCCAAAACAGTAGCATCTGATTCTTCTTTGTCAGTGACAGCCTTGCAAAACTCTTTAAGGTACTCGTGGTAAAACTCTGCTCTGAGTTTGGTCTTAGGAGTGCCAACACTTAAAATAGCTGACAATTTGTATGTGTAGGAAACAAGAATGTGATGTGGAGAAAGGCAGCGAACTTCTTACTATAGAAATTAAGTGTTCTTAGAAATTGGGCAAGTTTTATCTGCAGCTGTTCATTTTAATGCTTGAGCTTCGATTTCATTCTGCATAGCAGCAAGAGTTGCTTCCTGAGGAACCAGCTTTATAATGTGGTCTTTTTCCTTTAGGACCATAAACCCTATAATGTTAAGTGTGTTACTGAGGTTGCAGAATTAAAATTTTGAAACACAGGAGCAGATGTCCCGGATGTTGAACTTGTCTGTGTTCTGTTTGTACCAGCTCCTTATGATTATGCGTTGTAATATATTCTTCAATTAAATTGTTACATAGAAAGTTTTCTGTCTTGTTGTATAGGATGAATAATGCTTTGAAAAAGAGCAGTTTCTCTTTCCTTATTGTTCAGTTTGCCTTGCTTACAGTACCTTAAATAAATTTTCCAAATGAAATTGAGTATTTGTAGTATTTTCTGTATTTCTAGACTCAGCTCCCAGGTCTTACATTAAAAGTAAATAGAGCATTATCTCCATTGTATGTGCTTCCCATACATGCCTGAAACAGGATGAGAGAGCTGAGGCTGAAATACAGGAAATCACTCTATTGCCTTCTCCCTTCACCTGGTTACTCCAACAGTTCAGAAGAAACTAGCCAAAGGAGTTTTCATCTGGAAAGCAGCCATAGTAGCTTGAGAAAAAGGGGTGGGGAGGAGGGTTTGTGTTTCTATTTAAAATACAAAGTCATAGAATCCTGAGAAAAACATTTGCCAGTTGGGGCTTCAGGTAGGAATAATGTAGTCTCTGAAACACTCTTTCCTACCATGTCTTCCCGTACAAAATTAGACACGGTTATTTGGGTTGCAAATAACAGTGCTCAAAACTGAGCCATGTTATGTTAGGCAGTATATTAATATACAAGGAAAACAGTTCTTGCTTTGAAGATTCTACCGTCTAAATTTAAAGAGGAGAAGCAAATATGCATATGAATACCAAGACAGGGTAAGTTGAACAATATTTGGAGCTCAGTCTAGATGTCTGGTGTGGCTGGACTAATCCTCACACAGGTCTGTCAAACTGAGTGCAAAGGTTTGCCTTTGCAACTGTGAAATCATTGTATATCTCAGGCTTATGTAGGCCTGTATACTGTTGTCTGAGCTGTTGTGTGGAGTGTTGACTGATCCTGGCAAAGTATCCTTGAGCAATCAAGAACTGCTTGCCTCTGATGCTTTCTCAGTCTTCCCTGCCTGTTTACGTGGTTGTTGCTTGCCTTTCTGAAAGCTTGCTTTGTCAGCAGCAGCCCAGCATGAGCAAGAAGGGGACCTGAATCAGCACTGAGTAACCCTAGTGATCTTTAATTTTTGGTATCTCCTGCTCTGTGGTTTTCTGTTGGGGAGGAGGGAGGGGTTATGACAGTGTCACAGAGTCAGTGAGTTCATGGTTTAGAAAATACCTTTCACATGAAACACATTCAGTATTATTAATAGTACATCAGGTATTAAGAGTTTGCTATGTAAAAACTGTATGTGCTGTGTCTGTTAGTTTTCTACTAACCCTTTGTTAACCAATTTACAACACATTGTTAAGACTTGATAAAGGATAATATTGTTTTGCTATTTTTTGTTTTAATTATGCTACTGCAAGATAAGTGACTTCAAAATAGTTTATATATCCAGTTTTAATACTGGATTCACCCACCCAGAATAGGATTCAGCTTATTTTCCTAGACCATTGTATATTGCATCTGTGGGCAAGGAAGTAAACCTAGAACTTAAATGGAATATTGAAGACATGGTACAGTTTAGAACCAGGAAGCAAATGTGAATAAGTATAAGTATGTTTTCTGCAAGAATATTTGCTATTAATTATTATTTGTAGCAATTTAATGAATCTCTTGGTAGCTTTGGGAACACTGAATGTTAAAAAAAAACCAAACAAAAAACCCCCACATTTGTTGAGTTTGTGGTATGGCTGCATATTTTCTGTGTAGCAACAATTTTTATAACAATTTAGTGAAACATGTTTAAATTGGAAAACTGATTGGTTTCTTTATTTATATTAACTCAGTCAGGACATCTGTTTCTGTGTTCATAGAAGGAAATTTCTATCATTTCAGTCATACATGATCTGATGGAATAACATAACCTCTCCTACCTTGGCTCTGCTAAGCTTTTATTTTAGGGGTTGCCTACATGGGTATTGAGATAAACTCATAAAAATGTGCATCAAGTTTGCAGGATTTACTACATGGTATTGTTATGGGAGGTATTTTCCAGGCTGGGAGCTTGGAGACAGAAATTACCTGTGTGTGTGTCTCCCTGTGAGTATGTCTACGTAGGGATACTTAAAGATGAGAGCAATTAGATTTACCGTTATGGTACCTCAGAGTACCTGTGTATGGATATGGCACTAGAATAGGAGGTAGAGAAAAATCGTCTTTCAACTCCATGAATATGTAGGACTTACATTTGAACACACTAAAACAAGAAGGCCTTCATTATTGGGTTTTAGCTGATCACCAGCTATAACACCAGGAAGTTTTCCTCCCTTGGTATAAACTGGCATAAGTGAGCTTATTCATATTGGGGTTTTGTCATGTATTTGAGTTAGAATAGAGGACTTAGTAGTCTGTTAACATAACAGTCTCTTTGGGATACTCTTACAGTAGCCAGAATGCTTGGTGCAGCATATTACAACATTTATGATAAACACTGTTTCAGCAGCTGCCACTAGGAAATACATCCATGTTCCTACATTGCTGAAGTTATTTAAATTCCTGAAATTGACTTGAGATTTTAGAATGTTGACATGTTCAACAGTATTGCTTTTGGGAAAAATGTACTGTATACACACGGGGAAAATGATACTAATCTACAGGATATCAGTATTTCAGAAGCTGATAATCAATTTGCTCATTTATGTAATCTTTAAAGAATGCAGCTTTACAGAAACGTGGGCAATTAAAATAAGTAGCACTAGAGTTAGGAGATGTGTTAAAAGATGGGCAGTTTAGGAGTTCAGATCCAGCATGTAGTTTCTCAGGTTATTTTGAAGAGGAAACAAATATATTTTTTTTTTAGTTTACAATGTTTCATCAAGTCTTAAAATTTGAGGGGGGGGAAGGGGCAAAAAGACAGTTTGTTTTGTTATGATGCTGTTAAATTTACTAGAATTCTAATGAGTAAATTTATATTTTGTTAGGCATAATAGTCTAGCATTTTTCACTGCTAGCTGTGTAAATTGACAATTGTTTCAAGTAATTTTAAAATTGTTTTTGACATGACTTCTAGTTCTTGAAATCAGTGACACCCATTCAGTTTTGGGTAGTGAATAAACATCAAAACATACAGCAAGAAGGATTAGCGTGGTTTTGTTCATCTAAGAACTGCGTGCATATAATAAAAACTTCAAATCTTTTCTCTCCTGTTCTATGTATTAGGGGAAAGATGCTGTTAGCATGAAGAAAGGTTCCTCTGTCTTTTCAGTGTTAGGTCATAAAAAATTTGGTGCTATGTAGGAGGATGCTGTTCCTTAGCCCGCAGGAGGGAGGACTCCTGTAAGGAGTCATTGCTCCATTCTTTTCATCTGACCAAAAAAATGTGTCCCCTCTGCTCTACACATCAACCCCTGTGTTTTGAAGTTGGGGCTGTTGAATTCTAGCAGTATCTGTATCCTTCTTGTCTGCTGAGTATTTAATCTCTGATGCTTTCAGAAATGTCACTGGTTTCTGTATTGGTAAAGAAATAGGCTTTTTGCCAAAATCTTTTAAAAGTGTTACCTAGGATGAAAAATGTTATTTTAAAATACTCTTCATGATTTTATGCACAATTGGGAAGCTATTAAATGCTTCGGAAATTATTATATGTAAGGAAAAAAGTTGGAATAAACTAAAAATGAGTTATTTAGTCATGTATGTTTATTTCTTGGTAGAGCAGACATCGGGCATAGATTCAGAAGGGCTTGGCTCTTCCAAAATCCAGTTGTTCCTTTCTTCCAGGAAATGTCTTCTTCAGTATCCTAAGTAGCTATATGTTTGATTTTCCTTTACTTTTCTACATTTTTAGTAGAACAGCTACCAAATCTACAAGAATTCTTTAGACAGGGCATTTAGAGAATTATAAAGTCCTCTGAGCTCTGTAGAAAAAACAAAAAAAAACAAACCAAACACCCAAACTTTTGGTACATTTTTCATGCTTTCATGAAATACATCCTTTCCCATTGACATAAAAAAGGACATAAACACTGGAAGAAATCCCCTAGTATCTTGTAGTCAAACTCCTCCTCTTTTGAATTTTATATTGATTTAAGTAAGCCAAGAATTTCATGTAAGGTTGCCAGAGAACCTTTAGAAACTTTCTTTGTGCTCATTAACAAAAAAAGCTGACTACTAGAGAGAAGAAACACCTTGCTGCAGATCTCCATACTTGGAGTAGTGCTGTGTGGAGAAACTCCTGACCAGTAGATTTTGAGACCTTCTGCGTTTCCATTTCATGTGTACAATGGAAATGGTTGTGCTGGTGCTTTGGGGCAAGTAAGAGACACTTAGGGATGGACTTCTATTTTGAGCAGGTTTCACATTTTAGAGATTCAAAGTTAGACCAACGGTGGTTCTTACTGGTGGATGCAGATTCTTACATAAATACAGTCTTTCCCCTCAGTGAGACCTAATGTTCTCTCTAAGGCTTTTGCCAGTGTATTGGTTCCAGCGGTAGATCTTTCAGTGGCAGAAAAGAGATTTTTAGAGAATTAAAATAAGTGAGGGAGAGTGAGTGCTTATCTGCAAGCACCGGTGTGTTAGTTTACTATAGGGCAGGGAGCAGAGTACTGGTTGGGTTTACCTTTAGAGGGGTGTCTGCTCTCTTCTTTGGAAATGTGCTAGCTTTTACAAGTTCCATTCTCACATTTAACTCCCAAGGATTAGGTTTGAATTCTTTTCTGAAAGCAGATCTGCTTACTTCTTGATGCTAAGGGAAGTACACCTGGCTCTCTGACTTGACCCCAAAGTTTTCTTAGTGCACTTAAAATAAGAGGAAACTTTGTTTGCCATTTCCACTGAGAGTGAAGCCAAGTATTTAGTTTCTTATAAAGTATTATTAGTTATAGTACTTGATCCTTTTGAGAATGCTGGAGAAGCAGCACAATGTCCTAGCCGTCTGAAATATCCAGTAGTTGACTTCATGGTAGCAAAATAGAAAAGATTGTGAAATATTAACAGAAAATTATAGTGATGCTGGATGAAGAGTCACTGAATGGAAACTGTAGTTTGTAGCAATGAGCACTAAACATTTCTGTTATATGTAACTTGAATGCTGAGCTACAGTTATTTTTCAATTTGGTAAGTTTAGATGATGTTTTATATCTAAGCTAATCTAATTTCTACTTTTTTTGAAGCAGGGTCCTCGGGAAGCTGTTATTTGGCTTGCTGTACACCATAAGCAAAAAGAAGCTGTAGAAATCTTCTCCAGAGAGATTGCACCAGCTGGAACTGGCATGGGTAAATATTCACATCATCTTTTAATAGTTTTAAAGTTACTTTTTTTTTCCCTGAGCATGACTAGCACCCAAAGACTTGGTTGTGTTCAGTTTCATTGCACTGTGCATAGTGAAATTGTTATTTTTTTAAAGGTATTTATGTTTGGTGTAGAAATGGGACCTGCAGACATTAGCAAAATGATAAAATGAAAGTTCTGGAAGTCCACCTTTTTGTCCTTTGAGACCCTTTATCTTTCTGTTGCCACTACTGTCCCTTCCTGCCTTTTTTCGTTTTCCTCATTTGTCTTTGTTTTCCTGTCCATGGTTACACCTACGTGCAACAGTGTCTTACTCTGTTTTACCATGTTAGTAAAAAGTAATGCCATTAGATCTCATTGGCAATAAACATTAAGTATGTTATTCAGCTGGCAAAAATTTATCACAGTGTCTGGCTATAACATTGCAGTTTATGAAGAGCTGTGCAGTATAAGGGTTTTGAAGGGTCTCTTCAGCAGTTCGTTATCGGATGTTACTGCAAAGGATTTTTACAGATACTGCTGTACTTCTAACTTGTTTAATGTGTAGGTGCTTGTGTAGGTAATTACAACTTTCAGATATAATTCAAAACTTTTTAATACGATACTGCAGTGAGAATGCTAACGTCCTGCATCTAATTCTTTATTCACGGTGTATATTAACTACCCAACTTAAATTCTGATCCTGCACTATCAAGTCTAACCTCAAATTAATCTGTCTTTAACATTTGATTTTGTATGAATTTGGGTTGTATTGCAACTATTGCAAGATTTATTTTTTAATCTACTTTTGAGGTGAAGTCAAAATACTAGGATTTAATTATGCTGTCTTAGTTTTGAGTGTATATTTTAAGTATTTGCATAAGGGTCACCTAGTGTGAAGTGATCTATGCTTCTATTGTTTACCAAATGTTTGTTCAAAAAAACCCTTCACATTTGTTCTTTGTAAGTGTCATTGGATTCTCTTCACTTTCTAGGAGGGCTTACTGTTTGATTATTTTGAGCAAACTCTTTTATTTTTTCTTTTTTTATCCTTCTGTTCTCCTCCTAAGTCACTTAAGTGTCACCACTGTATCCTTCTCGATTGGAAATAGCCCGTTCATATGTTGTGAATTGCTGCTTACATTATGGATATTCATCCCACTTTTATTATCCATTTAAAATTTGGACAGCTTATTTTGAGGACTAGAGCTCAGATGTTTTGTCATGGCTTCTATGTATTTTATGAAAGAATATATTGAGGATTTACATAGATGTTCAAAATTAAATTACATGAACTTAACCTGAATCTCTCAACTTCCATAGCAAATCTAGAATCCTGATTAATGGAGGGGTGGGTAGGTGTTGCCTTGCAGTTAAGGAACTGATGTTTTATTTTCAGTGGATTCAAAATTGTATGGAAGTGTGCACATTCTGTGTTGTAGTCTTTACAGTGGTAGCAGAGATGTATTTAATGTAGGGTATTTTTGTTTGTGGGGGTTTGGTTTTTTGTTTTTTTTAAGTTGTGTTTATAGAGGCAAGGTCCGTGTGTGGTCATCTCCCCACACTCCCCCCCTGCCACCACCACAAGGTAGAATATGATCATGTAGAACTAATCGGGAATATTCATTGAGGTAATTTTTAAAGATTTTGCAATTCTGAAGGCTGATTAGTAGGTCAGCATTTAGCATAGACGTAAGTTGCTTCTAAAGTCTGTTTTTTTCTAATGAATGAAAGGTGGTATTTTCACAGTTGGACCAAACTACCATTTCTATAATTAGTTAAGGATTCATAGTTGAAGTAGTTTCTCCTTTTTCATTATTCAAGTACACTATGTAACATACCTGAAAGTAGAGATCTATACTTACTATTTATTTTATATATGCATAGACAATCCCCTAGAAAAATACCTTTTTGAACAAAGGAAAGCTGGGTGGATTTTGAAACAATTACTTATTTGTAAGATCCAAAGCTAATGGACATATACTTGTCTCTCTAAACTTTGTTTGAAGTCTGAAAGTGCTAGGTTTATTAAGGTTTCATTTTTTTCCTTTCACCACCATTCTTCACAGAGTGAAAAAAGTAAAAAATCTGCACAACCTCAGTTGGGTTGCGTATGTCCAGTATTGAAATTGAGTTACCAGAATACGCGAACATCTGTGTCTTAAGGTGGCTGGCAAGCTTTCAGTTTGTGTTATCGCAGCTCTTTGTGATGAAACAGGTGTGTTCCTACATAGAATCAGGTTAGGCAGTCTGCGTGAACGATGGTGGGGGTGCTGGTTTTGTTTCCTAAGGGAACAGCTTAAGCTTCTTAGAACATCCTGTAGCATTTATTTTCAAAAAAAAAAAAAAAAATCTGTTTCAATTCATAGAACTGCTGCTAATGAGAAGCAATGGGAAAGAACATATTTCTGGAATCATCTGGGGCATCCGGTGATAAATAGCACTTTTGTTTGCCAGGTACAGGACTGCAACAAGGTTTTTGGCCTCTGTGATGTAAATTATTAGTGTCAGAGGGTATCAGAGCTGTTTGCTGACATGCTTCTGAGTGCTTAAACAACCCCATAAATAGTCATTTTTTTAATTTGTTGAAGATTGCTTCATACAGGCACTTCTTTCAGTTGCTGTTGCCTAGTAGATTTCCATATTACCTGCACAGATAAACTCTGTGTATGCAGAAGAGGGTCAGATTTGGGAGGTAAATGCTAGTAGGCTGCTTGTTGATGTGGAATACTTTAAGGCAGTGGTTATGAAGAGTCTTTTTTCTTATTTCCTTCAGTGAGACTTAGCAAAAAAAAAAAAAAAAAATTAAGTTGCACAATACTGCCAAACAATAATTAGTGGTGTGCTAATAACTAAATTAGCTTAATGATGCTTGTTTCTCACAGTTGTATAGGCTGCCAGAACTTGCTGTGAAGAGCAGAACAAGGAATGCCCACTGCTTAATTGTCTTCAAACAGGCAGCTCCATAGACAAGACTTAAATTAAAACTCATCAGATAGACATGTAAGCAATCTTGGCAACAGAAGCCAGAACCAAGATGATTGTTGTTGTCCTAGATGAATCCTTAATAACACCACCTGATGTTCATTTCCCACTGCCTTCTCCCTTTGCTTTTTCCTCCCCCTCTGTTTCACTGGGCCATTTTTGCAAATGCTAACTATTTTCCAAAGTGTAACAGCTTCAGTGAGAAGCTGAGTATGCCCCATGGGAGTTTGGTCACTCTTATGGGAGGGCTGGAGTGTACACAGGCAGAGAAAAACCCAGAACTTGAACCTCCCATACCCTGAATAAGTGCTGTGGGCAGTGAGCACCTGAGGTCCCTTTTTGTACAGCACTGCACCACTTTTTCTCACTGTGCCTTGAGCGAAAATCTCTGTGGCTGCTGTCTCTTACGTGAATGGAGCATGCATATCAGATGTGGTTTTGCACATCTGACATGGGTCTATGTATGATGTAACCTTGTGTGGCTTTATTCTGACAAAATGGTGGCAATTGTGGGGATGCAAGCCAAGTGAGGTTTTAACCATGTGTGGCTTTTTCCTGATGAAAACACAGGCACCCTTTAAGCAACAAAGTCCTCTGTTTCAAGGATGGCCAGCTTGGGCATATTCCTCCAGCTCTCCTGTGTTGTTTCTCTTCCAGGAGAGGTAGTGACTATGAGAGTGATTGCAAATAACTCTTCTTTCTTATTTTGTATATTCTTTCAATGAAAAACTGAGGAAAAGCAGGAACAAATTATAAATCTTTCATAACCAGCAGCAAGGAGAACGGAGGAGTTGTTGACTTGTAGGGTGATTTCACCTAAACTGAAACACTTCATTCCGTTATTTTTTAGACATCTTGAGAGTGACCTTTAAGAAACAAAGAACACTGACTTGGTCTGTACCAGACAAAAGCAAAAAAAGACAAAAAAGGAAAAGTCTCGCTCTTCTGCTTGGATTCTATCTAGTGATTGTGAAGTACTGTTTTTAACTATATTCTTCTTTCACCTCAATAGCAGTTTGGTGTTTGTTACTTTAAGTGTTGTGTGGACAGTTGGACAAATAATGATTTTCATGTATAGCACCTTTCATCCAAGAATCTTCAGCAAGCTGCGTAAACACTGTTGACTAAGCTTTCTGATGTCTAGTAACGTTAGAAAGTATTCTGTCAGCTATACAGATGGTTTCCTGAGATAGTGGAAGGAAGCATAACCACAAAAGAATTTGAATCAGAGTCCTTGGTTCTGCTTTCGCTGTAAGAAGTGCTAGAGAGGGACTTCACCAATATTTAAGGGGACCAGGCTGGCTAAAATTTAGGAATGGGAAGTAGAGGAGAAGAGGGATCGAGAAAGGAGATCTGACGGTTCAGAATAAGGGTGAGGAGTCCTAAGAGCTCCTGCTCTGGTCCATGGGATTTTCCAGTACTCATATCTGAGAGGGAGGTAGCACCGAACCTAGGCTTTTAGGTTTACCTGTGTTTATCAGCTACATCTTTTGAGATGAAATCCAGGAGCGCTGTCACTCCTGGTGTTTCATCAGGTTGTTTCAGCCTACTAGTCGCTACTTGTGGAGCCCTGAGCTAGACTTGGTAGGCAGTTTTAGTTTGGTAATAGTATCATAATATGAGAATTATAAATTGTAGGTAAAAGAGTTATTTCTTTAATAGCCAGTACTAAAAGCCTAGTTTGGGTGGCTTTCACTTAGACTAAATTTAAATCACTTTTATGTCAAAATTTTTTGAGGAATTTGCCTGATAAACTTTTTGAGGGAGTTTTCAGTTACAGTTTTTGACTTTGCAGGGAACAATAGTAAGATGAAAAAAAATTCCTTTTCTTCCTGTGAGTAAAAAGCATATTACAATAATTTTATTGAGGAGTGATCTTCCTAATGCTTCATACCAAAGCCTTAAAACTTAGGATGTTATGTCTTGACTGTCAGAGATGTGCTTTTTAGCTCTTCTAGTGAATTTAAAGTCTTAATGTCAATATTTCTTAACTTTAGACTCATTTTGCAGCTTTGATTATTACGAAACATTTTTGGATATGATACATTTTTTTTCTGTATTTGTATATGTAAAGGATAATAGAACTTAGGCCTCATAAAAGGAGAGCACTGTATAATTTCTGATCAGTTTGAGAGTGCTGATTCCCTACCACCATCCCATTTATGGTACTTCTGAAAATCAGTAGAAAGACAACCATCTCAAGGCATTGTGCTGATTTGAAATTCCCTATTTCTTAGGAAATCTCATCCTCTGTGTTGGAAAGAAAAGATAAAGGAATGCTACCTATGTATTGGAATGGGCTGAAGCATATGTGTGTTTTGTGCTCTGCAATATAGACAAGGAGTTAGACCTATAAGGGAGAAGTTTAGGAAGGTGGCATCTTTTAAAAAGCTTCCATAATCAAGAGTGAAAAACTGAGATTTTTTTCATAGCTATTCCCTAACTTTTTTTTCTAATGCTTTTTTAATTCCTATTGTTTTTGTTGAAGACCAATGGAGCACTTGAATGTACTTGCACAGAAATTTTCTGAAGTATTATTAGAAGTGCAGATGAGATTCTTAAACCCAGAGAAATATTTGGAAGTTACTGCATATAGACATGCCATACATTACAGAGTGATTTGTTGTTTATTTTCTGTTTGGAATAGAAGGCTTTTACTGTAAACTTCTGTTGAGCATGGTATTTAGCTTGCCTGTTCGAACACTTAATCAGTTTTCATTTGGATTATGCTCTTCTAATGGGCTTAAAGGGATACAAGCTATTAAAAAAAAAAAAAAGACAAAAGCACACCTAATTCAATCTTTTAATCTTTTTTTACAATTAACACCTGAGTTTGTTAAAGTTTCAGTTGGTAAAAGTGTGCTTTCTTTTTATTTCTCAATACTTTGAAAGTTGTTAATAGCCAGGTTTTTTAGCAGCAACCAGCAAGTTTGGTTTTGTGCATGTATGGTCTCCTGAAAAAAACCCCAAAACTTTAAATGTGTCTGCAATATTTAGTCTTAATAGCGGGGTCTTTGGAGCTATTTTCCTGTTCTTTAAAGTGGGCTCTTTTATACTTGGCAGTGAAGAATCATAGACATACAGACTCAGATTTTTAAATCTGTAGTAGTCTGGGAGTTCAGTGCAATTCTGCAGCAGTTTTGCTTTGCCCAGTCTATAGAAATTCCCCCTTACTTCATAAAAGCTAGCAATCACAGACCAGGTTTGTACTACTCAGTTAAAATGTCTTCATTATATAGAGTCCGGTCAGCCATATGGTTAGCATTTAAATAATTTGTATTGATGCAGTGTATTTATTTTGTCTTCTTTAATTCAGATATTTTTTTCTGAATAAAATGCAGTGTAGAAGAGGCTCAAGAAGAGCCTTGCTGTGGGAAACTGACATTTATAGTTTAATAGGGGTTCAGTAGCTGAGAAATGTTTTACTAATAGCTGAAATCATGTGCTGACCCTTATTTCACATTAAAATGACCGGAGTTTGACACTAAGATGACAGCTGGTTAATACAACTTGAGATTTTAAAGTGCTTGAGTATATGTAAATATTATGACTGATCTCCTAAGCGTGTTGGAAGATACTTCCAGAAATGTCCTTGTTCTAACAGTTTAATGCAGTCCCCATTTTTTGAGAATAATATTGCAAAAGATAGTTTATCTGTTGTATTCAGAGGACATAGATAGAATAATTAAGATAGTATAATTGACCCCTGTAAACAAAGACTGTATGTATTTTGTACTTCTACTCAACAATATTGTAAGGACTATTGAGTATAAAACATTTGATTTCAGATTTGTCTGGTTCATTCTCTTAAAAAAAAATGTTTGAGAAGTAGACTTCTTTGATGTCTGCTTTTTATATATAAATATATCGTATATATCATTTCTTAGAATATGCGGTAAATAAATAACCTTTTGGTTGAGCTAATTCAGTCACTGGAAATATAAGGGAGAAACTATTTAGGGTCAAAAACTGTAAGGTGATGAGCAAGAGACATCATTGTGTTTTGGAAGGCAGTGAAGTTTCAAAGAAAGAAGTGTCACCTGTTGAATTTAAAGTACTTAAAGCTTTTTAGATTTCCACTAGTCAGAGCATTTTCATGCTTTTTTTACTCCAAAACATTTTACAAAATGTTTCATGCAGTCTAGCATGTTTTTCTGTTGAAAAACATACAGATTTGCACAGAAATATTTATTATTTTTTGGCAGAAGTAGATTGAAGAATAAGAAGTAATAAGCCAAAATTGGGTGTGGCCATTAAAGTAGGATTTGAATTAGATAGAGGAACTATTAAGGAGGCAAAACATAAGGCTCTCCCACCATCAGAAAAGCCAGTGGGGAATTACGAGAGCTGGAAGGAATGAAGTTTGTTTTGCTGCGAATTTGCATCTCATAGGTTAATTGCAGGGTGTCATATCTATTGCACAGATTATAATGTATTAGAACATGATGGTTCTACATATTGAAATAGGTGCTTGTTTGGGCCAATTTTAAGCATTCTTTTTGCCAGGGCTAGTTTTCAGTGGATCCACTCCCTGAAATGCTTGTGTGAACACCAGATCTAGCACAGGGGAGGAGAGAAGGATGAGTAACAAAGGATGAGGAGGGGGGTGCTGTGACAGTCCCGACTGAGAGCAGCATTGGTTTTCCCAGTACTCTTTTGTTTGCCTGCTACCACTGTTTATTAATTTTATCAGAAACTTGCTGTCTCTTTCATCATATCGTATATGAGCTTTAAAAGTATTGGCATTTGCAAGTCCATCCTCGGATGAGTGAGGAAAAAAAATGAGAAGCAGCTGGAGAGAGAAAACATACATGGAGGATCAGAGACAGTGGAACTGCTGTATCAAGGAGTATATCTTGAGTGGACTTCATTGTGTATTACCTACATGTCTGAAACTACACTGCTGCCAAATCACAGGGTGGTGGTGGTTGTGGGGTTTTAGCATGCTTTGATATTCTTGAGATTCCTCTTTGTCCTTCAGATTTGGGTGAAATTTGCCATTAGACTCAAAATTTGGGGTCTTGCAGGTGTGCTGGAAGAATCACAAACATAAAGGAAGAAATGTGACATATAAATATACATACATGTACACACAGAGGATGATGGCTTGTTTTTCCTGAGGTAATTGGCCTGAAAATGGATAAGATTGAAAGAAGGCTAGATGGAAGAATCATAAAATTAAAAGACAGGTTAAGACTGTGTGAAGAATCGTGCAGATTAACCAAAAAAGAAGCACTTCCTAAATAATGATTATTTTGTAGAGTCATTGTAGACTCAAACCTTTAAGCACAGAATCCAAAGGAAAGGTCCTATACCAGTGCTTAGTCACCTAGAAAGAAGTAAATTCAGTGAACATAGTGCCTGACATCTCTCCAATCATGCCGTATATTTGGGAGTTAATTACATCAGTGGAATTCAAGTGGTGTAATCCCCAGTACTGACTCACTGCTTTTAAATGCCCAGCCACCTGGAGAATTTGTAGTTATCAGGCTGGACCCTCAGGCACCACGAGGGAAGATGTTCTTGGAAATTGTGGGCTTCTGGATCATATACACTTGAAGCAAAATAAGTATCATGATATTCAGTGTGATGATTACACCAGACAAATACTGTACCTACAGGTGAACATTAACAGAATATAAATAAATTGAAAGGAGGGTCTCCAACTCAAAGGCATTCAGCTCACTTTGCAATGCATCAGTTTTGTGCCGTTCTGGGGCACAGAAGCTGGCAGATAGTGGTGGCGAGTTGTTTGTCAACTTGAAGTGAAGCAACTTGTTCAGGAGAGTGACTGATGTCAGATAGGGTGACACTGACACTGTTCAGTGATACTTTATCTGCCTTGAGGATCTAATGAATGGAGCTCTGATAGCAAAAAGTGGTCATGTAAAGTTTCTGGGAAAGGAGATCAACAACTTCAATTTAGCTGATAATCTTACTGGCTTGATACTGCAGCCTGATTGATACTTTCTACAAGTATGACAAATTATTCATGTCATTGTAGATAAAGATAAGTCTTCTTCCAGAAAGGAGGGAGGGAGAGCATCTGCACGGATATTTAAGCAGGCAATGTAAAGTAAGCATAAAGTACAACATGAGTATATCTTTTTAAAGAAGGTGTCTTGGGACAACAGTTGATCTAAGGAGATGACAGTTAACTTAGCAGAAGTAGCTCTGGCCACAGTGACAAGCCATTGTGCTTCACCTTCCATTGCCTTCTTTCAGTTTTACTGGAGAAACGGAATGGGCATCTGAGCCCTGGGTTGAGGTGAGGTGTTGTGCTGTAGTGTTGTTTACGCAAATAACAAATCACTGATTATAAGCCATAATCAATTTAAGATTTCCTTCATCTTCTCTGCCTGAAGTCTAAATAGGAATTGCATGTAGATAAAATTAAATTGTACTTGCAAACACTCCCATCTTACTTATGTTAATATAAACAATGCATTGGATAATCGTAAGATACAAATTAATAATGTTGCAGCAGGGATTTTGTTGTAGCTTTGTGGCAATTGCATTTATGTGCGGGGTAGCTGTAGTATCTCCAGAGGCAGATCTACTGTTACAGTAGCTTGGAGGAGCAGCAATCGTAGCATTGAGGTGTGAGCAGTGGTTGCTCTTAGATGGATTGTTTTCTTGCCAGTGTTTAGAGAACTGCTTTGTTGTATGAGCCAAGTTCCATTGTGTGAGAGTAGGCAAGTGAAGAGCTTTCTTTGAGAGCTTTCAGGAAGTTGAAATTGATGTCAGAGCAAAATCTGGTATCCTTAATGAGCAGTTCAGCTGCCTAGCAGGAAGTGAGCCATGTGACAATCCACAGATAATTTCAAATAACTAACTTTATGAACCTATATTTTCAACATGACCTTATCATATCCAGCCTCCTCCCCCAACAACCTAAATAAACAAACTAGGTGCATAATTCAATAAAATAACTGCAGTTGGTTTTAATGTTGAATGGCAGTTTTCTGCTTGAATGAGTACACGGGTAATATGTATAGGGCTGAATCTTCACTGAATCATTTTAAATTGTGTAATGCTAATTAATGTAAGGGATTCTTTCATATTCTATCCACTACCACATTTTTTGCAGCAGAACTTACGAGGTAGGGAGGTGGTTATTCATGGCTGCTTGTTGTTGAAGGCATTCTTTTTTTTTTCTGTACTGAAAAACACCATAGGCTTTTTTGGGGAAAGAGGGGGAGTTAATACAAACACCCCTAATCCTTTCCAATTGTTCTCAACTGTAGCACCTTCTAAAGGCTGCTGTTTTTTGAGGTTGGTTGGTTGGTTTGTTTTTTCAGCCTCTGGCTAAAAATACAGTCAGTGAAGTCTGTTTATCTTGTGAATTAGTTATAATGTGCAAGTACTGTACTAGCACACTGGCCAAGCTGGCAGAGTGATTATGGACTAGTCTTAGGCAAAAGACCTCCTCTATAACTTCAGGTTTATTTATGGTAATTGCCATCTCTGAATCAGTCATTCAGATGTGCACTGAATTTTAGTTTTGTTTATCCCAAATGTGTCTCCGATTATAGAGCAGTGTGATCAAGGTAAGGACTACGTAACAGCATCCCTCTTCAAAAACTTCATTAAAACACCTTGTTAACCACTATTTCAGGGAAATCACTTCCAATAAACGTGAATATGGTAAGGCTCTAATCTATGCTATGTTGTACCATCTATGCTGCTGCTGGTATGTGTCCACCTTACCAAGGCACTGAATCCAAGCTAAAACAGCCTGCTGAGAAGTAGAGGTTATCAGTATAGTACCACAGCAGCATGGTTACATGGGTTTTAGTCTGTTTGGAGCACAGAGGGAATTCACACCGGGAGGAAGCATGAAGCCTGTTTTAGCCAGGATTAATCTGGGTAGATATACCATGTGGGCAGCTTTCCACAACATTTGTTTTTAAGGGACTGCTTAACACACTTATTAATTCCTAGACTGATTTAATGTATTCACTTTACTGTTTCTTTCCCCTGCAATACTATATGGAGCTCTGATGTATCCTGCATGTATGCTATCCATGCCAGAAAGAAGGGTGAGAAGCTATGCTTAGGACGAGGAGATCAGAACTGTTTATTTCGGAAATACTGAGCTGGGCAGATGGGTTTAATGGTAATAAAGCCTGGCAACCTAGTACTGAGAATAAACAAAAGTCTAATCACAGTGCTGACTTACTGCAAATCTGGGATCATGTGACTTAAGCCCCTCAATTACCTATGTATCAAAGAGAGAGAATGAGATCTGCAGTACCCAGCACCTTAAAAAAAGTGAAGTTAGCCAGTGAAGATGCTAAGAGAAAGGTGCAAGTTAACATGAAACAGTTAATCTAATAAGCAAAGTCTTATTAAACAAGTATTAAAATGAACTGTGGTTCAGGTCAGAATTGGTTTTCTGCTCTCTTTAAAAATAAATAAAACAACAGCAACAAAACAACCAAGGCCAAGTTCTTTTTCTATCAAATGTATCGCCCGACTGGCATTGGTATACAAAATATTTGGAAGAATAACCTAAAGATTTAGTTTATACTTCGCACATTTTAAAATATTCATTTTTTTGTTAAAAGTCACAGCACCTTTTACGTGTTTTGCCTTTTTAACTGTTGTATAAAATGTTCAATTTTATTAATTTATGAGAACATATGTAATTTGCTAGATATTTTCCAGTACTTATTAAATGTGCATTATAGGAATGATTCAAGCTATGGCAAGCTCTGAGCTCTAGTGTTTTGAAGATGGCTTTAACAGTTCTTTTGTGAATTTCATTTCCATTTCCAGCACCTGGCCTCACTGGAATTGTTGGAGGGCGCCCCAGAGTGTAAGTTAACTTCTGATCATTAACTTGTCGTAATGTGTGATGGTAGTGTTCCTACCACTCACTGTCACAAGCTTCCCCATCTTAAAACAGCAACCACAGAAGCAACTAAAGTCTTTCCATTGCACACTATGCTTAATAACTGATAACAAGATAATAGTGAGTGCTGCAAGATACGTATGCAAATCATAAATTTTTGTACTGAATTATTGAATATGAGTTACTTAAGTCTCTGATCAGCTCATAACAATGTCTTTGCTTAATGAGCTGTAGGAAGAACTTTAAATATGACTCTGTGGCAGGGCAGTAGCTGAAGCATGTGCTAATACATGCAGATTTCTGGACCAGATTTCTCTTGTACCTGTTAGGTTGGAATATGGGCACAGCAAACTTACGTCTGTACTAGCCCACTTCACCTGGAAATGTGACGTCAAATGTCCCAGAACATCCACAAAATGTTAGTATGAACCCATTACATGAGTGAGCTGAACAGAATAACATTGAGCATATTTAAAAAAAAAAATTAAAAAATCCTGGTTTGATTCAGTATTTTTCTAGATATGGCTAAAATCTGCTGGTGATTTATATGCTCACCTTTCCATACTTAATCATGACAGCATCCAAAACTTTCCTGTCCCTAAGCAAATACTTCGATATGTCTGTCTTGCACGTGGAGATAGGGGAAGAAACTGTGGATGTATTTCCAGTAGCTCTGTGTAACTAGCCTAGGTATCAATGTGGGGCTAATGACTGCAATAGACTTCAGTGTCATGAATTGCATCCTTTGTCAAGAAAATATTTTTGGTGTTTCAGCTCCCCCCCCCCAAATTGTCCTTTTTTTCCTTTAAACAAAATCTTACTTTCTTAATAATGAAATTTAAGGAATTTCTACATTTTTCTGGCTTTCCAAAATTGTTTGGAAAACCATCGCTAGTCATGGCTAAATAGCTTTTAATTTCCCAAGTGTTTGTCTGGTGTATGAATAGTCTAAAGATGTATGATCTGACATTTTCATTAATTTCTGGTTAAATGCATTTATGCTTGTTGTTTTGTGTGTCTAGGTCTCCAGTTTTGAAGCCATTTTTCTTCTATTATCCCAAAAGCAATGTTCAGGTAAGACTTACTGCTTAGAGACTGCTCTGTTCTCTTTGAAGTAATTTGAAAAATTCTGCTGACTCTGGCATTTTTTGGTGACTTTCAGTCCTAAAACTGCGAAGTATTCTGGTAACTCTGATTAAAAAAATATTTTCCCAGAGACTAATGTTATTCACACAGAATGTTTTACAAACAGTTTGAACTTGCCACCCTGGCATTTTAATTGCTGTGAATTTTGAAGTATCTTGCATCAAAACTGAACTTCCCTTTTCAGGTTCCTGGAATTGTAGGTCTGAGTTATTTTTACTGCATTTGCAAAGAGTGCTTATGAAAATTACATATTTTTTTGAAAGTTAATGGTCCCTCTTAAGGCAATTGGGTGTTCAGAGAGTTGAACATTAATCTTGAGAACCTGTATAAGTCGTCTGACTTTTTGGAGCATCTATATTTTGTATATACTACTGGAAATAAGTATTAAAATCAGTGAATTTCCCCCAATTCGCACAGGTTTTACCTTAGTAGAGAGTTGGGTCTTTTCCTTCCAAATACCCTGTCTATAATAACAGGAGTAGTAATTTCTGCTCTTGCCTGTATTGCAAAAAACTGTAAAATTGCGAAAGCCTGTGCGACTGTTGTGATGAGTATCATGGAGGAGCCCGTGAATAAGATTTCTCTGTGGCCCTATTCAGTTCATAACAATAGTTTCTTTCAGTCTGAGAAGTTAGGGTTCAGATGACTAGGCAGTCCTAGGTGAGAAATTGCAGTGTAAGATGAAACGTTGAGCTAGAGCCCTACTTCTTTTCCGTTACACATGTACCTCTGTCTAGATTGAAGTCTTCAAGATAAACTTGAAGAAACTGGTTTTACTGAAAACATAAAGTGTTTGGATTTATAAATGTTGCTTTTCTGAATGCTTAGTTTATTCTTTGGAGACTGCAGATAAAACTGCATATATGCCTTTCTTTTTCCAAGGCCTTTAACTGACTTGTAGCTATTGCATTCATCTCATGCCCAGGCATCCTAGTAATGATGCTTCTCACTCAGTAAGAGCTTTCTCACTCATTCACCATCAAGGAAGTGGCCAAAGGCCAGAATGTTGGTCTGTGTTAGACCACAGGTATTGTGACAGGCTTCTGCTTAGGCTGGTGAAGGGAAGCCTTAGGAGCACAGGCAGCAAGTGAAAAGGCGGGAGGTGAACAAACAACTAACAATTGATTTAAAAAAACCCAACTTTGTAAAACAATTACCAGCAATCAATTTAAGTGTTCTAAGCATTTCAGAAGAGGACTGTTTCATGTTCATTTTTTAAAATGCATACAGTGCTTAGCACAAATAAGCCCAGATGTTACATTTTTCTTTGAGTAGTACTCTGGGAAATAATTTAGGATTAATTTTACAGAGGATGTGCTATTTATTTATTAAAACTGAGTTTATAAACTGTGCATAATGGAAAAGCGCTTAAACCCCCCCCCACCTTTCTTGTTGTTTAAAGAAGTTCAAGTACTTATTTTTATTGTCACTTACATTTTGCTTCATAAAGATGGCTTGTCTTTGCCAAGTTTAATATGAAATTATTATATTTATGGAAGTTTAGCCTACCGCTGTTTTGTTCATCAAACTAAATGTAAACTTACTAATTAGCACTGTGTTCCAGACTTGGTAAAATGCTGTTGAGATTAAATAGAAACCTAATGTATCAGGGAAAGAAAGCAGTGTCTTCTCTACTCTTTTCAATACAGAAAATCAAAATCCTTGTGCTATGTAACTAATCTGATGAATGCACTGATATGCTATTAACAAAATGCCATGTGACCTATCACTGTTGTACTGCAGTAATATTAAAGGTTACATAAAAGTGTGGTGTAAGTGATTCAAGTCCTTCATTCAAAGTTTTAGCCATGTATTAACAACAATGGTCTAGCTAGAGATTACAGAGTAAGTAAGGTATGAATTAACTGCTTTTCTAGATTGGAAGTTCTGTTACAAAAAGTCTAGTTGCTCTAGTTCAGCATTTGACCTAAAACCAAAAGAACTCCTTAAGGAGATTTTCAGATATGTTAACATTGCCACAGTGGGTTCTTTTGTTTTGTGTTTGATAACACCTTTCTGGGTGTCAGTTTGGATTCAATATCTCATTTGTTGTTTCCACTGCTCTTATGCAATTGTCCTGATTTTATCATAGATCACCAGTGGTTTTACAGTGCAAACAGTAGGTTTTTTCCATGTGTGCTTTTTCATGTTTAAAAAGTAACCTAAAACTTTTCCCTAGGGAGAAAAATTTCAGCAATCCTACTAAAGGCAAGAACAGCTTTTCTGAAATATTTTTTTTTTTAACCTTCCTCTTGCATAAGCATGGGAGGCCTTTGTCACTATTAACTATTCTCTAAAAACAATCTTAAGAAAGAGGACTGAGTAGAATTATCTTGCATTTGCTGACAACTGCTGCAGCTAAGTTGGTGTATATTGTTTTGTTGTGGCAATGTAACTGGGTTGTATGTCTGAGTCTTTAGTACTGGGAGTCCTCCGATACAGATGAAGTGGATGCGGTTAATTTTTCTACGTGATTGTGCTATATGATTTAACCAGAGAAACCTTTCTTACATCTTAAGTGAATAGCCCAATTGGCTAATGAAATAGCACACTTGAGTCTGTATTTTTTCAGATTTCTTTTGGGGGTGGCTAAGGAGAGCTCATCATGCAAGATGAACAGCATGGCATTTTTTTATTTCATATTTTCATCTCAACGTAAACCCAAAATACCCAGTATTGATTTATTTTTTTTGTAAGTTGCTTTCACAAAATTTATTTGAAGATGAATACAGGATCCAGAGAGAAGTTTGTCATTAATATGGACAGTGACATTAAGAAGAAAAGGGGATTATATCATGGAAGAGCTGGAAGCTTTCAAGTTTTGGGATCCAGTTGTCAAGACCTGCAACACAAAATTCCATGTAGTGCTGCTGTATATAGAGGGAGATGGAAGGAGAGAAATTTGTCTTCCTTTAAAATATACCCAACAGGATAGAGCATTTCTTTGTTTTTTATGTTTTTTTCCCTACACAAAGATTTCTTTTAGGTTTATAATGGATCATTATTGTTACTGTGACTTTTTAAAAGGGAGCAGCAGAACATTATCCGTAAAGCTGTTACTGAAAATGTGCCAGATTAATATATAATTAGAAATATGCTTTATTTATTCACATCACACTGGACTTCTAATTTGACAGTTTGAAAATGGATATTTTTTCCCAGATCAACCTATTTTTAAATGGGCAGCATGTTGAGACATTTGAGGAGGATCTCATGTTTACATCAGATGAGGTTGTTTCATTTGATCCACCTGAGATTAGTAGTGAATTGAAAGGTATGTTCATCTTTTTATTTGTGAATGTATCATTTGCTATCTTTGTCCTGGAAAATCATGTGCTGGATTTTGTCTGTGAAATATATTTTACCTCTTTATACTATATGTTTTTAAGTCCGTTGCAAAACACTTAAGCTACTTTTCTTGGAAGGAAGGTTAGCATCACATAGTATAAAATGTATTTGAGGCTATAAATATGTAAGTAAATTGTTATTCAAAAAACATAAGCCTTAGACACAACTGAAGACAGTTGAATGCTGGCTTGAAATTGAAACATGGTTTCAAAATATACTGCAATCTTACTTTGTTAATTTTGGAAATAGTTGGTTTTACCTTACATCAAAATGGTTGTGTTCAGAATGGAGGACAGACTTACAGAATGCTTAGCATTTAGATAATTAAAATTTGGCCCTATTCTATATGGCAGCCTTCACAAAATGAACAAGAATGGGATCAGCCTGGAACTGGTGACTTTTAAAGAAAACATGCTAGGCTAATGATCCAGCATGTTAACTGCTGTGTTGCTGTTAGACTTGTCTAACCAAATTCTCTGCAGAAAGAAGAAAAAGCTTGAGAAGGGCAAACCAGTGAGCTGAATGGAGCAGGTCAGGATGTCTGCAGTGAAAAGGAAGTGTTCAGAGTTGTTCATACAAGCTAGGTTCTAGGTTACATATTATTGAAAGTGCTAGACACTTGAAAATTTTTATATTCTTTCTAATGGCAGAACTATATACAGTGTTTCTTAATGTATAGCACACTTCATAATTCCCTTTTGGTCCAAATAGAATCTTTCATTACCTTATTCCTGCTCACCAGAGAAATGAGAGAATTAATTTAAAGCTGTGGATCGATATTTTCAAATCTAAATCAGGTGACTGTACCTAAAGATTACTTGTTAGAAATATTTCTAAAAATAATACTAATGCTGAAGAGTAATTCAGGTATTTAATTCTGTGTATACTCAAAAAATTAATGCTGTGAAGGCACCAGTATGTTAAGATCTATTCTGGATTCCAGACACAGGTGAGTAGTACTTCACAAAACTGGTAATACAATAGTGTAACAACTAATTATAAGTTAGTAGGGCATGTCCTGTATCATGTAGAGAAATTCTTAAATACACATATGACTGTTTATTGCCATTTGAAAGTCACTGATATTGGGTGCCTGATTGCCATGCATGAGTTCATTTTCTCCATCTATTCAAACATCTCTTCAATGCGGTGATATAGGTGTTGTGCAGAAACAAGTTAAACTCTTAAGTATGTTTTCAGCTCTTATGTCTCTTGCAAATCTAATGTCACACCAGAATCTTTCTGATACCTGGGAGTTCCCAAGAGGGCAGTGAGGCATTCGCATCATCAAACTGGGCTAGTTAAGGAATAGGTAGTCATTGTTCTGTTTAATAAAGGGGTTAGCAAAGGTCCTGGTATTCCCCTACACCCCCCCCACCCCCGCAAGGTGACTACAATGCTAAATATTGGAGAAACAAGAAGCTATTACACTCCCTGTTGCCTTCTTATCATTTGAGAAAACTTTCTGAGGTGCCTGACATCAGCATTTAAGTACTGAATTCTTAAGGCTTTATTCAGGCAAAACCCCACTTTTGAGGGACAGCAGAGCTCCTCCAGTTGTTTCCTCTGAGATGGATCTCTAAACTTTTGCCCTTAGTTGTAAATAGAAGTGTTTTCTGTATGTGACTAAATACTTACCTACTTCTGTGGCTTAACGCATGGACAGCATGGATGAGAAATAGACAGATGGGTTAGACTGTAAAAGGAGTAACTTCTGCTAAAACATTTTCTGTCAGCATTTAGTAAGGAGGGAAGTATTTTTCTTAGTTTCATGGTTATCTCAAGTGTGAGGGACTGTTAGTTGTCTTTGAATAGATAAGAGAAATATGTGAAAATGGATTTCAAAAATGCTGCTAGATGTGGTTCTGGGAGGGTGGAATTTGAATTTAGCATTTGCCCTAGCTTTGAAGAGAATTCTTTTGTAGATTTGTTTAAGATGTTTATTAAATGAAAACAATTTCCTGATAAACAGATCATGAAAGATAAATCAATTAGGGTAATAATAAATGAGAACACCAGAACACTCTCTTGAACTGGTTTTGTTTAAAGGGAGACTGTCAAAGACTATCTGTGTAAAATATCTGATGGAGAAAAGACTTCTACAGCTTATACAATTTAAACATTGTCATACTTCAGCCTTTGAAGAAGCACTACATTTTTTTTTTCTTGAATTGTGTATTGAATGAAATTATTAAAAATAATGTGAATTCTGTGGTCTATGAAGTGTGGTAGCCTTGTCCAAAATGAACAATGAGCTTTAGCTGGATTTTTTCAGATCCTCTCTCAATAGAGATGTTTAATCAAAAATAATATTCCCCAATTAAATAAATATACCCTTTAATATTTTTCTGCCAAGTTTCATGGCACATTGCTGCTTGCATTTTTCATGGAAGTGAACATGGAAAAGACGGTGAGCATCAAGCTTAAAGCAAACCTGTGGCAACTTTTTCATTGTGTGCTTTCACCATTTCAAATTGCATGCTGCTGTGATCTGCTAACAATGAAGAATTGTTGTGGCAGACTAAACTATAATCACTCTTTCAGCTCATCTTTGACAGTGACCCAATATATGTTATAAAACTTTCGGTCTTAGTTAAAGCAGTTTAAGCTGATACGTTGTTTGGGGTGTGGGTAGATGTTCTCTTTCCAATCTAGCTGTGCCAGTAGAAGAGGTCGCTGCGGTGAGCCCCCAGTTGTTCGTTATTGTTTTCCCTGTTATTGCCACTCAAATGTGCCAGAAAAGCTACTTTTGTAAGTGTTGCCTGATCTGTTTCAACCAATTAAGTACCACGAACGAAGATACAGTATACAAATTATGTGTCACGTTGTAGTGAGGCGTTTTTGTCATCCACAGTATCTCCCACCTCATGCCCAAATGAACTTTTGGGATCTGTCCAGCTGCCGCTGCCATTGATTTGCAGCCTTCGTTTCTGGTGGGGACAATGAATACTGCAGCCAGTAGGATTTGGACATAGTTTCTTTCTTACCCAGCTTTGCTAAAGCTCTTTAGGTCAGCTTGGCTCATGTCTGAGGAGTCAGCAGTTCTGTTTGGGCAGGAAGGACTTGAAGGTAATGATGATTTGGCTAGGGCTGGGTTTACCTGATCACCTGACGCAGTTCACAGAGTGCATATCTACCCATGCCTTAATAGTAGGTGCACTTTAATTTAAATCATACTTGAACTTACCACAGTGTTAATTTTGGTTTTAAGTATAATTTAGAAATTCATTTGTATCTTGAGGGTGAATTGAAATCGGTGTAGTTACACTTCTTAATACAGTCTGCCTTTGGCCAGCATTTAGAGCATAACATCTTTAGTATTGTGTCTCTTACTCCCTAAAATTTAAAACAAAACTACAAAACCAGCACAGTAGTTTCATGCAGAAGCAATAACAATACACAAAAGATACACTGATGCATTTTCAATTGCATTGGGTCTTGCAATGTGAAGTTTGTCCTACATAATTGATTTACAAGACCCTCTCTTTGATTCCTTTAAATTTGACAGTTTTTAACACATTAGACTGAAATTTTCTGTGACAAGCATGTGCCCAGGGCTGAATTGTTCGGTGTTTTTTAAAAAAAAAAAAAAATTTGGACATTTGTCAGTTTCTTTCTGTGGCTGCCACCAGCAGCTGTTGCACCAGCAGTTGTGACAGAAAGCAAAGCAGGAAGGCGGTCGCTTCCCTGTTTGCATGTTCCCCCTGCTGGTGTCCAAGGAGCAGGGAGCGGGGGAGAGCTGCTGCCTTCGTGCAGAAGGATGAGAAAATGACAGGAAGGGGACAGAGGAGAGGGCAAGTGAGGGGTGAGAAGTCTACGGTGAGTCAGGAGCGTAGGTGAGTCTGTTAGAGGTGCTGGGACTGAAAAGCCAAGGATGCCAGGAGAGCTGATATGGCCATAGGGAAGTTAGCTCAGAAGCAAAACAGGCTGGAAATTGCTAGATTCTCACCACCTAAAAACTGGGATATAACCTACGCTTCAAGTTTCAGTATTACACTGCTATCAGCGAATAACTGAAACTCGGTGGCAAAGTGAGCGCTTCATCTCTCGCTTAGGGGAACAGCAACTAGATGGTGACAGCCTACTAGTATCTTAGTAATTAACAATGGCAAGAGATCCGTGCTATGAAACTTAACCATCAAACCTCACATATAAACTGTGTAGATCCCACAAGATTGAATTTCTGGATTTGGGCAGGAGTGGGTTTGCTTTTTTTGATATGTAAATGGATAAAAATAATACTTAATATGAACTCTGTTCAATGAAGTGCAACAATCTTTATGTTCCTAAAGGCTCGAAAGTCCAATACTTGGATGTCGACAAGTTAAAAAATTAAGACTAGCTTCCTATAGAGCATGCATTTATGACCATTTATGACTTTTTCTTATCCAATACTAAGATATTTACAAAATCAGTACTTTGAAAAAGAAATCTTGGGTTTCTTCTATACAGCTGAATAAGTAACTGTTATAACAGTGCAAATGAGTGAGAGATGTGTTGTCTTGAAAAGGAATTTTAAATTGTGACTGTTTTCTACAGACATTATCAGAATAAACAGACATTACAGAATTATCAAGACAGTAGCAACTACGTGTATTTTCCACCTGCACTGGAAGCAGAGATATCAGTGTGTTAAGGGGACAAAAGTTGTCAGCTAGTCAAGAAATTACAAGTAGCTGCTGTGCCTCCTTCAGAGGTACTGCATTGCTAAGACCAAGATGAATTTTCATATTCAAGGGTGGTGGAAGAGGGGGTGCCTGGCACAGCATTCAGCTGTAAAAAGGTAAAAGGGATTTGGGAGACAGAGCAGGAGGGATCAATTTTGTAATTTTGGCCCTCAGCCTCACCTCTTGTTCTCCGGATGTTCCTATGGGAAGAAAGCTTTGGAAATGTTTTCAGGAGTACTGCAAACAATGCAGAAAGTATACCCTTAAAATGACGGTTACTTCTTCAAAATGTACTATTATTTGTAGCTATCATTAAAATGTATTCATTTTTATATTGTATAGATCTGCCAAGCGGTCCACACACTTATCGCTTAGAAGATCTTGCCTATACTAGAAGTGGAGACAAAGGCAACTCTGCAAACATAGGTATTTTTCTTTTTCTTGCTTTCTGAAGCGATGTAAGATTTTCACGTGAGAGTTGCGTAGCAAGTGCTCTTTTTTTTTTTTAAATCTCTCACATCACTTAATTTGTTTTTTTTATTTGTCTCTGTGCTGAAACAAAAAATAATCTGTATAAAACAAGGATTTTACTAATGTACCTGCAGTTTTCTGTTTAGCAGCTGTTGAAATCTGAGGTACTAAATAAAAATACTTGCATGTCATACTACAAAGAAAAATGTTTGTTTAGGGTTGCAAAGTTGAGCTCCTGAAAGATAAGAAATGCCTTTTTAAGGTTTCCTTTACACATTAGTTGCTACTCCTTCATGTGTATGTGTTATGTGATGTAATCTCTTGGTTGTCTGATCATGTATAATATTTCGATACATGAATATTGTAACACGTTTATGGCTAAAACATTGACAGTGTTAGGAAATACCGAAGTTGTTCTTGCATGTAAGAGAATGTTTTTATTATATTGTAAATCCAAATGGTGTATTTCAGTGTGCAGTCTCTCTACATTGATTGTGCTGCTGCTTGCATTGTTTAATAATTCCTTCTATTCCTTACTTCTGCATGCAACAATTGGCTCTCTTACTTGTTGGAAGATGAGAGCGTGTGGTGTTCAAAGCTCAGTATGAATTAAAGGTGCGTGTGGGATTTGATTTGCTACTAGCTGTCATGCTAAAACTGATTAATTTTGTTCATTTATATTTAGGAATATAATTTTCTTGTCCTTGTTTGTGAAACTGTTTTTTGGGTTGAAGAATGAAGGAACGTTGATTGATTTTTTTTTTTTTTTTTTTTTTTTTCTTTCCCCATGGTTGACCACTGTTGCAATGTAGCATTGCCAAATCATGAATGATACTTAGCTAATAGACTTCCTCAGATACAAAGACACTACTGCTTTATTAAGGAACAACAATAACAACAACAAACTTGACCTCTAAGATTAATTTAGCTTTGAAGTCCATAGATAAAAAGATCCCTGTGACACAAATCTTGGTCCCTGCTTTCTTGATCCTGCTGTGAAACCTCAGCTTCAGCATAAAGTTACCTGAAGCTTATGAAAGCTTATTTACAGCAATAAAAATGTAATTGTGATTTCTCACGCTTACGTCAGGATCTCGTGCAAGGAGTGGGGCAATGCCTTGTTATGGTTAATTGTGATTACTTGTCTAAGCCTTGCAAACCATTTAGGGGAAGAGAACTGCCTGTGGGTTGTTTGTTCCAATGTTGTTCTTTAGGTGTCTTGCAGTGGCAGGGACTGTTTGCAGCCAGAAAAAGTCCAATAATCACTTAGTCTGGGAGCATTCTTTCATGTCATGCTCCACACTCCCTTTCTACTGACAGAGACAAAGCTGTCATGCTATAGTTTTTTTATTCAGGAGCTCATTAAGAAGATCTGTACGTACAGTTTCAGTTAAGAGGAGGATCTCAAATCAGTTTTGAAAGGATAAATACAAATTGGTTTTAACAGCTCCTATTCCAACTAACACCAGTTATACCTAACAGGTGTGATAGCACGGCATCCCCTCTACTATCCATACCTAAAGAAAACTTTAACTGCTCAAGCCCTGGAGAATTACTTCCAACACCTTTTAGAGCAAGAAAAACCCGAAGAAGAACTAGTAACAAGGTGAGTAGCTTGCTGCTCAGTCCACAGTTGTATGGTAGATAAGTGATGGTATCAGAGGTTATCTTAAAGTATGTTAACATAAATACTGCAAACCTGTGTGTATTGTCTTAAATATTTTTTATGTATCTTTCTTTGTCTTTTTAAATAACAGCCTGAGCAATAGTCATTGAAAAAGAACATGAACTTGGGCCTCTCCTGAAGCTGGACAAAGGCAGTGAATCTCTTTAGTGAAGGCATTTAAATTCCCAGAAATAGCACATTAGTGTTGGGGCTATTTCTTTGTTTTGTTCCACTACAGAATGTCTACAAAATAGAAATAACTTCTAATGTCCTTTGAGAAATGTATCTTTCCATTGGTTTTGAACCATTTGGAGGCTGCGGGAGCCTTAGTAACTGAAGCTTCCCAAGCCTCAGAGCCACTGTAAAGTTGGGAGTTTGAAATCCCTAAACCACCACCTGAAAGACATTCACGCAGCCAGTATAGACTGGAACCCAAACCTACCTGATCAGCCATCACAAACGCCTCATCCTAACCCTCTCTCTGCAAAACATTTTAATCTTTATGAAGTTCACTCACTTTAGAGAAAGTATTCCTTTGAGTACCCCACTCTCACCTACTTTTTTGCCATATATACCAAGCCAGAATTTAAAGAAAAAAAAACCAGCTAATTTCCCTTTTTAAAATATGACAGAGAATACATCCTAAACAGGACACTTTCACCTGGTATTCATCTACAAAAGAATATCCTCTGCCAGCAGATGGCACATGTAACATTTTTGTTTTCGTGCTATCTTTGGCTGATGCTCAGGGTCTTTCCTGGGGACTGGCAAATGAGACATATACTGTTCTTGTAGCATGAGGTAATAGGGCTCATTCTCTTAAGGGTGTCCAATAAAACAATCAACAGATTTTAAACCTTTTTCTCTCTTTAAAAACAAACAAAAGCTTAATATTGCAACAAACCATTCAGTCTTCTAAAACCTGTTTTGATACAGAGTCAATTATTCTGCAAATAGGGAGATTCTGCCAAAATCATTATATATTGCCATGGGTAATGGATAAACTGTTAAGTGTCTTTTTGCTTCTTTAAAGAGCTGCAGTCAGAAAGGTGCAGCTCAGAGCTCAGAGAGAGCTTGGAGTTATTTTAACCCCCAATCTTTGAGTTGTAAGTGCTGTTCCTTGTCTTCACAAGCAGCTCAGTGCAGATCTCGCCCATTGTTTCGTAAGTGCTAACAAATCTATGTATCTAATAAATTGTGATACCAAGAAATGTAACTGAATTTCCTGTGAAACAGAGCAGAGAAGGGAAGAAATCAAAAATGTCACACCTCCTAATGATACTTTTGGAAATTGATTCATTGTTGTTCCTTAATGCTGTTTACGTTCAAAAATAAAAGTTGAAATTTGCTGTGTCTGGATGAAGCCAATTTATTTTGATTAATTAGATTATCTGTTCCTGGGTTTGGCTTCCTTTAATGATGTGATAATGGAGCTCTGTGAGTGAATTGAAAAACTACTGGCGAAAAAGAATAAATCCTTTTGTGGAAATAGTTAGGATTACAAGGATTATGCTCATGTGCTTCAGATTGTATAGTTTCTTTTTAAATTACTTTGTTTATTTTTTAGTTTTAACTGTCACAAAGAGAGCTATCTTACTCTTTCATTTTCCTTCATTTCCTTTATTTAAATTGTGAGTGGTTAAAAAATATGCATTAGTTTTGCTACTAAAAACATACCAGCCATGGCTCTGCCTCACAACAGAATAGAGAATGTCAGCCAATTGCCTTTCATTCTTTTTCATTAAAGCTATTAAATAGGTGTACTAAACAGAGAAAAGGTGGGATTATTTTGATAGGGAACACTGAAAACTCATAAACTTCCAGATTTTCAGGTAACATAGTAACAAAAGATGATCTTTCAACCCCCCCCCCCATACCCTAAAACCCCAAACCTATGTGATTGCTTCCCCCTGCTGTGTAGACTACATTCTTAACAGATCTGATAATCTTAAGATATGGAGTAAGAAACTTTTCATTTAGTGGCATTAGGTCAGTCATTTAAGAACAATAGTAAAATGATCTTATGAGAATTTGCTGGTTTCATCTTCTGAAATACGGTTGTCTTCTCTATGTTTTGAGAGCACCCCAATGCTCAGAAATAAAAATATGAAAGCTGATTTCTTCTTACGGGATATTTTTACTAAGAGCTGAAGTACAAGAAATGTGGATACTGATGCTTCTAGATTGCTTTTTTTGTACATATATTTATTATGGGGGGGGGGAAATACTTCTCTCCAGTATATCTCATGCAAACACCTCTAAGCCTATGGACTCAGTTCCTGCTTTCCTGTGATGGGAGGAATCCTATCTTTTCTTTGATTTACATGCATTAAGTAATTTTTATACCATTATTATTTTCATGCATTTTAACAGGAAATCCACAGGGAAACCTGACTACTTTGAATAGGTATGGACAGCACTTTAAAGGAAGTAGTTAAGCAGGCACCCCATTGTGCATAAGCATAGGAGTTCAGCTAGAACAGTGAATTTTCCTTGTTTTACTGGGTTCTGTCACAGACTTAGTATTCTTTGAAGGGTTTATTTGTTTTCTGTGCTTTTTGAAAGCAGCTCTTAAAACTTTTGATTGAATTGTACAATTAGATAATATTTTCTTCCTTTAGATCTCAGTTAATTAAACTTAAATTGTTTAATTATGCTGGGTGAATGCATGCCAACATTTTGCTTAATGTATTGTTGCTGCTCAAGACTATTATGATGGTTATAGTGGTTTTTCTTCTTTTATTGTGGGAGTGTGTTTTTTGTGTGGAAATATTTTGGATGCTCAGATGCTTCAAACGGACCTTAAAATATTGAAAATGCTGACCTTTGTATATTATTTGTAATACTAGTTTTAGCTAGGGTATTTCACTGTGAATATTTCCTCAAAGTACTTGAAGTGAATGTGCCATTCTGTAACATTCCGAATTAAGATCTGTTGCTTGTATTACATGCTCCCTCTGCCAGAATTACTGCAGAAAGTGAAATAAAATTCTTCCACTCTTTTTGTCACTTGCTTCTGCTTTTGTACACGCTTCAATTTCTCTCCTGATTTGTTTAAATGATTAAGAAGTCATGAAAATTCTTTTGAGAGCTGAGGTATTAGCTTCTGGAATACATATTCCATTAGTCTAGTTCCTGTGGATAGATCTGCCAATTGTGAAATTGCTTGCTGCCTGGAAGTTATTGCCAGTTTTTCAGAGTAAAATTTACAGTGTAGTGTTTTGGTAGTCCTCTAGCTCTCATGGTATATGGTTATTGGTAATTTGTATTGAGTTTTTTAGTTGAAAATTTTGTGGGGTCCTCTGATCCCCCTATGTAGTTGATTATGCTATTAAATTTAGTAAATTATGCAGGTGACTTATTGTGGAAATTGCTTTATTCTTCATATTCCTGTTGTCTAGTGGAGCACTGTTGGATTAATTGAACTTTCATGCCTTCCCAATGGATTTGCCTTTAAGCATGATAATGTTGCCTGGCAAGTAGTTTTCAAGGAAGGTCCACAGAATGCTAACGCTAGTTTTCGTCTTAATAACAACTAATAACGTTAATACCAAACTAGAGTGTGGTAATGAAAAAGTAGAAGGAGCAGTGAAAACTCATTGCCTGGGAGACAGGCACAGACACTTCATGACTACTGCTTGCAAGAGCATAATTAGAACTAAAGTGTTTGCCAGGCCGCTCAACAGAATCATCTTCCATGAAAGGTTTGGGTCATATGTGCAAGACATAAGGGCATACAGAGATGTGAACGTCAGCAACAGCCATAATTTTCACAGTTCTAAAAAGGAGCTGAAAAAGATAAACCTCAGAGTGACAAAATCAGCAGTACAAGAGCACTGCAAGAAATTCCACCTATTTCAGAGGACAGATTTGAAGAATCTGTCCCAAAACAAATGAAGATCAGATAGGTGATGACTAAAGAAAAAGAGGTGGTGTTGGAGGAAGTGTGATTTCAATTGCAGCAGTCAAACATGTGGAGACAGAGGAAGAACTGGTTATTGTCTTTCTCTGTTATTCCTCATGTCTTGCTGATGTTCTGATTAAATCCTTTCCTATGGCAAAAAGGAAAGCTATCGAGTTCTTAGACAAAATATTGGAGGAAAGCAAAAACAAATAAGAATACAAGGAAGATGACAAAACACTGAAAAACTGTGCAAGGAGAGGCAAATGGAAATATGCTGTAGACCTATTTATGGAATTTGAAACAACTTTGTTAGGAAACCACAGAGCCATTTGCCAAACTTCTACAAAAGTTTCCAAATTGGAACTGCACCAGTCAAAAGCAAAGATGGAAAAATGCTTACAGTGGCAATGGAACAGAAAAATAGGTCTGTCGCACTAAAATAAAATTTTATCTGAACAAAGTACATGGCTCCAAGAAGGCGTTGAAATGTAGCTCTACTTTTCATTTGTTGTAAAATTATCTGTAGTTGGTCATAAGAGTTTGATCTAGTGACTCACAGTTACTTCTCAGTAATAAAGAGGATGCCTTCCCAATTAGCTGGTGGCCTTTGTTAGCAAAAGTGTGTTCCAGGGATTAAGTGATTGTATTTTTCAGTATCAGAACTAGGAAATATTAAAAATACTTCTCTCTGCCCACTGTGTTCTCTGGGTTCATACTGGATCTTGAACCTCTTGCCTACAGAGCTTTCTATGTGGGCTTTAACTCTTATTAAAAAAACTAATGCAGAAAACAACCTCCTTAGAAATGAATGAGTTTTGAAGTTGAGTAAGAGGAGAATAATTACTTTATGGTCCTGCTTTAAAACTATTATGGACTGTTGATATGGAGTAAGGGGAAAGAACAAGAAGGCAGGGAAGGCTGTGGGTTAATCTTCAGTTAACTTTTAGGCTTGACTCAGTAGTGAGATGCCATCAGAAGCATGAAATTTTTCCACTCTGTCTTTTACTTGATGTTCTGTACAAGTGTTTCTTACAAAATCTCCTGAGAAACAATATTAGATTTTATTTTACAGATACGAATTGCCAGGAATCCATGGATTAAATTTTGTTCTGAAGAACTCCCTTGGTGGTGGTGGCATAGCATCCCTAAGAAGTGACCCACAGGCATGTATCAAAGCATTGATTTTAATGTAGTTATCTTTTATAACTATGTATTACACAGTCTCTTTTATAACCAACTTTTAGGCTGGAACTGTAAGCTTTTGGTTTTGACTCTTTAGTTCCTTTTAATTTCGTGTTAATATACATTATCTACTTAATTGTTTTAAGGTTTGAAAACAACATAGGGAAGTAGAAAGTTGATTTAGAATATTTGGTGAAAAAGATGTGTACAAGAAACTGTGAAGAGAGTCGTCAAATCAGTTATGCTCTTTATATGTGCTACCTGTGTTTTTAAATGCACCAGCAAAATTAAATTCTCAAAGGCTCTTGCGTTTTGGAGAATGCAGATTTACTAGACAATTCTGATTGTTTCCTAGTACATACAGGAGCCATTAACTGTTCGACAACTCTTCTAGCTTAGCCTACGACTCCTACAGTTAAACTACCAATAATTAATATAAATTTGAAGTAGAAAAATAGATGGATAGGAGATCTTGTGTGTTGATGACTTGTAAATCTGAAACTAACATTTTTTGCAAGTGTATAATTTGAGTATTAAATATTTGAAGCTTCTAAACCTGAAGATGAGATCCCTTAATGTGGCAATCCTGTGGTTACAGCAAAGCACAGTTCTGCCACCATAGGCTGAGAAATGCTTACGTGTACAAATAATCTCAGCATAGTCAAGAAGGCTGTTCACAAAATAAGATGCTATGTATGAACCAGATAGCAGAACTGAACCCAAATTAAATTGATTTTTAGCACTAAGTACCAAATAAATTGAAGAAGCTATTCCATCTGTTCAGGTTTAGATGCTTGAAATCTCAACTGTATAGTTTTCCTTAATTATATTTATTCACAAGTGAGAAAATCAAATAAATGGAAAAGGTAGATATAACTGAATAACCTACAGTCCAAGACTTGATAAAATTCATCCCAAATTTATATGTAAGTATATGTAGAGATAAATACTCAAAAAACTTACACAGCATGCTGAGTTCTTACACTGATTATAGGAAAAATACCCTATTAAACCATCCTTAAAAACTTAACTTACAAAGGTGTTATATTTAGATAGCAAAATTAAATGTTGGTTGGGTTTTTCTTCTTACAGGGCAAAGCACTTGGACAGATGCTGTTGGATTTCCAGATCAAAAATGTTCCTGATTTAAAATCACTGATAGAGTAACAGGTGTTTAATACATATGCTTTTAACACTGAGTGGTATAAAAACATGTTATAAACAAGAACTGGCTTCTTGAGTGAGGTTTGGGGTTTTTTTTTAAAGTCAAAGAGTAGAAATTAGTGACAGTTATCTCTCAGAGGCTTAGCTACATGGCACAGATTAGCAAATGTTTTGAGTAATACCAGACTAATAGCTTTGTCTGTGACTGATAACATTTCCTGTCTAGATAATACATTGGACGAAGAATTAATTTATTTCCTGTAAAATAGAATTAATCAAATTGCAACATAACATTTAATTATGAGACAAGATAATCTTTGTTCTAAGATGGAAATTACCTCCTGTTCCGTCCATCTCTCTTCCTTCTCTCAATCTTTGTTTGAAAATTAAATGGACCGATGTAGTTGAGCTCCTGTCATCTGTGTGTGTCCTGTGCATGGAGTGCTGCTGGGTAACCTGCTGTGCATTGCTATGAAGTCAGCACTGGGGAACAGCTTTCCCTGTTGGGCAATAAAGTAATAATTGTTACTGCTACAGAGCGACTGGTAGTAAATGCTGACCTTTGGCAGTGATCGACCAAACTTCTAGCACTTTGTCCAATTAATGACAGACTTTATTATCACAGTTTCCAACATCTCTTACTAATTAATCCATCAGTTGAAAGCACTGACAAGTAGTAAATTGCAGATCTTGGCGTGGGAGTACATTTGAAGATGAGGAAAGGAGAGTGCTGTGAGCTAGTATGCCTGCTTGCTCTCTCTTGTGATGGTGCAATCCTGGCAGGGAGGAAGGGGGGCTGGGTGGTGGAGGGATACCTCATTTTGTTTCAGGGCTCTTAAGTGCTTGTTTTATGCAGCAGAGTCCCACCTGGATTAAGTTCATTTGACTGCTATTTGCATTGCCCTTCCCACAGAAAGGTCCATAAACTTTACACAGAAACGTCTGTCTCCAGGTGTGAAGGAATACCATGTTGAATGCAGTGTGCTCCATCTCTCTTCTGACTTTCAGTTACCACCTCCAGTCTCCCTGCACAATATGACTAGCATGTTTAAATTAGGATACTCCTAAACTTCTTCACCTGATTAAGCAGAGACTTAAAAATCCATATCATACTTCCTGGGACAATATCAAGGTGGAAATTCTGGCCCAATAACTGTGTTTCCTCTGCAGAAGCCATAGAAATATTACTTTGTGTGTTCAGGCATTTTATATTCAGAAATTAATCCTTTCCTTTATTTTGTGGAGACTGTATTAATTGTTTAGTGCTGACAAAATGAGACATTACTAATATCACATAAAATCCTTAAAATAAGCATTTTTAACTGTCACCAAAACTATCTCTTAGTCGTTCCTAAATCTCAGTCTGTGCTACCACTATTATTAATTTCCTAGCCTCTTTCTTGCTAATGAGGACTATACAATGAGTTGTTCCCACCTTTCTGTAGTTTTGTTCACTTGAATTGAAGGTATCATAAGTGAACACTTCGTCCATCTAAACATACTACTCTCTTAGCGAGTCATAAGTACTACCTGTGTATATGGCATGGTTCAGTCTAGTTATAAAAAATGAGTCATTACTTCATTCCAGAAAAATATCCAACTTAATAACTTCAAAGGGAAAACGGCATGCTGGTTTTATTACGTTTACAGTCATTGTTCATTAGAAAACACTTACTAATAATTTGGAAGCCTGTTAGTTTAGCAAAACAGACAGAGGTATTGAGAGTGATAATAAAAAAGTGATAAACCTCAGTAGCAAACCTACAAGGATAAAAAGGCTACAGTAAATATTTGCAGTTCACTCAATATGCTGCTTAAGTGACTCTGTAAATGTGTATGCAATAATCTTTGAATAAAAGCGAGCATTTATAAAGTATAAATTTGTTTGTCATTTATGTTGTTTCTTTTACTGGAAGAGAGTGATACTTAAAAGGTTCTTTGTTTTGGGGTTGTTTCACTTGCCTGCAATTTTGTGCATTGTCTTTGCTGGTTCCTTTCTACCTTCAGATTTTGTGTGTTCTGTCCCCAGTCTTTTTTAAATACAAAACCTGAAAAAGTAAATGATACTATTTTCTAGAGAGCTGGTCATTTACAGCTCTACAATGGAAGCTGTAATTTGCTGAAAAGAATGGTACAGTGTTCAAATGGATTGGATATGGGAATACAAAGGCGTTATTTTTTAATCCCTGGAATTGCCCTTTTGGATACTGTGAACCCATCCTTCACAAACATGTTTTCTGTCCATTATTTCTTTCAGTGCATCGGCTTAAACCAAGTGGCATTGCTTTTCAGATACTTTCTTGCAAACTATAGCCTTAAAAAATCCCTATCCAAAGATTTTATTCTCCTTGACCTCCTTAACATGTTTTGAATTCATGAACCTGTACTTGTTCCAGCAATCCCAGCTGACCTTGAAAGCTTGTTAAAGCTGCATTTGTTTTGTCATCTATGGTAGAGATTGAGTAATTGAGAAACGTTTGGTAAAACGTAAATCGTAGTCAAAGGTGAGCGTGTATGCAGTCAGCATTGGTTTAACTTCAGTCAGTTAAAAAATGCATTTTGCATGCTTGTTAAACCAGGGCTGTTCCTCATATAGGCAAAACTTACTCTTCCAATTGCCTTTCCTTCCTGCTTTTTTCCCTACTGTGTTAGCTGTGAGGACAGGATGGAAATAGTAATGCCTGGCATATAAAATGAGGTTCCATCTGATACACGAGTTTCAGTGTAATGGAAACTGGTCACACCTCTTACCTGGGAAGTTTTTGTGCTGTGGCTCATCTGCATTACAAAACAAAGGCTGCATTCTCTTACTTCTTGCAGCTTTCTTACTGCATCTCTCCTCACTCTCGAAAATTAATCATGGGATTTATAGTTGAATTATTCTATAGCAGCTAACAGTCCAAACACTTTGTCAGTTTGTTGTTTAATATTTCAAAGTGATTTTCCCACTGCTGTTTGTGCATTAAAGGTACAAAAGTTATTATACAAAAGTGACCCAAGATAAAGGATGTGCCAGAGTGTTTGAGGCACAAAGTATATTTTTGGTTTAGCCATCTCCAATGAAGCCATTTTTCAACTAAAATACAGGTTATTTTTCCCTTTCAGAGGAGAGTAAAAATAATTGTAAGTATACCTTTCAGATTTTGTTTTACATCGTGGCAGTTTGAAGGTAATAGGAGTGTGGCCCTGAGGGTTTGAAAGCAGAAAATGTTGGGTTGCAGGTTGCCTTTCAAGAATCTGAATGGTTTCATTGAGAAATGACTTTGATATGTTGTATTAAGTGCTTTGCACAGGGTAACGCAACAGTTGCAAGGTAGTGGCAAAGCCTTACCTGGGTGGATTTCACCTGCTGCAGCTGGGTATGTGTGTTGGCTGGAGGAGTGAAGCTGTTTCACAGACCTGTCTGCCTTGTAATGCCTTGTGTGTTTGTTCTCTTGGGGTTCCTGGGCCTGAGAGTGAGCGAGTAGTTTGGGGGGGGGGGGGGCTCCTTGGGGCCCCAGGGACGAGGAAATTACACTGCAGAAATGTCACACCTCTAGCCTTATTTCTTTGAAACCCTCCCATGCAGTAAGGCTTTGAGTCTCCTCGTGGCGATTCTTCTTCTTCGGTTTCATCCTGGTTTCCTTTCCGGATTTACTTGAAATGGACCCTGGTGATTTGGGGATTAAAGCTAACTGGCATTAAGAAAGCAAACAAAGGATGCCTGCAAGTAAAAGATCCCGTTGGGAAATGTCTCTTTCTGCCAGGGAGTTCGGCTGCATTCCTGTACCTACCTTTGGGCCGGGGAGAGAAATCTGAACCGTAGGACTGAAGCATCTCTAAACACGTATTTCAACAAAGACCATCCAGACGCTCCCTTGTCAGCTTTGGGGAAGGGAAGGGGGGGTCTTGAGATGGCAGCACTGGGCAGGACCAGTGCTTATCCTCGCAGGAGGGAGACGGAAACCTTTCTGTGCCAGGACTTTGATAACCTGGCTGGGGTACATTGCTTCAGCTCTGGACTGGTTGGCTGCTGTGACCATCACCAGACAGGTGAGACCCTTTATCATGATGAGGGTTTTTAACCTTTTCTATTTCCCCTGTCCCTTAAAAATAACGCACTAGTTAAAAAAATGAGAAAAGCTCCCCCTACTCTCCCTGTTTTTATTTACTAGTAGCAAAAGCTTCAAACCTTCCAAATATATTTAAACATCTGGATTTGAAAACATGCTGGTTTGACTATATAATTATGTGTGGCTGGTGGTTAATCCAGAGGGTTCCTACCAGCATCATAAGCCACATCTATAAGGTACTTTCTCTTTTGTAAGTGACGCTATTTGAAGTAGGGGCGTGAGAGGGCTAAGCCTCTGTTGCGTAAAAATTTGGCTGAGACTCTCCAGAGAAAATCCCAAATGCCTGATCACTCTGGTAAGAAGTGCTGGGGCTCAGGCCTGTAATTGGTGACCAAAAAAGAGGTGATGGTGGGCCTCTCTCTTTGCAGATGAAGCAAGATGAGGATCATCTTCAGCTCCCCAGGAAGCTGCTCTCTGCTCTGAGCAGGAGGGAACAGGAGGGCAATGCCAGCCATCATTTTTTGTTGGCAAGCAGTGAGGTACCCCACTCCCCTGAAATATTTTTTTTCACTGAGGAGTGGAAAACTTGCTTTGGGTCATTGATAAGCCTCCTTTTTCCTCTGCACAAGATCCTGCCTGAACCCTGGTTCAGTATCCACGGCGGTAGGATGCTCTCACCTGCTGGGTCCTTCACATCCCCTTTGCCTTCCTATTCATACCAGAGCTGTTCCCGGATGGAAAGAAAAGGGATGGTGAATGTTTTCTCTTTTTTGCTGGTGTGACCAGAGGGGCTCTACAGCTCGAGGGTGGTGCCGGGATCTCATTCTTGATCCACAGGCTCTCGGGTTTAAAGTGACTGAGGAGGGAGAAAGAACTTGCCGTTTCAAGATGGAGAGGCACCGAGCTGTTGCCGCACAAGCACTCCTCTTCTTGCTTCCCGTTTTTGTAGTTGGCATCGTGTTCGTTGCGGTGTTTGCCTGAGCGTCCGCAACCTGCAGGAGGCCAGCTCGGGCAGGCGGGCAGCTTTAGGGCCTGGGTTTGGGGGAAGATGCTCCAACGAACCACTTCTCCAGCGTCGCCTTCCCCCCCGCCGCCCGCTCCCGGTTTGCCACAGAGGCGAAAGCTTCCCGCTGCCGCCGGAGCGAGGGAGCAGGGCTGCCGTGGCACCAACACCGGGCAAGGGCGGCGGCTCGGGCCGAGGCGGCGGCGGGGGCGCGGCGGAAAGCTGCAGGCCGGGCGGGGGGGGG
>NW_010972576.1:5169508-5170052 GCF_000737465.1 Haliaeetus leucocephalus | reverse complement strand
GCTGCAGCCGTGGCGGGGCGGGGGGTGGTGGCAGGCGGCCCCCTCCCCTGCCCCTCTGCGGGCCCTGTCATCTTCCAGGTAAGATGAATGCCTGTCCCATGCATCATCCCGCAGTCCCCGAGGGGGCGGGAATTTGCTCGGCTACTGAAACTTATTAGCTTCAGACGGGGCGGCTTTGTTGACCTGACAGGGCTGCTCTTTTGTGGGCTGTGTTGCCGGGATTTTAGCCATTTACATAACGGATTAGCGTGAAACAAAACGCACGGGAATGCCGCTCCGCCTTTTCCCCACTCTTTCTTAGCGGGCGGACCTTTCGAGCGAGTTAGTTCGTAACCGTGACTTCCCTCTCTCCCTCGGAGACCCGTTTTCTTCCGAGGACGAAAGGCGCGCTCGGGAGCCACCGCTCCGCTCCGCTCCCCTCTCCCGCCGCCGAGCGAGCACCGCGGCAGCCCCCTCCCCTCCGCCCCCGAGTCGGCCGCCTCTAGCCTTCCCCCCCCGCCTCCCCCCGTTGTCCCGGGGCGGGCGCCCCGAGCCCCCGCGGGCC
>NW_010972576.1:5009979-5168872 GCF_000737465.1 Haliaeetus leucocephalus | reverse complement strand
CGGCCGTCCTCCGCCGCCGGTGCGGAGCCGCTGGGAAAGGCGGGTTAGCCTGGCCTCTGCTGGCTTCAAGTGGCCAGGAAGGCGAAGCCGCGGTCGTACGGCAGTTAATACGCGCTTAAAACGCTCGGAAAGCTGCTCGTTGCCGCCGGAGCCGCAGGCGGTGCTGGGGCTAAAGCTCGGGGCGGGACCCGGTGCCGGACCCGGTGCCGGACCCGGTTTTCTCCCCGTGCGGTGGCCCAGAGAGGCCGTGCGAGAGCGGGGGTAGCAGCCGCTGGCCTCTAATGGCGAGAGTGGGCACCTCCAGCTGCCCGGGTACAGCTTTCCTCCTTAACCCTGACCCTTTCCTTTTTCTTCTTTTTTTTTTTTTTCTCCTCCAGTTCTGTGAGACTGTGAAGATGATTATTCGGGACCAGAGGAGTGTTCTTGCTTCAGTGCTTGTGGGATTAGCATCGATAGTCTGCCTAGGTTTGGCACCCTCCACCACGCTCCCTACTATCTTTATTCCATTCTTTCTGTGGATGGCTGGCTAACAGCCTTGCCAGAGGCTCGCGGCCAGCCTCTGTATATAGGATGTATACTACTGTATTTATGAAAGCACGGATTACTCTTCGGCGTCGCGTAAAGTTTCTTAACCTTGTGTGCCATTTTTAAATACAACTTTATCTAGAACACAGTGCACAAGACATAGCTTACTGTGTAAGCCAAATAATAGATTTCCTGAAAATCTCGGTTGGTACATTTTAACACACCTTTAAATCATGAAAAAGTAGGGTTGCGATGCAGTTCTGCTCCTTGCCTTTCGCCGTAAGTGATTCCGGTAATATTTCTTCACTGCAGACCTGGGTGCCATAATTATTAATAAAAACAGATGATGGAGTTCCACAAAGCGATGAATGTTGAGAACAAACTACTTACCTCTTCCTTTGATATGTACAGTGTATATTCAGAAGTTACCGTCTCTCTTTCTAAAATACTCTTTAGTGGAGATACAGGTGAGTAAACTGACTCTTTCTGATAGCAAAGAAGAAGAACCAACCCTAGGCTGGGGGCTGGGTGCTACAGGAGCACATCTGGCCAGATTGGCTACAGTCATTTCCCTTCTGGGAAATGTTCACTAATCTCTCATTCATATTAATTGTGTAAACACTTGCTACCATATTGAACAACTTTTTAATTGGGTTAGTGGTGAGGAAAGACGGCAATTCATCAGCATTTTCCTTCCTACTGATAGTATGGCTAATATAAATGGCTACAGAGGGTTTTAGGGGATACAGGAAGAAACTAGCTTGCTTTATGACAACTAGTTACATACAAACATTGGAAATTTCCAGCATTCTAGGTCACATGGCAGGGAGGAGGAGGACAGATGCCAGTTTAGTTCCTGCCTTTCCACAGCAATGGGACCCATGTGGGTGACATAAAGCATCAGGGATTGTTGGAGCAGTTTCTGTGGTGGCCATACTGTCATTTTGGATATTGCCTTAAACCAAGATGCCTCTCAGTGAAAGATGACATGTCTTCCTATATTCGTCTCTTGTGAATAAGTATTCACTTGCAAGCCAGCAGTTGGTGCTAAAAACGTTTCGTCTTCAATGTTGATGCCTTTCTCTTTATCAAGAATGTGTCAAGTTGGATTTGAAATCAGGTTCATCTAGCCGATTGTTTGAGTGCTAAACACCTTTGCTATTTTTTTTCTTAGCGGTGTCTTAATGTATGCAGAGAAATTGTTCAGCTCCTGGAATGCCTTGCATGCGATACATGCACTTACATGCTCATGTGCTATGCTTGTTTTCCTTTCTAGTCAAAGGCAAATACAATGGTGTCTTCACCAAGGACTGAACCTCAGATTTACTTCTTTCTATGAGTAGTGTCCAGTATCCTGTCATCAGCTCTGGTACGGAAGTGGCCACTTTCCCCGTTTTGAGAGAGACTCATTTTAACTGTGCTGTAAACCCCCTTCTCCTTCCCCTAGACCTTACAGCTGCTTGAAGATTGGATTCTTGAAGTGTGAGTCTTCTTGGCTGCTCTCTAATCATCTTTCTTCTGGCTGCTCCACTATAACCGACGAAGAATGTAAAGACTGGGGTGAAATTCCAGGCTTGTAGGAAACAGCAGCATGACTGCTGCTGCCGTCAACCGAGAGAGGATTTCAGCCCAGCTTTCAGTACGCGTTCAGTCTGCAACCCAGCTCCGAACAGCTGGATATCAATTACTGTTGGATCCTCATAAACAACTTCTGTTCTGCTTTCAAAGATCGCAACGCTCAGTGTAACTGTTTCTGGTAAACTTTTAAAATTAAGGTGTTTTTTAATTAACATGAATTGCTTTTTCATAGTGTACGCGTTAGTAATATTTACATAAATTCCAGTGTGGTTTTTTTTACTTGCTGTGCCTAAGGTATGAACTGTAGTCATTACTGTAATTATATAAATAGAATTTATTCATTTAAAAATGTCTGCCGGCCTCTTGAAATTGAGTATAATGCTGTAGCATTTCTCTTAACATATCCCAGTAGGGCACTGAACAGTCCATTAACATGCAGTTACATGGTGTCTGATTACAGGTGGGCTTTTCTTTTCCCCTTTATTTACTTGGGATTTATAAGAATTCCAGTGATTCTTATGATTCACTTATACAATAAACAACGGGGGTCATGACCAGTAACCAAATCATAAGTGGGATTGCTGGAAGGCAGAGAAATGTTCCTACTCTAGCTTCAATATTAAAGGACCAATGCTCCTGCTTTGCTAATGCTGTTGAGAAAAAAGCATCCAGATTAGACTGGGGGACAAAGCTGGGATTTTCCTAGGTGTCTATGAAAGAAATTAAAGCAGTTCCTTGCAGACTTCCAGCTGTATTAGTAGAGAATTTTCCTTCAACATGCGAAGTTTGCAGCTTATGAAATACTATGAAATGGTCTAGAATGTGTTGCTATATCCTGTCATCAAAGACAAGTAATAATGTGGGCATAGAACAGAAATTCAGCTGCATGTTTAGAAGTTTTTCCTACCAACCATAATTCTAGCAGAGATCTGGAAATTTTGTTGAAGTCGGGCATGAGTCAAATCAGTCATACTCTGCGGGGAAAAACAAGACTAGCAGGCATGAATTCTCATGTTCAGCTCAGCGGGTGGTGTTTGTGCGCTGAAATATTTTGGTAAATGTCAGCGTCAACTTTTTTTTCTGTAATTACTTGAGTAAAAATAAGCACTTGCCCTAGGTGGAGCACTGCATTTCAGACTTGAGCTCAACTGTGATGCCATTGAAATGAAGGAGCTAGTTATAATAAGAAAAACACAGAAAACTGTGGAGCAGTTCAGCTGTTTGGAAATGCATGTGCTTAGAAGTGAAATTGTTCATCAGTAACTGTAAGTGATGGTGATGGGGAGTGTAAATCTAGAGCTGCAGCTCATTTTAGTGGTGGGGCTGTTTTGAAAAGCTGTGGTTAAACCAGAATATGTAATGGAGGAGTATAACCATCACCCCTGTGCCACTGGGAAAGGCAAGTAGTGAAGACATCAAGTTAAAAGGATAGATGTTTCGCTTCAGGCTTTCCAAAGAAAATAAAAATAAAATGAGCATTCACAAGGCTTGAAATGTTTTTACAAAACCTGTGTTTAAAAGAAAAAAAAAAAAAAGAAAAAAAAGTAGGTTGCTAAATGAAGACATTAGAACAGTGAGCTTTCTGTTTGTATTTATTTTAGCTTGGAACATAAATGATTACTCATTTTGTGGTGAGCAGTCATCTGCTGCTTGATTTCACCTTTGGGTCCTCCTGTGCTGAAGGAGAATGCTACATATAAATACCATTGAGGCTTTTAATGAAAACAAAATCATAGCAATACTTGTTAAAGTCTGAGGGGGTGGGGAAAAGGGAATTAAACTTGTGTGTGACTTGACATCATCCAGACAGGTTTTAGAAAGCAAGCTGCAGCAACAAGAAACATTAGAACTGTGATCTCTAGAAATGATATGGTGTTGTATTATTTATTGCATGTTCTCACATTAAATAAAGTGTCACACCACTGAATGATACAGAACTGTTAGACAGTCATTAGTTAGAATTTCCTTTATCCACTAAAATTAAAAAAACAAAAGTTCTCAGGTGACTCTAGGATCCACTTGCTCCTTACACTTTGTAGTAGCTTAGGACCTGATTCCTCTCAGCACTTAACTGTCATGAATGGGCTTACAGAGGAGAAATGAAGATACAAAAACTTAGTAGTTCTGAGGCTTTTTGCTGTAGTGCATTGCACTTTCCTGTAAGCTTTACAGAAATCTTTCAGAACACTGTGCCGGTAAAATAAATGATCTCTTCTTCTGTAGGAATAGATCACTAGAAGTATTTGAGGGCTATTTTTGGCATAATTTCTTTAAAATCGATTCTGTGCTTGTGTTTTGTGGCTTAGCTTTGCCTCTGAAGTCAAAGGAACATTTAGGATATGGTCCTGAGTGTTCAGAGGCTTTGGGAGAAGGGGGGGAAGTGGGGAGATCTTTCAGAGACCTAAATCAGAACTACATTTATTGCAGTACTGCAGTTCTGTCTGTGACAAAACCGGTGATTTAAGTTTACTGTTTCTGTGTCTCATAGGGTAGGAAACTTTCTGTAAGATGTTCTGTAGCTTTTTAATGTTTTCCCTGTTTATTAGGGAACTTTATTTAGCCCTGTGACCTTCTTTTAGTAGTTGCCTCTTCCCTACAGTGTATCTGTGAATTGGAAAACAGTTGGTGGCTGCTCTGTGATAGTGCTATTTGGAGCAAATCAGCTGCATAGTCCCTTTCAACTACATGACAACACCTACGACTAGGTGCTTGGTCTGAACGAGGCAGTGAAAGTGTGGGAGGCAGATAACCTAGATTTGTTTTACTTGCAAAGGCAGGGCATACTAAGTGTGCTGAAGGACCTGCTGGTGAACACAGTAGGGGTGTGCCTGTGAAGACTCAGATGCTGCTTAGCTGGACACAGTGATGTGTCTGCTCTCCTGTCCCCAGCTGGAGTTTAGGGGGCTTGAGATGGGGTTGCATGTTAGGGCAGAGATTAAATAGATTAACTTGCCTTCTCGTAAACTGAGAGTTATGCCATTAATGCCATAGGCCGTAATCTAACCTAGTAAATAAAATGGGCTGGGGTCCATCTTCTGACTACGTGGTGGTACACTGTGACTCACGTCCGTATAGCTAAACTCCCTCACCGCTACAGCGTAGCTTCACCTCCAGTGGCTCTTCGTTATGCTCCCTGGCCTGCCTTGTCCCAAGGCATGCTCCAAGGGAGCACAAGTTACCAGGGGCTGCAACTGGCATCATGCAAACAGCATCCATGCGCAAACCTATTCTGTGACCTTGTTTAGCTGATTAACCTGGCTGGAATTTTAAAGTAGACATCCCCATTTGTTACCCAAAACCTTGAGTCCCTTCCGGATTGAGCAGCACTTTGACTGGAAACAGCAATACCATTTTATAAAGAGTGCAAAAATGTGATGGTTACAGCATTTCTAGGGATTTGGGAGACCTGTTCCTAGGACCCTCTCAGTCCATCCTGCAAGAGCCTCGCCAGACTTCGGATAAGGCTATGAGGTAGCTACCCTTCACCTTTTCTAATTTTATCTTATGATTAGGACAATGATTATTGAATTTTTTTTATCAAGTCGGGCAATAGCTGCGGCTTTGAGTTAGAAGGAGAAAATGGCTCTCCGGCCACTCTGTGTTGGAACAGGCTCTGTTTGGGCTCTGCATATTTGTCCCCTCCAAGAGGGGTGTTGCTTCCCATAGTCTATGGACCCCAGTGAGGTTCTGAGTGGGAACCAGTTCCCTAGATGCAGCCAGGATCTAAGATTGGGACATTTCTGACTTTGACACAACACAAACTGCAGCCATTCAGAAAATTTTCGGGTAAAAGGGAAAGACTATCGGGTTGGATCAAAGTTTTTCTGCTTTGCTGCAGTGTTGGTTTAGTTAAACACTTTTAGTTAGAGCAGATACCTGCTGTATCTCTCTATTGCCTACAATTTCTCTTTTTTTAATTCTTTCCCATTTCTATAACTGCGGTAATAATCTTCTCTGTTTTCTGGCCAGCTGCAAGACTTGGTTAATATTTGCATAAGGTTGTGGGTTCCTTGCATTGGATGTACCAAATAAATAAAATGCATGGTTCCTTACCAGAAGGCAACTTTCCTGCCTGTGAAACCCGAGTTTTCTGTGAGGCTGAGGAGGTATACTATTGTATATAATTAAGAATACAAGCAAATGAAGGGTTGTGCTCTGCTAAACATGTCAAGCCACCTTATCTTCTGCTTCTGCATAGTCTTAGACCTGACTTGGATTTGCACCTGTGTTCCTTGCAATTTGGCAGAAAGTACCTGCACATTTCCATTTAGTACTGCACAGAAACACAGGGAGGGGTGGGTCTACTACTGCCACACAGTAGGTAAAAAGTTAGTAATTAATTCTAATCAAAAGTGAAGAAATGTGGGTGTGAAGATAATGAGAGGTCTGCTGCACCCCTGGTGGAAAGATTAGAGTTAGATATTAAACAGAATAACTTTTGCTATTTCTGTTTGCAGACAGGATTGTACGTAGCTCCAAGTGAATGCTCAGGAGGAGGGAGGCACCTGGTTTCAACCACATTCATTTAGAGTCTGTCTGAACGACGCAGTGGTGCGCTCTGTAAGTAGTCTGGAGCCAACGAATACTTGGTTGCCTCCAAAATTGGAAACAGCCTGTGAAAAATGTAGAACTGCCTTTAGCCCTAGGTGTAGAAGGCTGTTTGGTTCAGCATCGTGATACCACAGCTCTGTTGCTTTTGGAGCCTGAACAGATAGCACCTCATGATCCTGTCCTGTTCTGCAGTGATACCAACTCACCTGAAGCAAGAGCTTTGAATCATGCAGATATGCCCCAGACTGTTTAAATTCCGCCCCATGCCTCATTTTATTCACGGGTTACTTTACACAGGTTCCAGATCTGCTGGTTCCTGAGGGGTCCTTCCCAAAGTATCTAACTCTTCCCAAGCTTTGGAAGAGGAACCTGAAGGCCTCAGTCAGGGCTGAGAATCACCTCAGATTGGCAAGTGTGTAAGGTTGCAGTGCCTAAAGTATACATGAAGATGTAGCCCGTGACAGCCACAGTCACATTGCCATGTCCCATTCCCATTCCTCGGTCTTTCATCAAGCTCAGGATGTGCACAAAACTCAGCTCCTCTGGAAATCCAAATGTGTAATAAACTAGGACATGGCCTTGACAAATAGAGGCAAAAGTAGCATCTCTTCATTCAGTACATCAGCCATTTAGCACTGACAATTGCATGGTAAAGACAGCTTTTTATTTTCCTTCAGTTATTACTCCCAACTTCTGACAGCAAGTAGGTTTGGTCACACTGTATGTAAGAAAGAACCACTTTGTTGTACAAGTAACTATTTTAGAATGACAATTTGATCATGTATTGACAGACAGGGTGTAGACTGGGAATAATGTCTTTTCAAAAACTTGCCTGGAGAAAGCAGTAATTCTGCTTGGCCAATGAACTGAAATTCCAGTGAGGAATGGAGCATTTCTATTTCTGATGTCTGAGCAATTCCAGTAACTCTAATACTGTTAAAGCATTGAGAATGGCACAGGCAGTAGACCTGATGCATAGTCATGAAATGTGTTTCAAAATTATAATGAGGTTTTTATGACTTGCAAAGAGGTTTTTTACAAGCAAACTGAAAATATCCACCCAAACCAGTTACAGAACTTACTTTCCCTCAGTAACTTTCTAGTTTGCATTTTTCAGTTTGGAGAATGTTTGTGTTAAAAGCTGTCTTATAGACAGTACTCGGTCCTGCAATTACATACAAATTTGTGCTTGCAACAACAGTCTGTTCTTATGGGAAAGACACTCAATTTGTGACATAAATTGTGAGCTCACTGTATAATTGAACAGGAGGGAATATGGGATGTGAGCAAAACATCTGTTTATACAGAAACCATTTGATCCTAATAAAATAGTAAGAGAAGTTATTTGGAAAAAAAAATCACTTTACTAGCATTGCATATTTAAAAATTAGCCCATTAGGACAGGTTATCAGTATCTGAGTACATAGTACTCCAAGCTTCTTTACTGCAACAGCATCATTGGGTTATGTTTCTTCCAGCTAAAATCAACAGGAGCTTTGTCACTGCCTTCATAGAGAGCAAGATTAAGTATGAAGTATTCCCACCCATTCCCTGACCTCCCCAAAATCTTGTACCTGTGGAAATTTAATAATGATGTTCAAAAATGAACCCCCAAACACTATGAACTTTACACTGAATTATCATTTGAAGAATCTTACAGGTCATAAACTGTAGTTCTTCAAATCTATTCAAACAGCTGCCTACAGACAGTTGCTTCTGCGCTGCCACCAGTGTTTCTACCTAGGTTTTTTTGCTGGTCTAGGCAATGCACTCTTCAGCTGGCTTCTGAGATCTTTTTCTGTGAACACAGCTACTGCCATTAATCTTTAGGAAAACTGGACTCTCAATCCAGAGCTGCAGCAAGACAACCAGACACTGTTAACAACTTAACTACCTTTGAGAGCCTTGAGCTTATAGACGAGGGCCAAATATTTCAGCATCACAGGAACACAGGAATGAACTTGGCAATATCTGAAGGTCAGTTCAGCCCCGCATCATTCCCCACCAATGAGCAACAGTGAGCACTTAGGGACAGCATACGGGTACAGAGTCTCAATACATTCTCAAAAATTTCTGTAAGCAACAATTAATGAACTTCCAGCTTTAAAGCTTGCATTCATTTAATCATGCTTAATACTCTTACCCTATGTGAGTTTGTTTTACTCCTTTTTTAGCTTACCTGTCTGGCCTCTGAAAGGTTCTATGGCAAGATTAATTATGACATATGAAAAAGCACTTTGTTTTAAATTGGCTGCCTGATGATTACATTAGCTGTGCCTCCCCTTCTTGTACTACAGGGAACAATGAATAATCATTTTGTGTTCATTTTTTCCACTTACAGTCTTAGAACTCTCAGATATTCCTGATACAGCAGTCAGATTTTTTGCAATTCCCACAAATTTGTGCTGAAATTCTGAAAGCAGCTCATTTGGCACCATCCTTCTAGGACCATGGCTGCCCTCAGAAATTTATCACACATTACACCTCTCAGTCCAACAATGTGATTGTGGAGTTTCTTTACGCTTGACTACACTCAGTCTTGTCAGTTTGTTACTCTGAGTTGATGTATCAGTCCTAAAATGCCTTTTATTGGCCCCTCAGTTTAGGATTATTGTGAGCATGCATTCCCTGTAGAAAAAAATGGGCTTACTTTGAAGACTTCTCTATCACTTTGGTATTGAATATTGCTGAAAAAAAGAAAAAACATTTTTGTTTTTGCTATTATCTAATCTTTCTTAAAAGGCCCTTTTGTATCTTTATCATCTGTTCTGTCTCTGGCAAATACCTGGCTTTTGCTATATTTTAACAAGGCCTTTTTTTTTTTAATTATTAGCTTCTATGTTAGTAAGGTGATCCTCCGAATCTTTTTTAGCCTGGGTCCTTGGGGCTTTTTACATAAGTAGCTTATGCAGAGTGCTTGTGGTCCTTGCTTGGATACGAGATATGCTTTTTGGAGGGTGTAACTTCTGCTTTGCTCCAGCTCGAGTCCTCCTGGGCTGAAGGAGCAGCAAGGCAGGCAGCGTCTCCCCAGCGTCCAGTGTGGACACGAGCATCGGCAAATCCCCGATCGATCAACAACTCGACGTGGTGTGTGGATGGTGTTGCAGCATCTCCGGGATGCTGGGAGAAGGGAGGTGCAGAGCTCCTTCAAAATAAGAACCGCCGGGGTTGACAAACCTTCTTTTAAGATAACACACTCCCACCTAGTGGCTCTCTTACATTCAGGGAGATGCACTGTGCAGCTCTCCGGCAAACTGGGAACAGTTGACTACGAAACTCGCATTTAAAAAACGGGTAAACTAATTGTTTATTAAGTTGACGTAACTGCTCAGTGGGTTTAGAAATGTCGATTTTTGAATGGCTGTTTCACTGTTGTCACATCTAACCAGAAATCAGGAAGGAACAGTTAAACTGCATAACACCGATTTTTTTTATAGTTGCCCACACTGTAGTGGTTCTTGTTTTTTAATCACAATTTTGGTTGTGTCACTAGGCTTTGTAGGAAAGACAACAGCTAGATACAGAAAAGCATTTAAAAATAATTCTGTTAGCTGTACTTAATGAATAATATAAAAACCTCAGAGATAAGTCATGGGATTCTATGTGTGTATAATAAAAAAAAATATAATATATATATAAATGAAAGAAACACAGGTTACATTGCTTCAGACTTTCTTAATTGTGTCTCCAAGCATAGCACTATATCCTTAAAGCCTCAGGAAAAATACAAAGAAAATTACACAGAAGCATCGTAAGTTGTTTAACTGTAATTGGCATTGACAGTCCAGCTTCCTGACTTAAAAGCTAGTTAGCAGCTCACAGCAGCTGGATTATAAATTAGAAGGATGTGACCTTGATAAATCGATGCCTTTTACGATTCTGAGAATAAGCTGGAATTCAAAGCCAAGTATGAACAGCCTAAAGAAAGAGTGGGCTCTTTCTACTTTTCAAACTACAGTTAAGGTATTTTAAATATTTAAATCTAGGAAAAGTATAAATCAAATCTTGTTCTTCACGGTTGCACTCAATGTAATTTATTTTGAGAATGATTAAATATTCAAAAGGTAATGTGATACAAAAATCTTTAGCCTCCCTGGTAAACTTCCAGTTAATGTCTAGATCAGTTCAGACTTTACAGTTTGATGCCTGATGCCTGTTTGGTTCCAATGCTAAAACATGCTCTAAGACTTTCACAGAAGCTACCATAAATTCAAGTATTTTCTGACAATATCTGCAGAGAAATAAAAAACTGAGCAGTGACTGAGAGGGGACTGTCTCTGATCTTTCTGAGCCCTCCAGGGAGGACTGAGACACCAGCGGTGTTGAAAGGAAGCCCACTCCATAGCTCTTTGTGCTTCACATCTTTGTGGAAAGAAAACTTTAGTTTCAAGGTTGCTGGGGCAGTAGACACTTTCAGAAGCACTACGAACGCCAAACCTCTTTAACTGCTGTATACAGATGTGTGAAGGATGTACTGCCATTTCAGAATTCATTTAAAACATCTGCCTAAAAAGCAGACGGGGAAGCATTCTGTAACGGTGGAGCATCAAAAGACTGCAGTACTGCAGGACAGGGTTCTCCATTTCCCTTGGCCCTTCTCTCCTTCCTGTCCTTTCTTCCCTTCTATTTCCTGACATTTGCTTCTTCTTCCACCAACTCTTTGCAGTGTTACTTTTTTTCAGCAATTCCCAGCTGCTCCTTCCCTCTGGGGATTAGCTGTATTGCCAGAAAACAGCCGTTTGGCTCAGTGATTAAAGGTATGGCTTTGTCACACAGAGTCCAAGCCTTTTAGAATGACATACAGAGGGAGCTGAAAGCAATAGTTCTGGAGGTAATGAGGGGAAAAACAAGCAAAGAGATTTTATGCACTTCATTATGCACATTTTATATCACTCTGCAATATTGGCTTAAAGTTCATTTAATTCAGTGAAATTGTTCATATTCATACTCATCTAAGTGAAGACAGAACATGCTCCAGGATTCATTTTTTCATATTCATTGCATATCTGCACGTTTAAATCATGTGGCATGTGGTTTACAAAAAAAAAGAAAGCAATGCTGTATCATGTTGTCTCTACAATTAATATTCTGTTCCCTCAAATGCTTATTCCAGCAATATCAGATTTTGTCATTTTATAAACAAAAAATATTCCAACTCTTTTAAGGCAGAAAGCGAGAGCATACAGCACCTTTCAAGAAAGAAGACCCTTTAGGCACTAGGATGCCTTGCTAGGAGGATCCTACTAAACAGGTATTGCAGCTACTTGATAAAATGAAACCCAAAATAAAATGGACTGATTGACTGAAATGAAGTCTTTCTAGACAGCTTACTACAATTAGATTTACAATCATATTATGTCTAGGTTTTCTACAGAGACCTTTGTCTAAACTTCAAAGGATGTCTGCTTCCTTTTAAAGTATTTCCACTACCTACATATCAAACTTGTCAGAGTGCAGAAATACTACATACCCTCTTTTCCTGCTCCAGGGCATAGTAAAATTTACACTGATAAAAAAAGCTTATGCTTCTATTAAAGTATATTACAACTGCAGTAATAGCCCATTCCAGGAATATATATGCTGGGGCTTGCTAGCATTCCAATGAAACAGAAGTTAAAAAACATCAAGGACTTCTGTGTTACAGCTACCTAAAATAAATTAGAAGGAAAAGAAAAGCAAGTGTCTGGTGCAGTGCTATAAAATAAAACATATAAGAAAGAGACCTCTTTCACATTTTCAAATTTAGCCAAAGGAATAAATGTCATAATCTTGGCAGGACTCTGCCCTCATTCCTCATCCATCAGATTGGTGACTGTTTCAAAAAGACATTCGTGAGGAAACTAACTCAGTGTTAATAGAAATTGTATAAAGCTTCAGGGCAAATAGCATATTATTTTCTATTTAAAGTAATTTTCTAACCAGAATTTGTGCCAAATTCTTTTTGTAAATTATGCTGTAACTCTTGTAAAATAATCCTAAAGTAAGTTTCTATTTATCAGGTTTAAAAGTTAAACAGTTATGTACTAAGATACTGATTCAATAAAGCAGTAAAAACCTAAATACTCTGATAAATAACTTTGTTCTGGGCCTGGTCTTCTTTCCCATCCTTGAGTAAATCTTCATTAAAAATAAGTGAATTAAAATACGGCATTAATTTGGATGAGTGGTATTTATATGTGTATGGGGAGAGAGAAAGAAATTACAGCCCTGAGAAACTGTCCCTTTGCTGTGAACAGTTGTCGCTCTTAGAAATGGCAATTAAAATGTTAATCATCCTTCTCCTTCTACCAATGATGGTTAGATCCAAATGATGGCTACTGATAAATGAGTGAGAAATGTCTTTTGAATACACAATGCAATCAAGTACCATGTGAGAGAAAGGGGAATAAATTACAAGGTGGATGGAATTCACTGGGGACAGTGCCTGCCTGGAGAAGAGAGGCGCCTTATCCTCTACAACTGTTCCGACTTGATAGAATTACACATTCTGTTAAAGGTTAGAAGTAACTAAACTTAACTTTTTAAAATGGGAGATTGACTGAAGGCTTTGCTTGGTGAGGATTCTGCTTGTTGTAATAAAAGAAAAGCAACATTTCAGAGAGTGCTGAGGTGAATAACTAGTTTTGATTTAGCCATGAGATACTTTCACGTGTGCAAACTTTTTTGAAGACCTTAAGTTATCAGATATACTGCTTGACTCAATAAAAATATTGTATTCCCCTGTAAACCTTGCCTTATTAGAAAAGAAATAAAAATATTCAGCTCAGACTTTATCGCAAGTCACAACCAAATCCAAGACAAATACAGGTTAGAAACAGTTGTTCTTAGTAAAACCTAATTATACTGAACAATTAGACTGTCAGAGAGAAAAAAGCAGCTAACACCTGTGGGCAAGGGGGTAGCAAGAACTCTGATACCCAATTAGCACGTGGGGAACAAAGCAAGAAAAGGATCGTTAATTTCTTTTAGAGAGGCAGGGGTCAGCAAGAAAACCAAGTACGTCTTTAGTTCCTATGTTTGACTTTGATGTTTAATAAGAGATAAGAATGCAGACACTGAATACTTTCTGGTTATTTTGATTTTCTTTTTTATTCATGTCATGTCATAAAGTGAAAAACCTGATGGCGAATTTGTATGTTTTCCTTGAGACCTTCTGTTGTCAATAGCTGGAATGGGTTAACATTTCCAACAGAGCATCTGTTCAGCTCCTCTATCCTGGAGCAGCAGCCACTTGTACTCCAGAAATGGCTGTACATGGTAACCCATCCAGTAATATGTCACTTATATGAAATACAAAGAAAATGCTGAGGAGCTGTGGTTTGGGTTTTGGTGTCCGTCGCCCCCCAGAAGAGATTGTCTGCATTCTTTCAGTACTTCCCACCAGCAGTAACAACTGAGACGCTTGGAGTTTTTTGCCAGGGAGTGAGCAGTCTCCAAGGTAACAGGGACACTGAGCTGCAGTCTAAACGCCCCAGACTTTATTTAACTTCATATACCCCAAATTCATTCCTATTAGAGGCTTCGTGGCTGATTTAGATGTGGTCAAAAAACAAGCGGACACCTGAAATGAAAAGGTGATGAAATTTAATCTTGAAAGCAATAGCTTTGGTACATTGGTCATTCAGAACTTTTAAATGGAGATGTATCATTTATGAAATACATGGTTAGTGTATCATGCTATTATTAATAAAAGGATAGTAAGCCTTCTCTTTGAAAAATAAGCAAAGTTGAATAGGTAAACATCTAATACAATGTTATGACAATTTTATGGCAGTACATATTTAAAACTAGACTGCTAAAAGCTCTGGAACCTATTCATAATGAAGATGAATTTGCACATCCCCAAGTTAAACATTCTGGCCTTCTCTGCCTTATTAATAAGCACAGTTGAGCATTTAAATCTTAGGAAAAGGTAGGGAAAGAAATCTTTGGTGAAAAGTATTTTGGCTTTGAGACTTTCATTTGCTGGATGGGGAAAATGGGATGCAACATTTTGATAACAACAAATTGAAGAACTCACAAACTATTCCCAGACTCTTTTTTGACACTGGTGCATTTGATGTGTCTTCCTCAAAGTGCCCTGCTGCAGCTGTGACCCCTAACGGGTTTTGATGAGAGTTCAGGAGCAGTGCTAGAACTGCACAGCCTCCAGCCCAACTAGCTTGAGAAGTGCCTGTAGCTGCTGTTAGGCTAACGTGGTTCATTTCCAAGAGACTTTCCAAGAAGTATTAACTACACCAATAGGGACTGAAACCAGACCTATTTTACTTGGGTATTACTGGTCACCATGGACCTGCACAACACCAAGTGCTCCCCAAAGCCCAAGCGCGCGCCAGAGCATATCCTAAAGGCCTGAATACACCTTTTAAGAGCGGATACAAGCCGGAAGATACAGGAAATACCAGCTAGGTTCTCACAAGCTAACGCTGAGCTTAACACCTGGCCCTCCTTTTGGAGCAGAGGGCGGGCTGGGAGGATTGCCGCAGCCCTCCCTCAGGTCGGGCTCGGAGGAGGCGGCGGCGGCACTATCCCCCGCCCTCAGGGCGGTCACGCGGCACCCCAACGGCTTTCGCGGGCGCCCCACCCCAGGCAGCTGCACCACGCGCCCCGGCGGTATTTAAAATGGTCGCCTGTTTTAGAAGAGCTCGCACCGCCCCTTGCCTCGCTATGATTGGCTGATGTCGCCTGTCAATTATGCCCGTGCCCACGCTGGCCGCCTGGTGATTGGCTAGGCGGAGGCAGAGCGAGGGAAAGCTGTGGCAGTGGGGCCAGGCGGGTGAGGTGGCAGGCGGGGTTACTTCCTCCGCTCCGCCGGTGTGGGGCAGGGCTCTTAACGGGAGAGCGGAGGGTCGGACCGCGGCCTCGTCTCCCTGGTGGCAGCGGCCGGTTGAGGCTCTTGCTGTGCTGTGGAGAGAGGCGGAGGCGGCGTGAGGGACGAGGGCGCGTGGAGGAGGGGGTGCGGCGGCCATCCTCAACGTGCAAGTCGGCGAGCGTGGCTCAGGGTATTTCCGGGACTGCTGTTTTTCTCTCTTGTCTCTCCTTGCCCCACACGCCGTCTCGTCTCCTCAGGTGGCGTTTTCATCCTGGGGCCCCGTCCCTGGTCTGCTTGCTTCTGCCACTGGTCTCTTGTCCCAACTCCTCAGTGCCTCTTCACCTCTCTGGGGGGACCCTGTGGGCACCCTCATCAACCCCCACGATTTTAATCTGGTGTCCCCTCGCTGCCCTTACTGATACGGTTCTTCTTGGCTGGATGTTTGAACTCACTGAGACAACGGGAAAATTAATTTACCTCTGGCTTGCCCCAGCTTTGTTGTTGGTTATTTCCATACTTTGTTAAGCCTGGAATTGCTGAGAGAGTTCCTGATGACGGAATCTCCTTGCAGCTTGTAGGCTGTGAAACACAGTAAATGTAATTCACTTGCTGAAAGGAGATGGGACACCATTTGTAGAAGATAGGAGTCATGCTGTTAGTGCTGTTGCCTGTAGGGGATTTTTTTTGTGCTCTACCCTGCTTCCTTTTTGGAATCTCATTTTCATGAAGCCAGGAGTTGTTTGGGGTTTGGCTTTTTTAATGCCCAGTGATGGCATTATAAACTTCACCAGAACGGTTGCTTGCATGGATTCCTGCCCCAAAATGAATACTAGCTTGATAGAAAAGGCAAAATATATGTATCGCCACCAAAAGTCGTCATCTTCTAGTATGGAAAAAAATTGCAGTTGTGTTTATTCTATCACCATTCTAATTAAGGGATGTGTAGAGTCTGTTATAATGTTATATGAAGGCTGTAGTGAAAAGAATGCACTGAAGAGTAGTTTCATTATTACTTTGATTGAAAGCACATTTGAAATGAGTAAGATGTTGGGGGGGGAGTCCACTTCTGGACAGTGATATCATTGCATAACACGCATAAATGTGGCAGTTAGAGGGGCTTAATCACACCATAAATATGTATAATCTTTTGCAAAACTTAAATTTATGCAAAATCATTTTAATTTGAGATACTGGGGTGGTTTTCAGTGGAATGTGTAAGTGAAGAATAAAAGGACTAGCAACCATGGGGATGGTTAATGTTTTGAGTATGGAGGCAAAAGCTTGCTTAGTGTGACCAGCACATGGTCACATGTGGAATGGGTGGGATAACATTTGGTACATTAACTACTGTGTATGGCTTTATTTTTACTAATTCTTGTTTCTGCTAGTGGTAGGAAGTTATGTAGTCGGCTGTCAGGTAAAATAAATAATCTGTGTAGATAATGGTTCTCATTTGGATAATCGAGCTCAAAATAATAGTACAAAAGCACCAGAAGTGACAAGCTGAAGAGAAGGTAGTTTCTGCTTCAGACTGTAGAAAAAGGATGCAATTGTATCTGGTTTTGAAGTTGTCTTCCCTCACTTTTGGCAGCATTCAGTTCATTGCAACAAGTATGAGTTTACTGTAATGCTTGAGATAATTGGTTTCTTGGGACCTTGAGTAGTGGAAGTCTAATGAAGAGACAGATGTGTGAATGCTTATGCACTCTTTACTGTCCTTGATTAGTTTCCTTTATTCTCTGCTTTCCAGATATGTTATTAATTGAAGCCTTAACTATGAAGCCTGATTGTTCAGCAAATAGTAGTGGGTTGACAAGAAACATTTGTGTGAAATTTAAGCTGCTTTTAACGGGTTTGGTTTTTGTTGTGTTTGTTTGAGGTTTTGGGTTTTTTTTGTTGTTGTTTTTTTAAATAAACTGCTGCTGTCTCAGGACATTATTTATTTGAGCCTGATCCTGAAGACAAAGCAATCTGAAAATACAAGGGACATCGAAGGACAAACAGGAGTTGTAGCTTATTTCTCTGGTGGTGATTTTTTTGACAAATTTTTTTTGGAGAGTGAGTGGCATAGCACTTGGTCATACCATTTGGGCAAAGGATTGCAGTGTTGAAGAAGATTGCTTGTTGAAGTATTGCAGACCTTAAGGCAGAAAATCTTGGGAAAAGAAGACATAAATTGGGGAAGGAAAAAGAGGCAGTGAAAAAAAAAATCTGACTTGAAAGTTAATTTTTTTTAGGGGCTTTACTAGTCAAGTTGGTAATTGCCAAATGGGTTCCTTGGTGTAATGTTTCCCATCACCTGGATGACAGAACCCCTAAAACTGTTGTACGAGATCTTGGCATGCCAGGGGAATAGTGGATAGAACAGCAACAACCAAATTGGTAAACTTTTTTAGTTCTGGAAATTGTGAAAATGGATAAAGTCATGAAAATAAGGACCGTAAAGGTGGGACTGTTTCACCCCCTAGTATTGCCAGACAGTTCTGCCTGGTTTTATTACATATTGGTTTTAATTAAATTACTTTTGTTTGTGAATTCTTTGAATTCTTTATATTACCTAGGCATGGACTTAATGTACTTCGTAAGAATTTTGCATTAAAATACAGTTTTAAAATAATTGGTATTTCTATAAAATGTAGTAATAAGAAAGTGGAACTTGTCACTTCAAGTAGCATATGGGTCTCTATACAACTGTGATAACATAATTTATGAAAGAATTCATTATTCTACTTGGAGGACAGCATACTGTACATAGTTGTGATACCACTTATGAAAGTTTGACTATAGCATATATAGTTACTTGTTAAAGGTCAAGTTTAGCTTAGCTACAGAACAATGTTTTGAAAGCAGATATATAGATGATAGTTGGATGCAGGATTGAAGCCTTATGCTAAACAAAGTCAGTAAATAGGCAAGTATAGCATAAGTTGTTTTTCTGTGCTTTGGTAGCTTCTGTATATATATAACAACTTAGAATTATCTGAATTGAAATACTTGCAATGTTCTGTTGAAGCTATTGCAGATATGCATGAGGAAAATAAAGCTGCAGCAAATGGATGCGGCAAAAGCCGAAGTGGCACTCAGAATGAAGCTGCTTTACTGGCTCTGATGGAGAAGACTGGATACAGCATGGTTCAAGAAAACGGGCAAAGAAAATTCGGTGGTCCTCCACCAGGTAAGCATGTCTTTTGAGATTACAAAGTTGGAGTTTATTTTCTGTAAGAAGAGCTCTTCTGAATCAGACTGAAAATCTGTGTAGCCCCATGTCCTGTATCTTGACAGTGACCAGTAGTAGATGCTTAGGGAAAGAGTTTAAGAAACACAACACATACAGGGTCCTGATACGCTTTACAGTTTCCAGTAGTTTAAGATGTCTTGTGCTAGACTATGTTGAACATTTGCTCTTGGTGGATTTAAGAAGTCACGGCTTCAAAAGCAGCTAAAGTTGACAGGTAGCAAAACAAATGTGGAGCTGAAAATACTGAGTGTGTTCCATATGACTTAGAACACACTTGAAAACATTTAGTGATACAGAAGGGAAAAACAGGTTGGTGATAGCAGGCATAACCTTCATTTCTTGTCTTACCACTTGCATGGGACAAAGCAATTTTTTTTTTTTTTTACAAATCTCTGTTCTCTGAGATAGTACCAGTGAAGATAATTGCACTCGTTTTGTTTTCAGAGTGGACTAACCTGTTCTCTGTATCTAATATAATCTCTGCCTCCCCACCCCCACCCCCCTTTCATTCTGAGAGGAAAAATTGATAAATGTTGAGCTCCTGGAGCTTTTATCATTTGTTGGATGTGTTTTTAACAGTTAAGTACAACAGTCAGAGTTTAATATTCATGTGTTACTGTTTCACTGGAAAACAGAAATTGTTGAGTATTTATCCATGTATAAACAGAAAACAACAGTTGGTAAAAATCCCAGAGAATAACAGAGATTGTATTGATGCTATAAAAACTACAGTCATCTTCTTGGTTAATTTATGGTGGTTTGAGAATTATTGTCACAATGCAAACAGGAGACTTGTGCACTTGGACTGGAAAGTTATTGCTACAGTGAAAACACACTTTGTCACTAAAATGTTTTTCTATATGCCCAATTATATTTCCGCTAAAGTCAGTGACAAAAAAAAAGTAGAATTAAGTCCTGTGGTATATGGAATATGTAAGTTCCAATCTGGAAACAGTGGCTATTGGATTTAGTAAATGGTTTTCAGGTTGTTACTGCATTGGAAGACTTAATTTTTTTCTTGTGTATTAAATGCTATTTCAAAAACGTGTCTGATACTATGACAAGTAACTTAGCAATAATAAATCTCTTGAAATAGCCCTATCCTCTGCTAAAATACTTTCACTGAAACTGCTGCTGCAGATACTAGTAGAAAACAAGTAATGCTTACAGGCAGTGCAAGGAAAAGCTGTTGTTCAGCACTTTGAATTTGCTTTCCAAGATAAATTTAAATGACACTTACTTTTAAGTAGGGCTGATAAAGCGTGTTTTTGTTTGAAGATGTTGCAAGATCATTCACCTTTAATCCATGCTTATACAAACGCTCGAAACTAGTAGGTTTATCTCGTGCTGCAAAGGCTGAAAGTTTGTGAAATAAATGGATAAAACCAAAATGATTGAATTTGTTATTGTTTTGAGTGAACATAATTGAACAGAGGAGGAGGATTAGTTCAGTAGATATATTTTTTTCCCTAATTATCTTTTTTGTCATTATTGCCGTATTCAAGAGTTAAACTTCGTAGAGGTTTTTTTCCCTACCAAAATGTCTTTTTGTTCTTCTCGAGAATACATTAAGAAAATAAGTGGCTTCTGGATCATTTAATTTGAACTTCTGTGTATCTTACATATTTACTTTCTGCTCAATTGAGCCTGACGACTTTTTTTGGCTAAAACGCATTTTCAGAAAAGTGTCTGGGTTTGATTTTGAGAACTCTAAAAGGTGGGATTATCTGCTCCTACATTTAGCTCGTTAAAATGGTTAGCATCTTTCCTGCTGAATTTGGGCTTTATCTCTACTCTGAAATAGTTCTTTAATTTTCTTGATGAAATACCTAGTACCTGTAATTCTCTGTAATAACGCTGTGTCAGTTACCTTTATCTTAAAATTTCTTGTTATTCTGATGAAATGAATCAAATGCCTTAAATCTTTATGAAGCATTTCTTTTATTTTGAATAATTTTTCCAGTGTCATTGTTGACATCAGCAATGTACAAGAATTTTGCCATTTGTCCTGACTGTATCTCATGGAGTATAGTAACTCTTCTTTCTGAGTCAGATTATGCACGTACACAAGCAGAAGGAAGGAAAATTCCTTGTGCTGCTGTTTCGGTTCATTCTCACTTGTGGCCTGTGATCCCGTATCTTTGTAAGTTATGCTTGTAAGCATGAACAGTGTTGCTCATTGCTATGTGTAGTTTAAGATACAGCTGCATCAAAATTATTTCTCTTTGGAAGTTTTTCCTGTCTAAAATTACGTACATACTTTTACTAGCCTATATAAAATAGCCAAAGGAAGTCCTGTGAAATTTTTTTGAAAATGGCACTGGAAAAAGAACTGCAGGGAATCACTACTTCCTGAGGGCTCAGCCTGCTCTTAAATTATTTAATACATTTTTTACATTATAATTATGATTTTTAATTAGAACATTAGGTAGTATTAAGTGTATTTGTTTGGCAGAGTTACTTTTATTAATGAAATTTGTTAATCTTTTCTGAAACTAGATGTGTTTGACAAGGTGTATCTTCCATAAATCTGTTCATTGACATTAATTATATACCTCTCCTTTAAATCTTGCATTTTCATACTTGCTTAGGCTGGAAATTACCCAGAGTTACTATAAATGGTTTTCTAGGCCAGATGAGACTTGAATGTTTGAGATGGCTTGAAAAGAATTACAATAACTGTTTGTAAATGAGGAGCTTCACTGTGAATTTTGCTTGTTTAAGATGTGGTTTCTATAAGCTTGTGTTGCTGCCAAAGGAGATAGTCTCACTGTCAGCTCTGTTTTCCTTTTACCATCTTGTTTATGTGACTGGCACGTTATCCAGAGCAAGAAGGTAATCAAAATTACCCTAAAAATTTATTTTTTTTTTTTCCCCCACCTCAATTGGCAGCAGCACAGTTCTTGTTCAGTTTATGCTACTTGTGGAAAATGTATCGGGGTAGGGGTAGGAGAAAAGAGACGAAAAAAGGTTAAGAAAGCGAATTTTCATTGCTTTGGGTCCCCTGCTTAGATTGCTGCAGACATAATGACGTCATTAGGTATGTAACTCATTAGAATTACATGGAAGAAAATTTGAGATGGCATGGATTTCACTAACAGGAGGAGGATTATAACTATAATGTTGATTGAAGTTTGATTACTTGGACTGCTGCAAAAAAAGGAATCCCATAATCTGCTGTCCAGCGATAAATTAAGTACCCAGTCAAGGAAACTCTCTGGTCAGTTGGTAACTACTTGAGGAATGGTGCTTTTGGTTAACTGTTTCCATGTTTGCTCTGTTAAATACATGTTGCTCATTGGCAAATGTGGCACAGACCAGGATTTCTTTAAGGCAGGAGTCACAACTTACACTCAGTTGGCATTAATGTGCTGTAACGCTAAGTTAGTATGCAGCTTTAAAATTAGTGGCTATTTGAATGGTAGATGGCTTTTACTTACTGAGAATCACTGTTTTAATCAGTTACCAGGCTGAGGATGATGGTAAAAGTTAATAAATGAACATTGTTATTTAATTTCATGACTTGCCTACTCAGTAAAGCAGCCTCCTCCCTTTTTTGCTGATTAAGGTGTGCAGTTGCTTTTGTCTTTGGAGCTGCTAAGTGGCGTACTGTTGGTTTATGTGTTTTTATGTGGGCAACTGACTGGCATGATGTGATTGATAGCAGTACTAGCTTGCAGACTGTGTTACTTGCCATGTCCTGTCAGACCTCAGCTGGAGTGGTTGTAAATGTTTATAAAGCTGTGTGGAACAGAGCCAAACTTTTTCCTAGATAAGCCATGGTGGCGTGGTTCCAAATGCCTGTCAATTTTGATGCCTTGGTAGCTTCCCTGTGTACCATGTAGTTCTTATTGTACAGCTTATAGATGAAAATTTATTATGTGAGAAGGCAAAAATTTCCCGGTTCTATAAAAATTTTTTTCATGACTAAATTATGTGCTCTTTGATGATACTTATATGAAGGAAAAACTTTTAAGTTAATTACAAAAATCACCTAATTTATTCTGAACTTCAAGCCAAAGTAAAATATTTAATTATCTTCTTGTTTTAACTTGTCAACAGTAATTTTTTTTCACCTTGCCTCCTTATGTTTTGTCATTTCATATGAGCACTTACCAAATTTTGTGGTTTTTTTTCTACCAGCTTTGTACTCCTTGCTTTCTCTCCTGTGGAGAACCTTTCTTGTCAAAGCTTTAGAAAAAAACCTGTTAGTTATGATTTAACTGTTTTTCTGCCTTTGAAACTTCTGCCCAATTTGTTTATTTTGTTTAAAAAAACCCAAACAAAACTAATAAAACTTTATTTTTAAAAAAAAATGCATATTTTTGGAAAATCAAGTGCCATATTTGCAGACCATAACTCCATATTTTTAAATGTATGTATGCATTTTTACATTATCTGTTGATCATACCCTTCAACGTACATGGCAGAGATACAAAAGAGTGTATGAATGTCCTTGGCTTAAGGACAGAATCATGGATCTTCTTGTAACTTTCAGATGTGAACTAGGGACTTACTTGTTCTGTGGATTTTTTTAATTTCTTTTTTCCTACCATCCAGCTCCAGCCCATGAAAACTGTGGTCTGTTTTTAAAGCAAAAGTGTTCAGTCTTTTTGGCTATTGAAGAAAGCACGGCTCCATATCCTACCTTCCTTAGGGAGTCCTGTTTTTGTAGATGGATGGAGAAGGTGGAAGCAAAATGTTTGGACATTTTGAATGATGTGAAGGAAGAAAAAAAATACTGCACTGGGGACCCTGACCAAAATTTCTTAAAATATGGGCAAGAAGTGCAGAGAAACATTTGCGAGTAGAAAATACAACTTAAGTTCTTTCCCAGTTATCAACCTATCAGTTGTATTAATAACTGACACATAAGTTTAAGGGGCAAAAAATGATTGAAATGTAGGCTCTTACAGCAAACCTCTCAGTATTTTAAATAATGCTTGGTTTAGTGGGTTGTCATACAGATTCCAGTGAAAAAACAGAAGATGGAATTAAAACAGATACAAATTGTGGGCTTACGGCATTTTTTAATTTCAGCATAACAAAAATAAGAATTAAATAATGGATGAGAATATGCTAGTTTTAAATTGAGACTAAAAATAAATAAATAACTCCCACCTCCAAATTGGGGGGGGGGAGGGAGGGAAGTGTGCCTATCCGGCATTTGTAGTAAGGTTGTTGTTGAACAATTTATTTTAAGGTTGGGAAGGTCCTCCACCACCTCGTGGATGTGAAGTTTTTGTGGGTAAGATTCCTCGTGATATGTATGAAGATGAATTAGTTCCTGTTTTCGAGAGAGCTGGGAAGATCTATGAGTTCAGACTGATGATGGAATTCAGTGGTGAGAATCGAGGCTATGCTTTTGTGATGTACACTACTAAAGAGGAAGCCCAGCTAGCCATCAAGATTCTGAATAATTACGAAATTCGTCCAGGGAAATTTATTGGTGTCTGCGTAAGCTTGGACAACTGCAGACTATTTATTGGAGCAATTCCAAAAGAAAAGAAGAAAGAAGAAATACTGAACGAAATGAAAAAAGTTACAGAAGGAGTGGTGGATGTCATTGTTTATCCAAATGCCACTGACAAAACTAAAAATCGTGGCTTTGCTTTTGTAGAATATGAATCTCACAGAGCAGCTGCAATGGCTAGAAGGCGGCTAATCCCAGGTAAACCTATTTGTAATTAAATTGAGTTTTTTTGGGAGTATCTGTCTCCATTTTGTGTGTGTGGGTTGATCATCCTTGTTTTCCTCTCTTTAAGGTATTTTGGGATTTACAAAACTGCAGTAGTGCCTTTCAGCTAAAGAGGATTTTTTTTTTTTCCGTTCAGGAATGGTTTTTTTTTTTTTTGTTTGGGTTTTTTGGTTGTGGTTTTTGGTTTTTGATTTATTTATTTATTTTAAGCTGAAATTTAAGCAGTTCTGAGAATGAAAGAGCAGGCATCCGTTTTATAAACAGAAGTTACTGTAATTCACACAAAGATAACGTATTTGCTTGGGCATCCAGTTCTCATTTGCATGCATTAGTCCCTGCACATGAATTCTCTTAAAGCTGAGCTGAAAAAATATAGTGCTTGGAATGTGTCCCTTATTTTCTTTGAGTGTCATGAGTGATGTTGTTGGTGCTTCATGTTTTAAAAATATTTGAAAGTAGATCTTTAATGTTTTGCTAGAAAATAATTTTAAAGGGTTTAACAAGTAGAAGATGACTCTTTCTTTGCACCTTATTTTATACATTTTGAGGGAGGGAAAGTAGAATGGATTAAATATGCTGAAAGAGAAGGGAATGGGTAAAGGTACAGTTAAAAAGGGAAATTCTAGAAGAGAAAGGAAGAGAAATTAAATAGGGATGAAATGGAACAATATAGTTGGAGAAGCAAAGTCATTAAAACAGATAAGACAGCATTGGCCTTGCTGAAACGAATGACAAAACTCCCTGTATTTATTAAGGCTAAGATGTAGGCAAGTCTCATGTTAATTCCTGACAAGAGTGTTAGGAGGAGTGTTACCTAAGACGTATGCAGGCCTTGCAAGGTAATGGGAGAAATATGACCAGATCACTGAATGTAAAATAAACTAGTTGTGCGATATGCAAAATGTTGGCATGAAATGAGTAACAAGGTGGGGTATTTTTGAAGTTTATGGGTTTGGTGTCTGCTGCAACATACAGTAAGGCTTGTGCTAGTTCATATATGTTTAGATGACTGCCAGGTGTTGACCTTTTTATAAATTGTAATATTATTGAAGAGCCTTTGTATACTAGCTAGTAAAATATGTTGCTTATGGTTGCTTTATATACACGTGTATATGCATGTCACAAAATCATGAAGTCTATGTTTTGACAGCTTATGGTGCTTAATGAACTCAAAGGGTACAGGTAGAACACCGAATTTTTGCAGATTCTTGTTTTCTTAGATAATTTTAAGTAGCGATATTTTACATATTTTTCTTAAGTAGGTGCAGGCAACAAAAAAACAGTTTAATGTGGCATGCATCATATTTGCTTTTTTTGTTGAGGTAGTTGATAAGAATGATTTTGTTTTCATTTGCGTGTTTCTCATTGATGTAATGCTTCTTTGCTGTAGGAACATTCCAGCTCTGGGGTCATACTATTCAAGTAGACTGGGCAGATCCTGAGAAAGAAGTTGATGAAGAAACAATGCAGAGAGTTAAAGTATTGTATGTAAGAAATTTAATGATATCTACTACAGAGGACACAATTAAAGCTGAATTCAACAAGTTCAAGCCAGGAGTAGTTGAACGTGTAAAGAAGCTGAGAGACTATGCTTTTGTTCATTTTTTCCATCGAGAAGATGCAGTTGCTGCTATGTCTGTAATGAATGGAAAGTGCATTGATGGAGCTAGTATTGAGGTAACACTGGCAAAGCCAGTTAACAAAGAAAGTATTTGGAAGCAACATTTTAATGGTCAGATAAGTCCCAGTTCTGAAAATCTCTTAGGTTTTCTTAACAAGGAAGATGGTCATCAAAAATCCTTAGGGAAACCAGCAAATTTTTTGGTTCGTCTTAATGGTCAGCACAGTCCAGGCCCCACTGATGTTGAAAGATGTACATACCCATTTTTTCCAGGAATAAAGCTTACTCCAATTAGCATGTATTCTTTAAAATCCAGTCACTTCAGTTCTGCAGCAATGCATCTGGATTATTTTTGCAATAAAAATAACTGGACACCGCCAGAATACTACTTGTACTCAACCACAAGTCAGGATGGGAAAATACTCTTGGTGTACAAGGTGCTTATTCCTAGTATTGCAGATGGTTCCCAGAGTTATTTCATGCCAGACAAACTCTGTGCAACAGTAGAAGGTGCAAAGGAATTGGCAGCACAGTTCACACTTCTACATCTAGGTAAGCATAAACGCTTTCAATCAGGTCTTAAGAACTGAAGCTAGAAAAGTTATTTTAAAATTGTTTGTGTATATATCTTGGCTTGTGTATGTATATAAAGTATAAGTTAGTCTGCAGCAGAATTGTTTCTTGTATAGTCAGCTGAGTCTGGACCATCAGGTGAGAGTACTGAAGAAACACTGTAAACATCTATACAGTGCAATGCTAGGGTCATTTATGCTTACATTTACCTACTGTAATGATTTATAAGGAAGAACTAGGTTATGTTAAGTGACTTGGGTATAAGGTCATTGTGTGATGATTATGGTGCTGAAAATTTATTTGAAAGGATGTCTGTGTTCTTGATTTATTATCAGTAGGGAAAACAGAAGTGGTGGATCCATATTCAGATAAATAAATAGGTTTGGGAAGCTTTTTTGATTCCTCTTTATAGACATTCTTGAGGCAATAAGCAGAGTGTCATTACATTGCTCTATATGGATTATCTTTGGGTAAAGAGTGCTGTCATTTAGTGTTTGGGGGTTTTTTTGGTTTTTTTTTTCCAACCAGAAAATGGGAGAAAATAGGGATACAGTTATTCTTAATTACTTTCTAAGTCTAGCATCTTCATTTGTATATATGCCATTTCTTAAACTTAGAATGCAACTACTAGAAAAGGGACACCTATATATTATAAAAATATAGTAACATCTGTTCATGACTAAGATGACAGATCACTGCAGTTCTGACAGCGTTATCCCTGTTGCTCTATAAAGTGAAGTAAATAAATACAAAATGTAACACTTCTGTCATCTGGTTCCTGCCCAGCATTTTTCAGAACATTCAGCACACAGCATTCAGAACACAGAACTGATCCTAGTGCCAGGTTGTTTCATTAGTAATTGTAGTCATCATCTGAACAGATTTCATCCTCAAAGAAATCAGAATTTTGGCTCTTTGGTACACAGATTTGGAGGCCGTTACAGAGCCGTACAATAATGGTTTGAAAACTAGTCATAATTCCAGGCAAAGCTTTGTATAATTTATTCCAGTTGTTCTTTTGAGTGGTTTCTCTTCTGCTTAGTTAGCTTTTTTTATCTTTCTGGCCTTTACATCCTGGTATATTTGAAGATGAGATAGGACTTATCTTTACAATTTTGCTTGTATTATGAACCATCATATAATTTCTCTGATCTGCTGAGTAATGATCTTGTATATTTGTTGCACGGCTTCTTTCAGCGTGACTAACTCAGTAGATGCTGTATCATGAAATGAATTGCTAGTCTTTTGTAGAACAATATAAATACTTTTCTGTCATTATAAAAAAATGTTTCTAATGAGTCCTGGAGCCAGGGGTTGGTTTTTTCTCTTTTTTTCTTTCTGTGTAGAATTCTTTCTGTGAAGAATTACATTGGAGACGATGGGCTTGTTTAGATAATAGAAACTAGTTTCTTGTCCAATTGTGTGTAGAAAGTTGGGGTTTTTTTTGGTTGGGGTGGGTTGATGGTTGGTTTTGTTGTTTTGGTTTGTTTGTTTTTTTTAATCCAGAATTGGAGCAATGCCAGAGTTGTTTGGCAGGGAGTGTTGTGGGTTTTGGAGTGGTGGTAGGCAAGTTCTTTCCAAGTTTCTTATGATACCTAGGAAGTTCAAACAGGTTGTGCTTCAATAGACTGCTGTGTTTTTTCACTTTCTAGTTTCACGTTCTAGAATATCAGCCGCCTTAAGCTATGGACTTCCAGGTTTGAAAGAAGTGGCGTTCTTTGTGGATAGTGCCTACTGTGTGTGGGCCAGGCAGTGTCTGAGGCATCAGAGTTGGTGGTCCTGTATAGTGCAGCTCTGGATAGAAGGACAGTGAGATCATACTGTACAGTAAATAATCCTTTTCTGATTAGCTGTGCATGCATACAGGGCCCAGGACTGCATCCACAAGATTTAAAGCTTGATTCTGCTTTGGGAATGTAAGGAGGAAAAATGAGAACAGATGAAGAAGTGTTTATTAAAATGCTTTTACTTCATAATTTTGGCCCAGTGAAACAAAATTTTAAGGGAAATGGAAGCAGAAATAGTAACTGAAAGCTTAAGTGGAGTCCTGTGTTAGCAATGACTGCTTCTGTTCCTGAGGGAGACTTTTCTGTTCCCCTCTATTCCCACTCCTTTTTTTTTTTTTTCTTCCCCCCTCACCTGTTCTAGTTTTGGTGGATTGGAAAACCTACTGCTAACTTAAAATAGTCTTGCCATCCTTCTCTTCCTCATACTCCTACTTAACACTTGTTCTGGAAGCTTCTTGATACTTAGGCTGCAGCGAGATTTTTCTTTCTGATGAGTTTGTAGCAGACTTAATTCAGGCTTGACTATGATCCCTTTTTGCAATGCATGACTGAAACATAAACAAGCTTTTTCTTCTTGCTTAGAATTTTGATTCTCCTTGGTTTTGATTTTGCATGCCCAAAAGGTCTTAGAGGAAGAAGAATCTCCAAAGCGCAAAGCCTTACACATTGTCTCCACTTTAGCAGTGATATGTTTGGTTTGCATTAGTAGGTCACCTCCAGAAGGTGATACTTTCAGATGGTCAAAGTGATGATAATTACTTATTTTTAATATAAAATGGCTAAGTATCTGTGCCTGGTTTTGTACACACTGTGGGTGGTATTTCACTGGTTGAGGGTCTGTTTCTGTTTTTTTTTCTAGCTATGAAAATTAGGGCTGTACCTTTATAACCCATGTAATCCTTAACATAAAAAAAGGATGCTAAACTCAAAATAGTGGTGTGAGGCCCTCCTTTAAAGAATAATGAAGACAGCTTCAGGTTCTATGCTCGACCATGCATACCTGCCTATTTTGTGGCTTACAGGCAGGATTATCTAAAGATAATATTTTCTCTCCTGTACTTCTTCGGGAAAGCATCTTGAGAACAATTTAAAAAAATTGGCCTAAGAGTGATTATTCACAGCTGTGGCCAAATCCAGAATGCAAGCAAGTTTAAAAAAAATTAAGAAAGTATAAGTTGAGATTTTTCTCTTCAGTTAGTTACAAGTGCTATAGGGAAAACATTTTAAGGTGAATTTAAATTAACAGTATTTTAAAGCTTATATACAGGATGTTGAAAGAAACGTCTGAAGATAGAGAAGAGTTGCTAGATGTGACAGGATCCCTCCTCACTGAACTGCCTGTTGTATGGTTTGGCATAGTGAATGATGCTGCATGGATGCATGTGTTGTGGGTTGGTTTTTTGGGTGTGGGTTTGTGTGTGTTTAGTTTTTTTTAATAAGTAGCAGTGATTTTGAGAAAAGCCTGAGCGTGTTTCTTCTTGGAAGCAACTTACTATAAGCTTGAGTGTACAAAGATGACACAGGGAATAATTCCGAATTCTGGTAAGTAACTTCTCTTACAGGAACTTAATTTTTTTGCCCGCTTAATTTTTGATGACATGTACAGTTTTTTTTTTCTTTTTAAAGCATATAGGCAGACTAAGGTAAGTGAATGAGAAAGGGCTGCTTTGATAGCATTTTCAAATTGGACTGTTATGATTAATAATCTCAAAGAACTCTGGCTTTTTTGGTGATGGGTATTTCTCTATTTATTTTCACATAACAGAATACTTGGTTGTTACTGCATACAGTAATCCTGAACAGACAGCAGTACAACAATTAACCACTTGGTGTCACCTGAATATTTGAAGAACTATGCTTGGAGAAAATACAGAAAGCTATGATTTCACTGAGAGATGAATAAGCTATATTTCAATGTTACAAGATAAATCATGAACAGATCAAGGGAGTGGAAAAAACTCAGGCTTGTTTAAATATATGGAAATTACATGTCTGGATGTCTGTTTGTGAGAAGGGGAGCAGAGCTACATGTTGGAAGTTCCAGAAGGTGAATGTTTGGCAGGGGAGGGGTGGCCGGACACATGGGACGGGACAACAGAATAGGAAAAAACCTGAATGTCCCATAGGAGAAATTAATGCCTTTTCTGTTAATTTCAGTCTCATTGGAACAGAAATAAGTCTGTGTCTTTAGAAGTTACACAATACCTTAGTGGTGTTTGCAAAATGGTGCTTGGCTGTTAAATGTGGTATCCAGTTAGAAAAACATGTAAGACTTCCTACTTTTGCCTGTCCTGGAGGCTGACTAGATGTGAGGCAGCTCCAATTTGGAGACTGTGTAGTTGTGCTCATTAACACAGGCTCTATATTCCACCTCTGGTCCAGAAGCAGTGTTAGTGCAGAGTCAATCCCAAAATAGGAGGTGTTATTTATCATTCAGGTCCTTTGCATCAGTAATGTAGCTTTGTAGCTTATGGAATCAACCTGGCTCATTCAGATGACTCTGAAGTATAGGCAGAAGAGAACTTGAAGTTGCATAGATGTGCTCTGAATTGCAGGAGAACCTCCACCTCCCTTTCTTCACTAAGAGTAAACATCTGAAGCCTGGAAAAGCAGAACTTTCTGCTGAGAATGATTGGGTTTTTTGGTTTTTGTTTGTTTTCACTTACTGCTGGTGGAATTTGACTGGTTTAAGGAAATACCAGAAGATGTCAGAACCTCTTTCTAGGCCTCAGGATAACACCCTCTGTAGCAAAGGCTGAGTCCTGGGGAGTTCTTTACCTACTGAGTCTGACTTAAGGGTGATGGGGAAGAAGTTTCGGTAAAGTTTCCTCAGTTTTGGGGATCTGCTGGGTTTTAGACATGTATTCCACAATAGGCTATTCTTTTTCCACTCATGCATGCTATTCTGTGGCATCTCACTGAGACACAATTTAAGAAATTAGTTTTTAGGTAAAGGGAGTATTTTAAAGTATTTAACAGGAAGTATTTAAAAGGAAAATATACTGATAAATCTCTGAATCAAGGAAAAGCATTTTAATAACTAACTATAGCATGTAAATAACCATGTTTAATTCCAGTTCACCACATAGAATGTATATAGTAAAAATACTGAAACAGGTGGAGCAAGCATTGTATCTTACTACTATGAATTCACTTGTTTAAGCTTCTTAAATACTGCATGCAGTAGCAATTTACAAGTCAAGGATAAAACTCATATAAACTAGTTCAAAAGTCTACTCAGCATCTGGGTCTCAGAACAAAGGTATTGGTAGACTGCTGTCCTAGATTTTGGACATTAAAGTTCAAGTGAAATGTTTTTGGTTTACTGTTTTGTTGTAGGGATTTTCTTTACTTCAACACTACCTTGGTTTGCTTTATCATAAAAATTAACTATATTGCTGTTGGAACAAGCAACAGCCTGGTACAAAAATGTAAGAAAGATGTTTACAAAAATACAGAAATTGCTGGCTTTGTTTAGCAAATACAGATGATAAGTGGTAATTGGTGGTTTGTTTTTTTCTTCAGTGATTTTTAGAAAGGCTCAGAATGTACTGTAAGATGTTCCTTAACAGTATGAATTTAGAAGTCTTAAATATTTATCAGATAACTTAAACATAATGGTTTTTATCACAGCGCCTGAGCAGGCATGTATAACTTTGCTGTCCCTGAATGCAGCACAGTGGAATACTAGAGGCGAGTAAACCTCCTGGGATTGTGTTTGGTGCAGGTTTTTGTCCCCTCAGAGACATTGTCTTAGCTGCACCGTTTGGGCTGTTTGGTTAGAGAAGTTGGTCTCAGGGTTATTTCTCCACATACGCACTTCTGAGAAGGCTTGTAGAAATACTCTGTACAGTTTTGGCTTTTTTCAAAGGAGACCATAGCAGTACTGCTGTAGACCTGCTGATGGATCATCCAGTCTGGTGTTCATGTGGATTCTGCAGCACAAAGCAAGGCTATGGTTTTTATTCCTGAAATTACTCTGAGTAGTTTCTCAGTCATTTCTGAATTATTTGCATTTCCAGCTTGGGTTTAAGTTTATGTGTAAGTGGAGTTGTTACTACACTGGTGACTTGGAACTATTTCTTTGGATAGTTGGTTTCATGTAAAAGAAAGAGACTAACGTCTCCTCTGATTTGCAAAAAGTGTTATTTTTAACTTTCTGCATTTTATGCTACAAGGGTAGATGTTCTCTTTTTCCGAATATGCTATTGTGGATGAATTTAAGTGTGGGTGTCTGTCACTTCTGAGGCCTCTTTCATTTTTTAAAATGGGGATTACTATCTTCTGTGAGTGTTGTGAGATTGGTTTTTAAAAGCTTATAAGGCAGTTTGAAAATAGCATTAAATCCATGCTTGGTGTTAACTTTACTGCTGGAAGCTTCTAATCTGAGTCACCCAGGATTTGTCCTGAAGATTCAGTTATTTTTCTGTTGCTGCTTCTTACGAACAGGGAACATAAATTTGTAAATCTGGGACTGTGTAGGAGAACTTTGAGAAAAATAAGTGAGAAAGATACAACAATGTTGAACTATGAAATAACTTGACTGACTTCAGTAGAGTCAGTCACTTCAAAACAGGACTGAATTTAGTGCCCTTTCCTAGTCCATTGATGACTACAGTGAAGTTGAGTTTTTGTTTATGCAGTGTATGTCTGGCAGAACTTGGTACTTAGTTAATAGTACATTCCGATCTGAAGTGTTAAATATGCAGTATGAAAGACTGCTTCTGTTATATGTATGATACATGTAACAAATTAATATAACTCAACAGTGATCTAATATGCACATTAAAGTTGTCTTCATTAGTATTTTGTGTTTAGTGGAGGTGAAACAAAGGGTCATTATTGTAAAGTCTGGTTACAAATATATATGTGTAGGCTGAGAAAATGCTTATGTTAAGTACCAAAGAATGTTTTTTTTTTTTTAAAGTATAAGGCTTTTAGGAAAAACGCTGAGTTTAATAAGTTCTCATTTTTCATTTCTCTTTACTAGGTCCTTTCTGATGTTGCCTGAACTGTTGACTAAGTAATTTCTTAATGATTTGAGTTAGTATTAGGGGTGCAGAGGAAAGGGAAGAATGCAGCATTGGCGTAAGACTGTGAATGCTTTCAATACACTGTTATCTTAAGTTCCTTAATAGTTAAGTCCATCTGAGAATAGGTAATGCAGTATGTTTGCTGAAATCAAAAGTCTCTTTCTTCCCCCTCTTTTTCTGCAGCCAACTGTACACCCTATTTGGCTTGAATTGCCCTGAAGAAGAAAAGGTTGGAATTTGTTGCTTTGGATCTTGTCCCAAAAGAAAAAAGAACACCACACCGATACATAATTACTGGAAATTCACATTACATGTTTATTGATGAATAATTCTTCAAAGCACATGTGTGTATTAAACATTTCACTTTAAAGATTAGTGAAATTGAATGTTAAATTTTTTTGGTTAGCTTGATTAAATTTGTTTTGAAAAGATAATTTGTTTAAAAGATTTTTATTACCTGTAATAGTTTATACAACAGTAGCTTATTTTTAGCGTTGAAATAATTTGCTACAATTTCTACTCTTGTATTTTGAATTTCATGCAGAATTTTACAGCTGCTGTTGTAAGTAATAAATCTTAAGCAAACATTAAAAAAAAGCAAGAACACACCACCCTGGCACCCCTGCCTTTTCATACATAAGCATATATAATATGAAACTTAAATACCACACTGAGATTTGTTTCTGTAACTTGATGCAAAATTTTGTAGGAGGAACATGTCCAATAAAATCTTTGCTTCTGGTATAGCGTTACATCAATGGAGGAGTGGTATTTTGAAAGGCTTTATGTCAATCTACCATCAGGCTACATGAGATATATTGCTGTAGTCATAATATTGAGGTTCAATACCTTCGATAATTCTTTGAGACAAAAATGGGCAAAAACCCCCCACCTTGATACATACAAATTACATGTATTTCTATGTACAGCTAAGTTGCATTTCTTGTTGTTAGCACCTCTCTGCTGGGACATATGTGTGCTTCCATGTTCACAGAGGCCTTACTCTTATCCAGCCTATCCCTTGTAACCAGCACTTCTACTTGCCTGTGTAGCCATGTTGAACAGCAGCTTGCTCACTTTCTAATCAGGCCATGTTCTTAAAAAACACTGTTTAGCATTAAACTGAAAATAGTTTTCAATTTTTTATATCGTGTGTATGTAATTCATTTTGAGTGAGCCATCTTTATTTTTATTGTGACTATTTAGCATTTCTTAGTAAAATGCTTTGTTTATTGAATGACAAAAAATAAAGGCCTCTTTTTTTTCTTTTTTAAAATCTGAAACTAATATAGTAGATCAACCTTTTTGAATTTGGTGTATAGTTTCAGTTCCTGGTCAAGGAATGGGCCAAGTGGCATATGTTAAAGAGTCTAAGGGCCTCACCTATGCGAGTATTGGTTGTAAGCTGTTTTGTCTGAAAAAAGTTTGCCAAAAAGGAATATTATGTAGACAGGAAACGATGCAATGGAAAGATTTAAAGTAAGTTGAATAACTTTTCTTAAAAGCAGTCAACTATTGTGGTCTGTTACATATTTTAGTTCAGCATGTTTCATCACTGTATTAAATTGTCTTTTTTGGTGTTAATTTAGGTGCAGTTATAGCAGTTTAATTTTATTTGCATTTGATATTAGCTACATAGTAGTTGTTTTAAGTGTTGTAATTTTTAATGTTGAAATCATGTGTTTGACTTCTGTACTTGAATTAACATATTAAATTTATGCTGCAAGTATTTGGCGTGTCTAAAAACAAATTTTATATATATATATATATATTTTACACATGGTACCTTCACAAACTTACTTTGCAGGATTAACTTTGCTTTCTTCAGTAGCAAGCTTTGGCCAGAGGCTCCAGTGCAGGTGCTTTGCTGAACAAGAGGAAGGGTTATTAAGTGGCCTAGTGAAACTTTGAAAAAGAAGTAATTTTTAAAGAGGAAGCTTGCTTAGTAGCTTCTGTCACACTTGCAGGTTGTTAAACCATTATGATTTCTTAAGAAACTCTGTTGGGAGGAAAGAGGGGGCTTGCTTTACTTCATGTTTAAACTAAGTGGGTCCCTAAGGCCAAGACAAAAAAATCAGTATTTGAGACAGAATAATACAGTATAATGCTGATAAGATACTGGGGAACTAATTTAAAAGTATTTGTGCCTGGCAGCCTGAGAATTCTAGTCTACAGACTGCTGAAATGAGCTTTACTTTATTTTTCAGGTGTCTTAATCAAGACTCACTTTTTTTATTGCAAGTTTTTTATATAGACATCTTTAATGACACCTTGAGAATACAGTAAATGTTTTGCACGTGCAAGAAAGATTTGATAAAACAATATTCTGTAATACTTCTAATGGAAATCTGGGCCAACCAAACCTAGGTAGAATTGGTATTGTTAGCTACTTAAGGGAACTGTGTGACAAGCTGCATAAAGATTGCATAGCATTAAAATGAATACCTGTAGGAGAGCTGACTTACTTACCCAGCAAACAAAATGAGGTACTGACCAGTACTGTAGGAAGGTATGAGATTGTATTTTTCAGGCGTGTAACATCCTTCTTGTTCAGATTTCTGTGGTCCCCACTTTGAAGCAGTCTTGTGCAAAAAGCAGTTTAGCTATAAACTAGCAACTCCCATCATTATTAACATGAGTATGTACCTTGGCAATTATTTTCAGTATTCCCAACAAGTGTGACTGTACAAAACCAAGATCAAACATTTGAGTGTAATGAGTACTGGGTGGATGTAAGCCAAATACAACCCTCAGACAGAATTTGGGCTTTGTTTTGCAGATAAGAACGGTGTAAGGAATAAGCAGCTGAACCAGCAGTAGCACTCAGTAGCTGTAGTTCAGGGTTTTTGAAGTTTATTTGGAACACATAATTAAAAAAATCTCTACTCAGTGTGCAAAATTGCAAGCATATTTTTCATATTTATAAAAGTCTCACTGGAGCTTATTAACCTTTGGAAAAAAAACCCCACAAAAACAAAAACCCGTGTCTTTCTTCTTAAAATGTTGTGACAAAGGGAGAACATGCTGTTGCATATTTTTTTACAGTACTGTTGTATAACTGATAAAAGTGAATCCGTATACGATCCTGTTCTAGAATTGGTGTGGAAACTAGAAGTCCCTCTGAAAGTGGAGGTCACTGACTTCAGTGAAAAAAAGTTTTGTTCCTTTGCGCTAAACCCACTGCATTAAAAACTTGCCCTAAATAAGAAAAGGTGGTCCTTATTCCTACAGTTACCTTTGTCATCTGCTTGCTTGCCTTTTTTTTTTTTTTAAAATATTATTATTACTACCTTGTGGTTGGTGGCAGATGTTAAAGCCAATGTTACGGAGTAAGCATGTTGTGGGCAGCAGCCTCTATCTTCCAACCCCTGTTTTTTCATGGGGGAAAAAAAAACAGTAGGTGGGAGAGGGAGAGCTAAGGCTGTTTGTCACCAAAAGCTAGTGTCCTATGTAATAACACAAACAAGAGTTACTAAATTAATGGGAATTTCTTTTAAGTAGGCAATAGTATTAAAGAGCAGGTCAGCTGGGAGTTAGTAGGTTAATACATACTCTTGAGATAAAAGCAATCCCCCAGAAGTCAGCTGTTATAAGTCTTCTCTTTCAGTGAATTTCTCAGCATAGTCACTGTGCATAACAAAGAATGACCAGTTTAGCATCTCATGCTATTTAGTGTTCAACTTAATGGACAACCAGAGGAAGGAAAACAGGTAGTGATCCAGCAGTCTTAAATAGAACTTTCCTGCAGTCAGAAAGAGCCCTAATAGGCCCCAAAACAGCCAAGAAAAGTGAAGGTTTAAAGCAGTCATTTAGAGCTCCTTCCTTGACCCCTCATAGTTTTTCACCACGCTAACAAGGCTGTCATGAGCCACCACAACATGGAATTGTTCCCGGTTGTCTGTGGCTGAACTATTCAGCTTGAGAGTCAGAGTAAAAAGGCTTGCCCTCCTCACTACATCACAGGCTGTGTCAGTAATAAAATAACACCCTTAACCTCCTCAGGAGGCAGAGCCCATCTTGGCTCGTGAAAGCAGTGCTCAAGGCACCAGGATGGCACCAGGTATCAGGAATGGCACCAGGCCTACGGGACCAGGATGAGGACAGGCCTTTTGCAAAGGTACAGGCACTGCAAAACTACCATAGAGAAGCATTGACAAGAATTATCTACGTATACCCCAATAATAGCTCATTTTTTGTTTAAATGGTCTTCCATCCAAGTGACATAGCTTTGGCCTGACTGCAGAAGGGCTTAATTTCTGTAAGGCTGGTCCTTTTCTTGAAGCTTTTCTGTCTCCAAAAATGTAAACATCAGCCATAGAATAATTAAACACCACAACCACTGTCAACCCAGGTGGAATTTTTAGGACTCTAGAGTGCAAATATCTGCTCATGGGAGTTGAAAGAAAATCTTACATACTGCTTGAAGGTGGGTGAAATTTCAAGGAGGACAGAAGAAGCTTGCAAAAAAATTCTTTCAAAAATAAGCCTGCAACACCAAGGTTGTTCCAGTCTTACATTTTGAGAATGCAGTGATGCTTTTAACTAAAAACCAACAGATAAAGTTTTAGACGTGAAAGAGATGAATAATCCAGGGTAATAACCACCAAGTGCAGTACTGACTTGTAGATCAAACAGTAGTGATCACGCTCTGCATTTTAAAACCTGTGGTCCTTCAGAAAGAAGGCATAATATTGTGATTTTTAGGTGGGGAGGGGAAAGCATTGAGGTACAGGAGCTTATGACTGTCACAAAATAATTGACACAATCAGAAACTGAAATTAAGCAGTGCAGGAACCAGAAGCATCTACAAAGACAGACAGATTGTAGCTCATGGAGACTGGTCTCTTTGCTACAGTTCAGTTTAGGTAGGAAGTCAAGTTCCTTTAGAAAGCTGGCAGATATGACTGATATGAAGAATGACCTTCTCTCTCCTCTGACAACCCAAGGAAGGCGATGTTTGCAAGCACCATGTTAGAATATTCTGCATAGATAATGGCAGGTTATTTATGTGCTGTCAAAATCCACTGGGCGGGGGGGGGGAAATCTGTGTGAAAGCCAATGGAAAGATCTTGATGGAAAACTTAACATAAAACCTGACCATACCATTGGGGCAGCTTGCCAAGGAACAAGTACCCATTTCAGTAGATTTAACTATATGAGTTACCACTTCAGGCCTCAAACTTTTTTTTTTTTTTTTTTTTCCCCCCCACACTGCCAGAGGCTATGGCTGCTATTGACTTACAGTTTCCTGCAGAGGGAAGTATTCACTAGTGCATGAAAACCAAATACTGACTCAAATGATCTTTGTCAAAGCTGGTAGTGTCTCTATGTGTAAACAAAGAGCAAAAGACTGGAATGTCAAGAATGGTATTCACCGAGTTAGACATTTTTTTTTAGGAGAAAAAACATTTCAAGTGATAAAAGAGCTCTCTGAGCAAAGGAAGCTTATCAAATCAATGGGAAATATGAAAGAGGCATATTAAATCTTACCCCTTTACAATTTACGAGCTTACCTCTGGGCTGTGATACTGATGTTACTCTAATGAAGACAAAAAAATTTATTATTTTAACAAGAAAGGCCTTGGAGGTTCCTATTTTTTCCCTGGATGTGTGCTTCCATCTCAGCTCTGTATTCCTTTCTACCAAAACTGATTTCTGTGTCTTGTGTTTGAGGAGAAGACATAACTCCTGGATCCTGGGCTGTCCTGAGGTGGGCAAGCGTTCCCAAAGCAGTACGTGGGACCTTCCCTACCTGTGCTGAGTGCCTCGGCTGGTTCCTGCAGCAGCCGTGCCTGTCTGTCCCAAATCCTGACATCTCCCTTGCTCTGCTCTACAGATTCAACAGCAAGGGAGGGGAAGAACAATTCTTCCCATGTCCCAGTACCTTTTCACAGGCAGAGCTTATTATTTGTAACACACTCCTAGAAAAGACAGAGTAGTAGGTTGGATTCAGGGAAGAGACCTTTGACCCTCCCCTACCCCCCCGCCTTTTTTTTTTTTAAGTGACAAGGATCACTGTACTGTTTGTAGGTACATTCTTCAACATACGTACTTTTAGCATAGTTAAACAGGCTCAGAAAGATTAGGCAGGGTAACACCTGTTGGGAAGGTCTGTCTGGGCTCAGGGCAGGAAGCTGTCATGATCTTTCACGAAGTGGTTCTGGCTGAGGAGGAGATGCTTCAGAAATTTAAATAGCAAAGGAGGGCTTGAGTGCATGCAAAAAAAAAAAAAAAAAAAAAAAAAAAAAAAAAAAAAAAAAAATCAAGATGCCTACAGGAGGACACAGATTTTGAAGACCACACCACAAGGTCTAAGTGCCCAATTTCCATTCTCTCTTGTAGACAACTACAGCTAAAACTCAAATTCTTCATGGAACCCAAGGAGATGTTTGGGGTTTAATATGTTATTTTTATACAGGGAATAGAGGTATGTCAGGAGATGGATGACAGCTCGTTTGCAGCACTAGCTTTCTAAGGAGGCGTGGTGAGCAGCTTTCACACATGAAGTTTTACGGTGAAAACTATGATCATAGGAACACTGATTAAGGGTTTTGCTTTGGGTTTGGTTTTTTTTAAATAGAAAAAAATGTAAAAAAGGCAACCCCCCAAAACCCCACCTCCACTATCTAAAGCAACATTCATGAGAGAAAGCTACCTGAACTCTCTTTAACACTAAGGCATGCATTTTGATGAAACTTTCACTACATATTTTTCCTTAAAGAAAGGATATGGTTTTCAGCTACCATGAAATCATACTTATTTTATCCATTCATCCTAGTAAAGGATTTAAGCTATGGAAGTGGTAGATTAAGACCAGAGGAAACATTCATATCGCCCTGTTTGTGCAGCAGTCCAAACACATCACTGAATTTCATTACATGCCCATAGAGCAAGCCAAATAACAGCTGATGAAAGCGCATCTTCCAGAAAGGCATCAAAGTCCACAAGGCACTGAATCTTGCAACAAAAATTGGATCAGGGTTTCCTAACTTTAAACAGATGAGGTATTTTACTGCAAAAATACTTGATTTCTCCCACATGCAGAGGGTATTTCCTAAGCTCTCAATATCTCCTCTTGCTTTGAGCTCAAGAAATTTTCAAAGCTACCTACCAGCTTTACATACTGGTAACAGCTTGTCTCTATTAATTGCTATCAGCTGTGTTTTCCTGCCTCTCTTTCACAACCCCATGTGAAGCTTGTCTTAATATTTCAGTGACTGCTGACTGACTAACACTATAGGAGGACTCCAGCGAGCTGTGAAGCGTGTGGAGCTCAACTCTATTTAGCTGTGGTGACCCTGCACAGCAGAGCTCATGAGCTGGTCCTGTTCCACAGCGGAACTGGTGAGAGCTGTGCGTTAGCAGAGCTCACTCCTCTGATTTTGGTGTGTCTGACCTGGAGGACGGACACGGCCTCCAGTTCGTGGGGCTGGTGAGCCACAGGTCTCCAGTTGCTGAGAGGAGCTGGAGCTGGGTACTCCCACTGGGGAGCTCAGGGGCAAACACGGACGTGAGTATTCACAGAAGGACAGGATGTCCATCTGTCAGAGAAGTCTTTCAGGGGTCATCTGGACAAATGCGTGTATTCAAAAATCTAACCAGATGTGAAATATTTTCATCCTAAAGTAGAACAGGAATTCTTTAACAGTACCAGATGTTGCCATTTTTGTAAACAATTCTACTAATGCTTATTTAGGCTCTTCTAATGCTAGGGGTAAGGGATGTATAGTGCATACTTTACCAGTTAGGGCAGGCATTTAGTGCACTCCCAAATGCTTCTGCACAAAGCTAGCTAACGGATTAACATTACGGTCTTTCAGAAGCTCAGCTTCCTGTTCTCCTCCCCCATATTTCAAACCCCGATAAAAGCAAGCAGGCATAGCTGCTTTTAGGGCTGGTGAAAGGCTAGCACAAGAATCCTGCTGTAGTAGAGTGTCTGCCAAACTTTTGCTGTTCTACCCTAGAATTATTTGCCAGAAAAGCCAGTTTTTCCATTTCATACTGGATTTGTGCTTGTTAAAATCATTTCAATTGCACGATGTACCAGTATTTCATAATGGAAAAAAGCTGCTGTCCTGTATAGGTATGACATGACTTTTTCTAAGCTATTCTTCCTTAAATTTTCAGCAATCCACTGGGATAGGGACAATATTATATTACAGGAAGAAAACTGAAAAAAAAAAAAAAATTTGGATAGTTTGAGGGTTCTTATTTTGGTGCTAGGCCTTCCACATACCTTTTTCGCTCTATACTAGTTCTCCAGCTTTTCTGCTTCAGAAGTGTATGCACGTTGAACTTCCAAGATGTTAGGAAATTCTGGACAGTGATAGCCTTCAGTGCAGAGGACAACCTGATCAGACACTCCCCCAGGGTTTTAACAGCCTCATTATCACAAACTAGCCAGCAGTAATTTAAAAACCTTTTTTTTTTTTTTTTTTGCCAGCCAGAGTAGAGAGATTCCTATTTTTTGTGCTCATATCCTAGTGCACTGTTTGACAAACAGAAGCCAGCAGAGATAGGAGAGGCCTCTGACCAAGGAAGAACGTACTGGCAGCCCAAAGAGGAGAACCAACATAACTCAAGGAAGCTTCGTGTCAGTATCTTGTTTGAAAGTTTATAAAAGATTTTGGGGAAACATTTTTAAAATTCCACTTTAAGTGAAATTTACTCATACTCTTGGCAGTTTAACAGTTAATTTAAAAAAAACAAAAGCAATTTAATTACTGTTGGATGGCAGGGAGTTGCAGAGAAGATGAGAAAAGTAGGGATAAAGTACTAGTGGACATTTTAAATTGCATTACATGGATAACTGTTTAATAACTTTTTAAAAACTTGTTCGATTATTAGGATTCATAATGCTAGGATGAGCAATGTTTGACTATAAATAAAAATATCCTACCCAAACAATCTTAGTCAGTGTAGATAAGACTCAGATGTATTACAGCTCCTGAAAGTGAACCGTGATCAACTTTTTCACTGTATTTTATGTTTGCTCTTTTTGGCCTGAGTTCCAAGACAGCTCAGCAAGCAGTAACTCAAACTGTACTGCCTTTCTCATCAGCTCCCTTTAGATTCTCCTCATTTCATTGCTACTTCATCATTTTGTGGACCTTGCTTGGCATTCTTCCCCCTCAAATATTTTTCTATGTCATAGAATCATAGAATAGTTTGGGTTGGAAGGGACCTTCAAAGGTCATTTAGTCCAACCCCACTGCAATGAGCAGGGACATCCTTAACTAGATCAGCTTGCTCAGAGCCCTGTCCAGCCTGACCTTGGTCATCGATTATTCTTCCACAATAGGCTTCAGTCTACTACTGTATTTGAGTGAAAACTATGTGCTGCTTTTTCCTTGTCAGCTCGCATTAGGGCTCACCCAGCACACCCCTCAAGCATATCTATTCTGATTCTTTTACTTAAAACAGTGCTGACCGCTCTCAGTTACACTATTTGGTATCAAAATACTCTCCTCTTGCATGTTTCCAGACTATTTCCAAACAGACTATGTCCACCTTTAAGGGTGCTTTTGACATAAGGTACGAGAATATCACTTTGAGTATGCATTCAGCATCACTAGCACACAGGCTCCTGCCAGCTCAGCTGTGTCTGTCACTGGTTATGTTTTCTCACATCCTTAACAGAGCTTGCAACAGAGTGCTGTTAGAAGCTTGCATTACAGACTTCTGCTAAGTATCGAATATAATCTTGGTTCTTTTCATGATAAGTAGTCTTCTACAGATGATGTTTTACAAAGGGAGAATTTGATCCATCTACCACATCTCTGTTTTTTTGGCAAGAAGATACTCAGTGGAAAAATGGTCCCACATGATCATTGCATATATTTTATGTTAATTTATGTAATAAATAGGTACTGTGGTAGTACAGTATCTTTGTAGAATCATTTCAAGTGTGCAAACACAATTCACTAAGCACCTGATGAACTTTCAGTGTTCATTATCTGGTCAGTTCTGGGAGATACGGGGAGTGGAGGATGTATAAAACAAACTTGGGTCATGGCAGCCAAAATCTCTACAAAAATGAACGAGGGTACTGCAAGAGGAAGTTAGAAGCGAAGTACAGAGGAAGTATATGAAAGTTCATAGTTGAGCTGGTCTCCAGGTAGCAGAGGTATGTGGGCTAGAAATCCCCAAAGCAAAGAACAGCTTTCTGAATTGAGATTTTGAGCTAGGGATGCAGAAGGATGCAGGCTGCGCGAGCCCAGTTCACTGCTAATGCTCCCAGGCTGCATTCCTAATGCATCAGGCTGGCACCCAGATCTCCACAACCACCATGTTGGCTGCTCTCATCAAAAAGCTCTTGCAGCACATTGGGAAGCCTTTCTCCAGAGAACTACTTTTACGAAGGACCATCCATCCTAACAGAATTTGTAACAGAAAGAAATGGCTATTTAGTTTTGGTATTGTAAACTTCATTCCCATATAATCAGTGTCTAAGTGGTATTCAGTGGAAGTTTTTCAAAAGTAGACATAGGGCTATGACAATAGGGCAAGATCTTTCTTGTTTATGAAAGAGGGAAAGCTTAACAGTGATTTCCCTTCCTTCCCCACAGATTTCCCTTCCATCCTGCGGAGTTTCACCTGCCTGAGCTGTCCCCACCACAGCATAAATGCCTTTGCCAGTCTCTTGCTTAGCCTGGGCAAAAGCAGCAGCGCTCTATCTCCACGCTGTTTCATGCACATTCCCACATGACATCCAGTTAGGCAGAGTTGGATTTTTATTTTTAACGTACAAATTAACAAGTCAATACACATTAAGACATGAGTTTGTTTGCCTCTACGTTTTCATTCATTTTTAGCTTCCAATCTTTTTGGACTTGTCTGATGCTCCCCGATGCCCAGAGGCACTAGGTTAGGCTACCCAGACCTGGTTAGACACAGTCCATGATGCACCAAGTTCAAAGAAGGGAAGAGAGAGGTTTCAAACATCTGACTGCAGGGAAGGCAGGGTGCTGAGGAGCTGGGATAATCGCAGATCCCCTGCTGAAGGAGATAACACAGCCTGCAAAGCCTTTATCAGCCCTCAAGGTAGATCAGCCTCTGTAATTTTTCTGCTAAGTAAGTTAGGAGTGGAGAACCAAAAGGGCTATAAACAAGTAACTTTTAAAGCAAACACCAACACAAACCAGAAAGAAATATTTGGTGCATGTATTTGCCAACACACATGTCGTAAGTCTTGACCTATATGAGAGAATAAATGCATTATTAGAGTTACAAAGCATCCTTAACCTAGAAACGTTCCAGTCATGAATGAGAAAAATATACAGTTCCAGGACAGAGAGTAACACAATTTTTTGGCTTGAAAATATGAAAACTACTACCTCTGGGGAAAAATAATCCAAAACAAAGACATTCACATGGAGCTCAGAGAAAGAAAAGACCCTGAAAGCTAAATACGAATATTTGGCTAAGCACTAATTTAATAAGGGATCAAGCAATAAATCTACAACTACTTAATTCACAGAATGTTAATGTTACTGGTGAAACAGACTTTTTTTTTTTTTTTTTTAAAGCACTGAGAAATTTATTTTCCAGTAGGTACACATCAAAATTTTGGAGAGCAAAACAAAGACACTGATTTCTTAAAAATTCCATCAAAATATTAAAGCCAGTTCTTAATCAATTCCTATCTGAATGAGATATTAAGGTCTTCAGCAATTAAACTACAACATGGTGGGGGAAAAGCAGAAGCTTGCTTATGATTTCTGTGGGGTTTTTTGGCACTAGGAGTTTCATACCACATGCTGACTTGCACTGGAAAGGCACATTACACCTCAGCTGGGAAGAACATGAGCGAGCGCAAGCCTGACAAGGGAAAAAAACCCATCTTCTACTTTTTAACCAACACTGCTTTCAAAACTTTATCATCATTAAACTGAATTTCTAATACGACTGTGCTATCCCTATTGGACTAAATCCTTATGGAAATCAGGGGAATAAAGTCAGTAGCTCAAGTCAGGCTTTGAAGGCAGCCGAGCTCAGTAATAGCATTAATAGCAGCAGTTCCATGAAAGATGAAATGTGGTATCACAATGAATCCTTGTACGTGCAAGGTACCAGACCGAGAGCAATATGTAACAGTCATTATTCATATCAGACGATGATGACAAGACAACTAATGGTAGTTTAAATTACCGAGACAATGAAGGCTCTGATTATTAAATTAACTTACAGCTTTATGAAATGAAAGATACTCTAATTTTTTTAATGTTGGTTACTTTTATCTCCAACTTTGCAATACCTGATAATAAATGAAGAATATTAGAGGCTTTCAAGAAACAGATTCTCATGTGAATGAGCTGCTTATTTAATATTCCTTTTTTTTTCCCCCCAAAGCACTTATTCGTGCTATCATAATCAAAGACACTCACTGCGATAACAACTTTTCAGAATAGATTTTCACTGAACAAAGCCTCTGTACTGCAAATAATTCATTGGTTTTTACAAATGAATGTGTATCACAGAAGGATGACAGAATCAGTCTTGAGTCTGCCTTGGCTTTGTTCAGCTGTGGTGGACCAGAGCTTGCACTCAGTATAACACCTCCACAGCCAAAACTGAATATCGAATATTTAAAACAACAGCTGTTTTTGAAAGGTGTGCACACCTAATAAACCTCAGACATATGCTTATCTTTTCATATCCTGAAATATCCAGGCAGGCTAGAGAAGAGGCAAAGGGGAAAGAAGCAAGGCTTGCCTTGAAGAATTCTTTTGTTTGCTGCTGTTGAAGACAAGTTTAATGGAGAAAGCCGAGGGACAGGACAGTGACAGCTATATCCTAACCTACGCAGGTGAAACCCAGCACACGAAGAAGGGTGCTGCCGTCGCCAGGTCCCTGCAGCAGCCAAGGGCAGCTCCGCAGGAAAGCCTGCCTTAGTGGGAACCCCAGGGGCAACAAAGGGCTGTAAAAATGCAAAACCTCCCCTTCTAGCCATACAATAAATTTCAGCACACTCAAAAGGTACAGATTTGGTTTTAAAAGAAATTAAGACTGCCTTTCAAGTCACTAAGGTGGCCAGATCCTATCAGTTCTATGTTTTGAATAACTCCCCTGGCTTCTCTCTGGCAGGAACAGTTTGGCTTTTTTTTTGTTACACTGCTGCTATTTTGAACTGGGGTCTCAACATACAGGCACAGAAAATGAGTTTTTAACAGATGAATTTAAAGAGTCATAATTGTACCACTATGGCTAAGAGATTAATCTGACAGAGGAAAAAAAACCCCGTTTTAATTATCGGACTTAATTGGCCCAGACAGATGAACTGTAATTCTGCAGTAGCCTGTGATGTGAAAAACAAGGCACACGTGGGTGCCGCAGGGCACCCCTGGGCTCAGTGTCGCCTTGTGCTGTGCAGGAGAAGGAAGCAGCTCCCAAGAAGCAGCCCTACAGGATCGGTACCATCTCCCATTTCTCTTGCCCCTCAGATTTTGTCAGGAATACTTACACAAGCCCAAAAGATTTGATTGATAGGTTTTAGCCCAGGTACCGCAAATTCAGCCTTTTGATGCAAGCAATCTTGGTGAGTCCTAGCTCTGTGCCCTTAATAACTTGCCTCCCCTCCTACATGTTTAGTCTGCCATAAACGGATTACTGGAGACCTATCCAAGCTGTTGCACCCTGGGGTGTAAAGCCTATCCCTGCTTCTTTTCCTTTCCCTATTTCTCAGTCCACCCTCCTCAGGCTTGAAGTACCTCCAGCTGTGGAAGAGGATAGCCACCGCTGTAGCATGGAGGAGTTTATTCATGAGATGCAAGGGGCAAAGAAAGGGGAGTAACATTGCTTTTTGTGGCAGGGTCCATCCTGTGGTATTACTCTACCTCCCACCTCCCAGTAACTTGCCAAGGAAATTGAAAAAGGTCCTTCCAGCCTGATGGCTGCATCTCTGTGGTGACAGCCACATTCACTGGTGGAAGCATCTTACAGTCTAAGTAATATTGCCACCCTGGAGGCATTCCTCTGGTATCACACCTGCACAGCTTCTGTCTATTTATGCAATTAAAATAGGCTAAAAATAGGGTTCAAAACAGGAGGCAAGACAAACAGAGACTTGTTCTGGCTCAGGGAAGAATTTCACTGTTATAACAAACTGAATTCCCCACGGGCAACATGCTCAGATTTCTGACGGATTCCACCTTCTTCCTTCAGCGGAAAAAGGGTGTAAAAGAAGCTCAGCAACAAAATTGCTGGCAAAAATCCCTTCGACTTCCAGTGCTCTGGTATTTCAATGTTGAAATTTTACTATGCAATATTTTTTTAAAGAGGCATTGGATTAGAAATATGCTCTTTGGTGTTTCCCTCCCCCCCCCCCAAAAAAGGGAAAGGAACAACTATTTTAAACTTTCCCCTCTCCTTACTTCATGATAAAAAAATAATCAAAGTAAAGCATTAGAAGACCTACCAGAGAGTATTTAAAAATACTTGATAGTTGTACAGTATCATTTTTATCCTTAGGCACCATGGGTTCAGAACTAAATAGTAAAACAACCTATAAATAGTACTCAGCTTCAGCAATAACTTGTCAGATGTTCACTACATTAGGAAAATGATTAAGTCGCAGCTTTTTGATCTACTGAGGGAACGTTATCAAACCAGCGTATACAAGAATACCATGTCAAATGCATATTATTTACACATAGCATGCCAGCAAGAGAGTGGAGGATCTCAATCATCCCAAATCACCCAGTATCACTCCGGAGTACTTTTTTGCTGCCAAGTGTCATCCTTAGCAAGAGGTAGGCACTAATCTTATCTACACAGTGATGTAGTACGTGACTGATGAAAATGTGGTTCATGCAAAATGGGATTCAGCATGGGGGGAAAAGGATTATGTGGTAAACTGGAAGGCAAACTCTGTCCTGCTGGGTAGCTGCAGCATGCTGGCTGTGCATACAGCACAGGATTTGCTGGGGACCAGGTCTGCAGAAGAGCGCAGGTGGGCATGCGGGTCAGCGGTACATCCTTGTGGCGATGAAGGCTAGCTACATGTGAGGTTAGATAACAATTAGCTAACAGGTCAAGGGAAGTGTTTTTCCCCAGCTACCCATCGCCCAACGCCACACCTGGGATCTGCAACAGCATCTGGCTGTGTTTTCCCCAGCACAGGAGAGAGGGAGGTCAGTGGAGAGCTGCTATGATGGTCGAGAACTGGAGCACACGATGCACGAGGAGCTGCAGAGGGAGCTGAGCATGCTCAGCCTGAAAAAGTGGAGGCTGAGGGAGGGTCTGATGGCTGGCTGCCACTGCTGCTAGGCTGGGGAGGGCTGGACAGAAGACAGACAGATCCTTCTCAGAGATGCACAGTGAAAGCACAAGAAGCAGTGGTTGGGAAATTCCAACTAACTTTTTTTTCTTTTTCTTCCCTCCTGCCCCCAAATGAAGGTGGTTAAGCACTGCAAAAGGATGCCTGGAGAGGATGTCAAATCTCTGTCCTTGCAGATACTCAAAACTCCCCAGGACAAGACCCCCAGTGCCTGATCTGACTTAGGTGTTGGTCTTGCTGGAGCAAGGGTTGGACTAGAGACCTCCAGAGGTCCCACCCTACTTGAACGAGGCCATGAAACTAGAAAGCACATGGGGTACGCCAAACAAAATCCATTAGTTGCCTTAGTGGGAGATGGTAATGGCTGGCCATGCCCAGTGTCACCAGCATTTCCAGAGGGTAACTAAGTCGGGAAATATAATACTTGTGAGGGCAGGAAGGCCTGAGATTGAAGTACAGACTTGCACCCCTCTCTCCCATCAAGCCATGGACCAAAAGGATGGGGAACTACCAGGCTTCCCCCTGCCCCCCATCCGAGCATACGTCCCATGGTTGCTACCTGAGGACAGAGGATGTTCAACACAGCGGGAGTCCCAGCAATGCATGTCAGGTAAGTCTGCTTCTCACTGGGATGTGGGGAGAGAAGCCTTTAATGATTTCATCACATAACATCTTGGCTGCATGCATTTTCCTTTCCTTTCTACCCTGTGTCTTCAAAAACCTCTGTAAGCTCTTTCTGTTTGAATTCCATGAAAAAAATATTTTTGTTTGCTTTAACCTTAACCTGGCTTGAATTAAAGCAAGGCTCATGATCCTTAAAATCAAGACAGCATGTAAAATCACATCTGTGTACTCCTAATTAGTGTATCCAAAAAGGTACAAATTGCATCCCTACCTATCTGCTCTGGAGGGTGAGGAGTTGATAACGTGGTGGTGGTGGTGTCTGTGTGGAAGAGACTAGCTTCCAGGGAAGGACGTAATGCAGAAAGGTGCAAGGGTGTCCTTGCAGCAGGCTGACACACCAGCGAGCAGCGCATCTCAACCCTGAAGGTCTGAGGACCTGCACCATTTTTCGTAATAACTTGTGATAGTTCAGTGAGAACTGGGGGTGGGGAAGAAATCAGCTCATATTCATCATTTTAGTGCGCCCAGCACACACATCAGCTATTCAGAGCAGTACGTTTGTGAGAGCAAGCCCGCTGTTGGAGACTGGGAAAGGTCACTTTTGAGTCACATCAAAATATTAATTGCATTTTACTACACTATAATTTGTAGGAAATGATTGTAGAAGTCTTCGTTTAGAGGGCATGGTTCAAATCCTGTTTCTTCTCTCAGAAGTGATATCAAAGAAAATTTGAGATGACCATGACCAGAAAAGGGGGGATGGAGGGGGGGGGGAGACCATGAAGTGTTTAATGTTTTAAACACAGAACAACAAAGCCACAAGCTAGAATTGAACAAGTTCAAATTACTTTTCTTTGGTTCTTTTTACATCTCCTGAAATCATGCCTGGCCAGCATCCCAGCATGATCTGGGAGATGCTAGCAAAAGGGTCAATCTAACATAGATAATCAAGTCTTTTGGATACATAGTTAAGTACTGTATAGATAATTATTGGTTTACATCTCAAAGAAAATTTCACAGTCTCTTATGGTGGAGTTAAAATGAGATACTTAAAATATTTTGGACTCACTTTAGAAGCGCTTTGCTCTTTTCAAATAAGCAGCACTGGGGAGCTGCCACAATAGAGGTTTCTCTTTTTTGGAAGACCAGGAACCCTCTTAAGATGCTCACAGAGGAAGTGGGGCACCAAACTCCATGAGCCAAGTCACCTTCCTCTTAGAAGGCCACCACCACTGCTCCCGTTACTATGACAAGGGCTGGTTCCAGAGCTTTGCTCTTCTGAGTTAGGACTTCCTCACATTTTGCAAGCAAGGTTTACTCATGGCCAATTTTGTTCCTGTGGTTTTCCTGACACACTTTCCGAGTTACACAGCTGTTTATTCACTGGAGTTCACAGGCAGTAATCTTGTCCGTCCATCTCCCCTCCCCCCTTTACTAAAAGAGAGAACTAACCTTTGTATTATTTAATGCATTCATCACTGATTCAAACCCCAGCACCACCAGCTTTCATCCATTTGTTGAAACTTTTAGTCATGTGGTTTACTTTGAGCTCCAGCTGCTGGAGGGAAAAAAAAAAAAGGCTAACCAATTAAGTGATGTTTTTCTACTGACGCTAGTTACAAAGAAGAACTTGTAAGTATGGCTCAGGGGAGCTCTGGCATCTCAAAAATCAGAAGACAAATAATAAATTTTTAACAAGACCTACAAAGCGCGTTGTATATTATTTTAGTGCTATTTGAGGGGTCTGTCTCAGGAGTTTGGTAATACTGCAGTAAGCGCATGATTTTGAGGGTTACTGCAAGTTTCAACGTTTTCTTTCAGGTGGTTGTTAAAAATTGCATGGTTTGATGAACACAGGACTTGCTGAGTGTTTTTCATCCATTTAGTTTTTCTCCCACCTTCCCAAGACCATCTCTATTTGTCTTTACGAGTTGTCCGAGCAGAGTCATCTGTCAAACATAGCAGCAGAGACACATGAACACAGAGAAGATCCCTGTTCCATCTCACTTGACCTGCCTCAGTCAACAAGGGCACTGCTTCAGACATACCAAGCCTATGACTATCTCCAGCTTCTTCCCAAGAAAAAGCAGTCAGCCATCACCAGAACTTCTCATGCAATGCCGTCCATCTCATCTCAAGCAATGGCTCCCACTTTCTTAGGGACAACTCGAGAGCAGACTGGGGATAATGGTATATCAGGTGAACTATTCTTCAGTGCAAACAGCTTCCAGCCATCCTCATCCTCCATGACTTCCTCGAACTTCCCCACTCTACAACTGGATGTGCCCCCATCTTTGTACAGTCAGAAGCCCCCGGGGCCTGGTGTATACTGCTGCTACCAAAGCCGTCACATCTGGCTCATAGCCTGCTCCTGACAGGCCCCAGGAAAACTGGCAAGCTGTCCTGGATAATTGCTGAGACACCTTTGTTCCAGGAGACCTGCTATGAATCTCATTTATTGCCGTAGCGATGCACTGTAGGACTGTAAAAAGCAGTAAAAGGAAAACCGCTTGGATGGAGTTATCTGAAATATGCTGTTCGGCTTGTTTCTGTACTCCTGTTGACTGCATGAATGTATCGCAGAGGCAGCAGTAGCAATTTTATGCCATCACCATCCTGTTGCCACTAGGTGCCCCCAATATTGTCCTCTTCCTCTATTTCCCCACCCGCATCCATTTCGCGTCTCTCTCACCACATAGCAGCATTATTAGTAATGATTTGCAAAACCCTGACTATGCCAAATGCAAAAGCAGAATTCTTTCTGATTTCACGAACATTATATACATTATCAAATGGTAGGGGGTGATGACACCTCAAGCTGACAAATTTTAGCTGCAGTTATATTGCACGTCTCACTCAATACTGGTGTTAAAATCCCACAGTCCTGTGCACGGGAGCATTCCTTCCTCCCAACCCGTGACCACCGACACAAACCACAGCAAGACATGAACACCTGCAATTTTTATCTTACTTCATGTAATAGAATGCCTCCTGAGCCATGCATGCATACTTACATGCATGTAAAGCCCAGTGGAATACACAACATAGAAATCAAAGTACAGGCATGCCTCTGCAGGCTTGACGTCCTGTGAAATCTGCTGCAGCTACACCATCCTTTTCAGGCACAGACATCTAAAGAACAGCAATATGCTGGTAGCCTGCTTGGAAGAAACACTGATTGCATATAACCAAAGACAGGACAAGAGAGGACAAAATAGCTCTGGCTAAAGCAGGCTGCTGAGAAAGCAGGAGTGACGGTGGCACAGGACGTCAATGGCGGTCCACGTGGGCCCAGATACTTGGCATCTCTTGGGATCAGGCCCATGGTGAGCATGACATAATTAGAATGAGTATTTATAGTTTATTAGTAAAAGAGATGAAATGGAACAAGGATTAGAAGATCCTGTCTAATCCTCTTCGCAAATAAGTTTTTTTAAGGCATAAAACTTGTATATGATTTATAACACTCAGAATTAAAGACAGTCATTTCTGATTAAGTTTTATTACTACACTAAAAATGAACTTAGTCATGATGAATTTTTTTGGTACTAAAAAGATATAAAAATGCAAATCTGGAGGGATTCTTCATCTGCTTAGTATTAATGTCCATCTGTGAAATCAAATAAGTTAAAATTGAGGTAAGGGTCACTCTTTTAGGAAAAAGAATCCCCATTTTGGGAAGATATGTCTATTTGTTATTAGCACAAAAACTGTTATAACTCTCCTGGTTAGTGCAGCTGTCATTTCAGATGAAAAAAATATCATCTCAACAGCTATCTTCAAAGAAAGAAAGGCTGCACATGAAAACAACTACAATAAAGATCTTAACATTAAAAATATATATTTATTGAAGTTTGTTAAGTTTGGTTAAACTAATCATGATTATAATATCTCTGGCACTAAGACAAAGCTTAAATGGCAAGGTTAACATTAACTCCCATTTTCACACTGGCCAGCATCTGCTACAAAACAAAAAGATATTTTCTAGTGGGAGTCCAACCTGCAGCACTAACTTCTATTTAGGGTTTGCATGTTCTCACACATTACTCAGCAGCAGTGAGGCCAAGGTGAGACCGGGGGAGAGACAAAATGAGCAGCTTGCTCATCCACAGTTCATCTTGTGACATTATCAGAAATACCAGTAAGTGGTATTAACTTTCAAGTTTGTCTTCAAGAAAACAAAATCAACACCACCCCTTGGTGCCTGATTGGTCTTTTAGGGGTTTTTTGTGTGTTTACTGAGCAACAAATTACAAATTAAGCTTAGCTAATTTTAGCAGAGGTGAGTCATACAGATCCCCAGGAACCAGCCAAATTCAACATTCGACTGTGTTCTTTGCTTCTCGTGGGCTCTGGGAGGAAAGTGATGGTGATCCACATGGCTACGAAAAAAAAAAAGCACCTTCATTTTGTGGCTGAGCTGGAGACCCCACATTTGCTCCTTTTCTCTGCCTATTCCATGCCATCAGTTTGAACAGCTGCATAAATAAATGCTTTACACACACACACATTCACACAAGTTCTTTTATTGAGGAGCAGAAAAGTTTTACATGAAATGCTAAACACTCAGGTTTGAGGGAAGGGGTGCGATGTTACTGAAAACTTCCACTGTCAGACTAGTTTTGTGCCATAGCCCTTGGAGGTTTTAGGTATTAAAAGTTTCATACAAATCCTGAATGCAAATCATTCACCATCACCCCTTTGATAGGAGCTTCATTAAACTGTTCAGAGCCACTGTCTTTCCTCCTTGCTTGGGGGGAAACTTCACACTACACTAACAAAATAACTTCCCATTTTGGAAGACTTGTATTTAGTGATAGCTTGACAAATTTCACTTATAACTGAAGGAAATGCCCAAACAGTGCCACCTTTAATCATGAAAACTGCAATGCAGCAGCTAATGAAGAAAGCCAGACATTTGCCTGCTATAAATGGATCCTCCTGGCCCAAAACACAATTCCAAACATTACAAAGTTCAGCTACATTTTGACGGACTGTTTCCAAATAAAGCAGAAGAGACACGTGAACATATCTTTCCATAAACATTTCAATCCCTTCAGCATTTCCCAGAAACCGTAATTCAAACAGGGACCAGATCTAGCAGACCAGATTCAGGCAAAATACAATTTACATTTAAATCAGTGAGAGCTACTGGTGACTAGCATGCAGCATTAAACCATGTGTACTTATTAGCGTCCTAACAGAAACATGTATTTTAAAACAGATGGTAGAAGTTGAAAGAAAATTGAATCACAAAATAAGATCATTAACATAAATGTTTCCTCTTCTAATCAGCTACCACTGTGTTAGTATCAACTAGGGTGTTGGGGAATATCATTCATTTCCTCATCTCAGAATCTAAATATATGGATTTTTTCGCTCCCTACTTCCCACCCCCCTCACACAGGTGCTTTATTTTTCCACAGTGTTTCCCCCAGTTGGACAGAAAATTAGAGCAGACCCTTTTCTCATCTTTTGTCCTTCCCAGCAGCAGAGCTCTCTGCACTTACTGAAAGAACCCCTAGATGTTAACAGAGGGGGATATTCTGGGACTACATTTCAGACTTATTATTTCTCCATATAGTTACCTCCCACATCAGAGCACGACCTTTCACGTGCAAGCACAATAGCTCAGGAAAACAGCTTAAAAAGTACAACCATGAAAGAAAAAAGCACATCATGGGCATTCCATCTTTCTCAGCTACATTCATATTTCTCAGCTTGCATAGCAATTAAACAACCAGTACCTTGTGCTCAAACCAGTCAGCTACCAATAAACTGTTTTACTCCCCTTCCCCATCACCTTCATCAACAAGATTTCTGCAAACAGAATTGAACCATCAGTTTGACCATATCATGAACCAGATCATCACATTGAATGCTCTTCACTGGCAATGGTAGGGAGAACTGACTTGCTGGTAAGCAATACAGATAGGAATTAGAGCACCAGTAAAACCCAGTCATTGCAAGAAGCAAGGACACTTAAAGCATACTTACATACTACAAGGACTGTCAAAACTAACTTAAAAAAAAAAAAAGTCACACAAAACCGGTATTCCCTTACCTGACAGAGCTTTCAAAGGCACGCATCCATCATATATCCCCCAAGAGCAATGAGAAAATATGCTTCTGTAACTTCTCTTCCTCAAGGAGCAAAGCAGCTCAGTGTAGGGTCCTGCTCAGCTGTAAGCTGTTGGACCTGCCTGGCCCCTGCCTAGATCCTGATCTGCCCCAAGCCCCAGCTGATGGCAATGCGTAATTTGTCCTGTAGGACCCTCAGAGAGGTAGAACTTCTTTGGTGCTCAGGACTTGGAATGATGCTCTTCTTTTTCTCTCGGAAAAGGAGTGTGCCCTCGAGGTTACCATGAAGTTGCCAGAAGGGCTCTGCCCAAAAGGGCTGCTGGGCTACAGCTGCAGAAGGATGAGGCGCATAATTGTCATTTTAAGCATGTTCAGCCTAAGCCAAAAAGCTGTGAAACCATTACAGGCATTACTCTAAACTTCTGGAGAAGGCAGTAGCTGGTTTTTCTCATTTCCAGTGTAATTCGGTAGTTACACAGGGGTTTTGATCTGCAGTAATTTAAAAAGACTGAAACAGGCCATGGAATTTAACCCCAGGCCTTTGTTTTTCTTTCTAATGTTACGGTACTGCAAATATTGCAGCAACCTAGAAATGAGATTTCAAATGAAAACGCTCACTGTAGTCGCTTCTCTGCTCTTCTAGTCCATGTTCTCAGCAAACAGAAGGGGGTTAAGGTTGAAGGAGTAAGTCTAAATATATGATCAAGGCCAAAAGAGTAGGCATACGGTGTTGTAGGTACAGGGCTGAGTTGCAGAATCATTAGCTCCTTCCCCTACGTCAAGTTATCAGCAATTATTTATACACAGAAAAGAAATTGTTACCATTTTATGTAGAAATATCAATGTATTTGTTCTCCCATATATAAGGGAACAAAGCTTCCACATATTATTTTCCCAGCTGGAAGCTAATCCATGCTAAATTTTTCTGCAGTGCTGAAGACTTCTGAAAAGCTTCACAGATAATTGAGTTGCAGCTTCAATATGTAGGCTCCCTCAGTAGGCAAAAGACTATCATCCCCTGTTTGTCATAAACCTTTTTAAAGCAGGAAGAAGAAGAGCAAGAAAAGAACAGATGAACCTCTTCAAAGGTTCTGACAGCATTACTTCTCCCAGCAGTCTTACTAACTACCCTAAAATTTTGCATGGTTATTTCAAGGCCTTAAGATTTAGGGAGCTGACTAACTTCAAGCCAGTGGTACCATGCTATTAACACAGGTCAAAACTGAGTACTCTCTCCTCCATCAACATTTCAAGCCTGTTTCTGTAGAGCTATCACCTGTTGGCCTCTCCACACAGCTATTTCCAATGGCAGCTGATTTTCAAGGTGAGCTAATGGGCCTTCACTATTGCAGGACCTGTGAGGCAGCTGCCCACTCAAGGAGGTCCTGCGCTAATTGCTCAGGCAAACTCTCATCAGGCTCAGTATGGGCATGAACTGAGTCTGGAACAGATTTGGGTTTCTTCTGGGGCTTTTTAGCACAGTTTTGAGCCTTTTGTTCCACTAAAGGACTGGTTCAACAGAACATAATGACACATTTGCAGCATAATTGTATGATCTGTTTTTACTCTCTTACTCTTTCATTTTTAAGTTCACCTGAACTTCTGAACTGGTATCTTTTTCCATTCTTTTTTTTTTTCCCCCACTTAGCTTAAGTAACTGTTCCATGGCACAGTGATTTGGAAAATGCTCATTTATAAAGGCTAACATTTCACTCATCTTTCAGCTCCCAGAGACAATTATTATACTGAATGTTATAAAGCTAAGGCAGCTCAGATACAGATGGCAAAATCTGTTGGTGTAGCAGGAAAGGAATGGTAATCCTACCAGCTGCTCTGAAGCCTGTGCATACGCAGGGGCAAGAAAACACATTAAAACCTTTTCCTTGCACAAGACCTAGCTGTGAGCTCCTGGTTGTAGAAAGTTCAGCAAACATCCTTCAGATTGCCTTGCCGAGGGATCCAAGGCTAAAACAGTCTAGTCTCTCCTGTAATCTCTCTCGATGCCTTCTGATGAGGGATCCCATGGAGGGGAAAACAATGGTAGCGTGGTCTCCTGCTACATTAGGAGACCAACTGGCTCTCTAGGACGGACATTGTAGTTCACTGCCTGGGAGTTTCATGGTGCTTGCCTTTGCCAGCACATGTGGACCTCTCAGACAGCTGTCTCTGGAAGGCAATAGCTCTAGAAACCAAACATCCAACCAACAAAAATCACCTTGAAAATCTGCCTCCTGCTTTTATAAAAGTAATACGAAGGATGGAACGGAGTTAAACATTTGCTTACTGATCAAACCTGATTGGAGCCATGATTAATTTGTTTTAAAATCCCAAATGGCAGGTTCATTTCTGGCTAAACAGAGAAAGCAGAGCAGTTGGCTCCCTCCTCCCAAATGTTTATGATGGTAAGTTTGACATGACATCCCATTTCTAAATATTTTCCTTTCCCAAGGTCCTGAGCTGCTGACACAACAGGAATAACTTACACTGCACAGGAAATACAGCTGGACACAGGGCCTGAATCTTGCGCAGCTCAGGTTGGAACTCTTCACCTTCCCTGAGTGCCTTGCTCCAGCTGGGATTACCTGAAGTACTACTGCAGTTCAGTCATTGGGGTAAGGCACTAGGGAGGAGTGAGGCATTTAAACATGGAGAATAGGTTTGTTGCATTGTGCATTTTCCTGGTGAATTGCTTTATATTGATGTATTACTTACTATCACTTTTCTGAGCTTATGAAGTGTAACTGCTATTTAGCAGCACCTTATTGGACAAAGAGACACACTGAAATAGAGAAATATGTTGCAGTAAAACAGCTGTCTTTGTGAAAAGAGATACGGGTCCTTATTCATCTTCATGGGACATTTCCAGATAGGGACCGTTCAGGGGCATTTTTTAGTGTCACATGGGGATGCTTAGAGTCATGATTGATCTGAAAAACTTCCTGCATTGTAAAATGTCACTGCACACATCATTGTTGTTATTATTATTACTACTGTTATTAGATTTATTTTTCCCATGAAATATACAGCTGTGAGCTATATATGTGTTCACAGTACAGCCACGGCTACCGCTTCTCTCCTTTCTGCTCCAAAGCAAGCTGTGTGTACTGAAGGCCACCTCCTTCTTCGTGATGAAAATGTCATCAGGACAAAACAAAGAAAGAGACCCCTTTCTTCTGGTAAGGCAAAGCCAACAAAGCTGTCAAGAGCATGGTGGAAAATTACAGTAATAGGATAGTGGAAAAATTACAGTTAGTGGAGAATGAAGTCTATTGCTTGTACGTTTAACAGCCCTGTGGAGAATAGGAACAGCTTTTCCGCAGAAAGATTTGACGTCAGTACCAAAAATTTGAATGGACACCTTAAAATAACCGGCCAAAGGAGGGGAACCCCCCCCCACCTTTCTTCTTGAAATACTGTAGCAGGGTTAGCTCAAATTAGTAGGTTTTAGTACTGCTGCCCAGAGGTATGAGTTGGGGATATGTTGACTATTAACTGTGGATTTTGGTCCAAGTTTGGAAAAGCTGGAGAGCTATTCAGCAGGGATAGCTGCTCTGGGTAATTTGTTTGGAAGTTCTAATACTGACTAAAAAAAACCCCTAAGCTTCTGCCCACATGGGAGGAATTTTACTTTCTTCACATAGATAAAGGCAATCTGATTATTCTATACAAGAGCTTTTCAAGAAATTCTGGTGGGACACTCATTATTTTGCATTTATTAAGGCTGTTTTTTAAGTTGTATTTTTGGGGGAAAAAAAAAAAAAAGAAAAGACAATGTATCAGTATCTGAATGCCTAAACTAGTCTTATACGTTTTGGTGTTTAGCCCTGTAATACTTAAAACACCATTAATATGTTTGCATCTGATTTCTTTACAACAGAGACAATCATATGTACATTTTTAATATTGACAGCAACACCGACAATGTATATTTCTTTATAGTACAACTATAAATAGCAATTACATCAGTTACACAGGTTGCCTTTGCATTCGGTACATTTATTTTAGTTTGAAGAAAAGTCTGTAAAAGAATCAGTTGCAAATATAGGAAGAAAAATGGCACTGGTAAGATATATCAACATCTGTGTTTCTAAACAAATAAAAGTCTGTAGAGCAGTACCATCCAGGTCTAATGAAGACTCAGCAGGTAAGTGGAGCCGTAGTCTTTGGATAGGGAAAAAATAAGGGCCTTTTGCTGTGCAGGACATGCCTACGAGTACTCATACAGTGAGTTTATCTTCCTGGCATCTGTTCCAGAATAAAACATTTGCTTAAGACTAGGTCTTACTCTACTAGGGTAAATGAAAATTGAGAAAACTATCAGTGCAAAATTCTGAAAGAAATGAATTCTGAAAAACTTCCTTGAGTTAAGCTGTTGGCCAGCTCTGTTGTGAACTCTTCCAGCACTCCCCAACCCTGCTCGGGGAAGCAGACTGAGAAACATTTCCAAGACGTGTCCAGGACCGTCACACCTCTGCCGGCGGCTGCTGCGGGTGTTTTGGTAGCTCTGCGCTGGGTCTGAGAGGCCTTCCAGCACAAGACGAAAAATTCCCGCTGCCCTGTGCAGCTGGACCATGAACATGTGTTAGCTGCTGTGGTCGGCCGAGGTGCAGGTGTGAAAGCTTCCCTTCAGGAGAACAGGTCTGAGGAAGAGCCAAGGCCATGGTTTGGTACAGTCACTAGCAGGCGATATCTGAAAACTATCTGTGAATGACCTGCAGGGTTTACTTCTCCAGTGGTTCGTTACATTCGGTTGGAATGAAGTTTGTGGAGAAGCAGTGAGCAGTGCTGTGTATAAACAGAGGCCAGTTGTAGTGTTGTGCATCTTCACTGAAAGCCAGTTTTTAATAATATATTTATTTATTTTTTTTTCTTTCTTTAGGACAGAGCTTCAGTTTTCTTGCTGTGAGTTAATCGCACATCTACATCAGATACCACAAATCAGTCAGACTATTGCTGGAGAACAGAATGGATCCTGGATTTTCAGAAGATGCTTCATCTCCTGAGACCTGACTGAGACCCATCACAAAGTTTCCTCAGCACTTCAGAATATACAGTGCCTGGTATAAAACATCATGCAACAGCCAAACGTCTTTATTGCTATATTTTGGATACAATTGGAAAGTCTTTGCCAGTTGCGATCACTTAGTAAAACTTTAAAAAGGTGTATAGATATAAAATCTAATTTTTTGGGCAGAAACTAATACAACTAATTACATTCTGCTACCTGCATTTCCTCTGAGGTTTCAGTATTTTCTGCTTTCTTCCCAAACTGTAACATAATATGATTGAAACTAATTATGTAATTTGTTATTAATTTAAATAATACATAAACTATATTTTCATTTCTCTGGGGGAGAAAGCATCACCATCTTCTTTGATGTGGTGGAAAAAAATCTAAATTTTAAAAATTTAAATTTTAAATTATGCATTTATTAGAAAATCAGCATTAGTGCACAAGTTAGACTAGTTTTCACAAGCTTGGTGAAAATGTTTTAGATGTAAAGTTTATTTATTTGTATTGGGTTTGCGTGGCAAGGTTTTAGCAGCAGGGGGTTTACAGGGGTGTCTTCTGTGAGAAGCTGCTAGAAGCTTCCCCTGTGTCCGACAGAGCCAATGCCAGCCGGCTCCAAGTTGGACCCGCTGCTGGCCAAGGCTGAGCCCATCAGCGATGGTGATAGCGCCTCTGGGATAATGTGTTTAAGAAGGGGAGAAAAAAAGCTGTGCAGCGGCAGCTGGAGAGAGGAGTGAGAACATGTGAGAGAAACAACCCTGTAGACACTGAGGTCAGTGAAGAAGGAGGGGGAGGAGATGCTCCAGGCGCCGGAGCAGAGATTCCCCTGCAGCCCGTGGGGAAGACCGCGGTTAGGCAGGCTGTCCCCCTGCAGCCCATGGAGGTCCATGGTGGAGCAGATATCCACCTGCAGCCCATGGAGGACCCCATGCTAGAGCAGGTGGATGCTCCTGAAGGAGGCTGTGACTCCATGGGAAAGTCTACACTGGAGCAGGCTCCTGGCAGGACATGTGGGGAGAGGAGCCCACACCAGAGCAGGTTTTCTGGCAGGAATTGTGACCCCGTAGGGGACCCACGCTGGAGCAGTCTGTGCCTGAAGGACTGCAGCCCATGGAAGGGACCCACGCTGGAGCAGTTCGTGAAGAACTGCAGCCCATGGGAAGGACTCACGTTGGAGAAGTTTGTGAAAGATTGTTTCCCATGGGAGGGACCACATGCTGGAGCAGGGGCAGAGTGTGATGAGTCCTGCCCCTGAGGAGGAAGGAGCAGCAGAGACAAGGTGTGATGAACTGACCGTAACACCTATTCCCCATCCCTCTGCGCCACTCATGGGGAGGAGGTAGAGAAAATTGGGAATGGAGTTGAGCTGGGAAGGAGGGAGGGGTGGGGGGAAGGTGTTTTAAGATTTGGTTTTTATTTCTCATTATCCTATTCTGACTGGTAATAAATTAAATTGATTTTCCCCAAGTTGAGTCTGTTTTGCCCATGACAGTAATTGGTGAGTGATCTCTCCCTGTGCTTATCTCAACTCATGAGCCTTTCATTGTATTTTCTCCCCCCTGTCCAGCTGAGGAGGGGACTGATACAGTGGTTTTGGTGGGCACCTGGCAGCTAGCCAGGATCAACCCACCACATCATCAAAATGCAATTTTGAGTTCCTTCAAACTAATATGCAATAAGACCAAAATGAGGACATCAAAATATTTCTTTTAGACATTTTAACTATCAAAAATTTTAATTTAAAAAAATGTTTGGAGACCAAGTTTGTCTACTTTATCCAAATCCGTAAAGCAGAATGAGGGAAGAAATACTCAAACATGAAGTATAAAGGATGGTGTGAAATATTTATTTTCAGGCTGAGGAAAACATTGGGATTGACCCCAAATGCATTTTTGTCCATTTTCAGTTTTCCCTAGGAGCCCAAAATTGATCCCACCTGCCAGAGCTCTGCTGAGGAGTTGCAGCGCTGTGCCTGCTGCCACCCCTCTTCTTGGGCTGCACACTGGCACTGTGTATGTACAGTTAAAATTACACAGAAGGGTTTGCTGGAATGCAGGCGGCCTGACATCTCCTCTGCAAAATTTGCCAAACAGTTTAAGATCGCAAAATGCTTTGACAGCAGAGCTGTTATTAAGTGGAAGAGACTCGCTGGTGTGCAAGGAGGCAGTTCCTCCCTTCTGTGACCCTGCTGAGGCAAATTTCACCTCAGCAACAGACCTGACCCTAAAATTTCAGTGACCAGGGAAGTTGCTTACGGTTTTCGGCTTTTCATTGCTAGAACCATCTAGCTGAGCTAATAAGCAAATTCCTAAAGTCAGATGAGTGGTATTCTTTTTTTTTCTTCTGTTTTTGTTTTGTTTTTCTTTTTTTAATCTGTAGTGTCTTTTCTTCTTATCTACTCAGCGTGCATCTCATTGCTACAGTTCTCAACAACTGCTTGTGCAGAGGTTGCATTTCGTGAACATCTCCAGTCACAACTTACAAAATCTTAAAGACTGATACGGCATATAGTCTTGGCTGTTGTCTGTCCTCTTAATGTGCATTATCTATCGCTAAGGCACATTGTTGGGGGAGACCTAAGGAGCCTTTAGTGTTGAGTCCCCCGCTGTAATGAAAAGTTTGTTCCAAAGTCCTGTGCTCTTAGAATCAGCTACTGATAAATGTGGGAGATCATTAAGCCTTATAACACCACTAATATTTATATTCAAATCCCTGAAAGTGACTTATTTGGAGTAAATATTAGTAATTAATGATCCATTTTCAAAGATTTGCTGCTTTGGCCATGTGTGTAGCTGTGTCTGTGGTCACACAGTGCTTATAGCCATGATCATGTCACGTATTCATTGCCATACCATATCATACAATTACCATATCATTACCATGGTAAGTGCAGTGAACTCTAGTGTTTGTAACTTTTGGAAGATTGTTTACAATTTATTCATTCAAGAATTGGGAAAAGGAAATACAGAGGAAACATAAGTTTGTTCTCTGTAGCCTCCCAGAATTTAATGGAATTAAAAAGCAAAGAGTATCTTACAGCCTGGGGGAAGGCTGGTTCCTCTCAGGTCTATGTCCCTGTTGAACAGTTTGGTACAGCACTGGACTGTGTTTCCACAGGTGCTGTAAGTTCTTAGGATTCTGTTGTGGAAAATCTTAAAGTGCTATTACTTTTAAAGGTTCTATATAAATATCAGATAAATATGAAAATAAATGTAGTGTTATCATTCATCACTCTGCAACCATTTAGTTCATACTGCCAAGTCAAATGACTTTTGTGTGTATTACCTTCCTGCTAAGCTCCATCAGAGGTCCTGTGAAAATGCATTTCACTCTGCCAAACCAAATAATCTGTTGCCAAGAAACACAGAGAGCTTTTTAAATAACTCTTTTTCTATCTTTATGCAGTTTAGACAAGAATGGCTTAAATATTTGATTGAAAAAGGTCATTAATCAATGTTTCTGTTGACAAGTGGTCTCCATCTTTGGTGAGAGGATTTTATTTCATGCATTTTTTGGGTCCACAGGAGTTAAGTCTTATGAATTTCCTGTCTTCCAGAAAGCCTTTTCATACAATGTTCTGTAAGAAAGCAAAGGGCTTTAGAGTCCTAGTCCAAGGTATAGGCAAAGCCCAGACCCCTTTGTTTGCCTCCCACTAGCTGCAAATAATTTTCACTGATTTAACACCAGCTCTATTTATCTTATTGCTTACGTGAGCAGTAACCATAAACCAAGCTAAAAAGTAGATCTACAGTACTCTAATGGTTCCCTGGTAACTGCTCGAGTATGCTCCTGTATCCAGCAGTGCACGCTAGGCCTGTGACCCGCTTCTTACTTTCTTTTTCTCTCCTTCTTCCTCTTCTGAATCTCAGATTTGCCATAGGCTAAGAATGGGTGAATTCATATAGTCACTGTTGCTAGTCTTTAGTCAAACAGTTTTGTGGGGAGTTTATGTACTTTGCCCTTAAGATTTTATCACTACCTGTCATTTAGTGTTTCTGAGCCCTTCCAGGTAATGGATTCGTAACTGTAAACCAGCAAGAACGTTAACTTGCTCTTGCAGGGACCTATGGATTGATGGATGGATGGATTCTTTGGTGCTGGGTTGCAGGAAGGGACTGCATGGTCACTCATGTTTTTCTTTAGTTCTGATGGAAAATATGTAACAAAACAGAATAGTTTTAACTGTAGCTCAGAAATGCTACCATTTTGTGCCTTATAGTAAATAAATAAATATACTAAATTATAAGGATTAAATAAATAGACAATTTTAAAATACTAAGGGTTAAATAAATAAATATAAAATTTAACTAAACATAAAGATTTAATAAATATACAAAATACTAAGGTTTTGTGCCAATCACAGTTGGACTCCTGTGTCTGAGGACAGCTTGTCTCCTGCTTTCAAATTCTTTCTGCTGGAATTTCTAATGTGTTTTTCTCCTCTAAAGTGTATCTACTTCAGTGTTTCAGCAGAGGAAGAGGTGGTAGGTAGCTATGATAATTCTCATGTAGCTGATTTAATAGATCTTACTTTGAAAGTTCTTATAAGCTAGACTGATCATTCAAAAAGCCAAGTAGAAAACTTGCAGTGCTGCTGGAGAAAACTCAAATTCAGATACCAGTAACAGGAAGAGATAGTATGTAGCATTCTATAAGGGACAGCTGAACTGGTATTTGTAATGGTAGTATCTGCAAATGAACTTCTTCAGACAGTTCGTTCCATGATTCTTCCAATGTTTCTGTGAAATAGGATTATCAATACAAAAATAATCATGTCTTTGGAACCTGTAGTGTGAAGAAAGCCATTATCATTAACCTCTTTGCAAGAACATAGTTACTTCTTGAAACATTCCCTTAAAACTTTTGAATTCCCATACAAAGTTTGAAACTTTCTTTGCACTAGACATGACATTCAATTATTTTAATTCTCCAAAATTGATACTGCCTCTAGAACAAGTATTCCATAAGTGTGGAGTTACGCCAATGAACTCAAGAACAAACTTATCTTAAGACAACATAGATTTGATGTACAAGTTTGTTGTGCAAGACAACACAGATTTGATGATGTAATATTCTCTTTGTTAAATGTCTTGCCCTCTAGGGTCTCCCTAGGCTTTTGTTGCTGTTGGCAAGTGGTGTGGACTTGGGCACTAGATGGCAAAGTTAGGTAAACTGTGATCATACTACCAGCTCAAAATAAAGGAGTTAAAAATAACCCACCATTTAGTTTGGGGAAAAAAAACCCCCAAAAACCCCAACAACAGAAAATGTCCTCAGTATCCCTGGGATGCAGAGAAGTGCTTGGATGTCCTACCGGCAGCCCTTCCTTCTCCACAGCCTCTCTGAAAGGTTAAAAGGGTGGTAGCTGTGCACCCCCGTTCTCCAAAGGCAGGGTACTCCAACAGAGCTTCTGTGCAGAAAAACAGCCATTGAGTAACTCTCAGTGGTGGTTTTCAGCCTCTCTCCTGTGGAGTTTGCAGTCCTTCTCAGCAGAGGTCAGGAAACGCACTATTGTGATGGAGCAAAAGGGATTATTTAGTGAAATAACCTTAATGCACTGATTGTATTTCCCTTGCAAATTACTGCTGGACTTCATTTTTCCTGCTGCCTCAGAGGTTTTGAGGCTGTGTCTGGAGCCAGAAAGGGAATGTGGGAGCTAGGACTCTTCATCGCATCAGTCCTAGTTGCACCATTGCCCTCCCCGGCCTTTCCTCTCCTCTTTCCAGTATCCCCCTGCTTCTAGTGCCATCCTTTACTAAATAACAGGACACATACTCTCAACATAGACTTACAGGGCACGGAAAACTTGGAGAAAAACTGTGCTTTGGTCAGTAACTCTTCCTCATCCTGTTGCTTCTGGACTGAATCCAGCTTTCACACCAGCAAGTTTTGAGGAAAGGCAAGTGTGTGGGTGTGTGTGAATTGCACAGCTGGAGAGGAAAGAGAAAACATGATTCTGCCAAACTGGGTTTTTGGAAGGGATGGGAGCTGCTAGAGTTTGCTGAGTGGTTTGAAATTCTTAGTGGTGTCCCTGGCAGATGGGCTAGGGACCTGAGTGCAGGTACAGGGTAAAGAGTTGAGTGATGGATTACATCTATCTAATATTATCAGAAGGCTTTGCAATCCATACCAAAGCTACAAGCACCACAAATTTGGATGATGTATCTGTATTTGTGAATATATCTATATATGCATGAAAAAGCTCACAATATCTCTAATTGTTATAGAAAGCCCTCCTGAGATATTTTGACAGTGGCTTTGGGCAAAACCCACTGAAAACCTCCTAATTAAGAGTTGTCATGGTCCCATGGTAAGAAGCCCTCAGAAAAACACATCAAATGTTGCTCTGAGCACAGCTCTTTGGCCAGGAAATAGGCAGCAAATCAATATTGAGCACAAGGCTGGAACATCCCAGAAACCATTTTGTAAATCACACAATCCTGATATTCTAGCAGTTGCACTTCTATTTCATCTGGATGTGGATAGCTGCTGTTAGAAGCCTAACACATCTTGAGCATTTAATGGATCTCTTGGAAACTTCTTTAGGTCTTTTTTTTCACCATTTTAACACCATGCGTTTTTTCCTCCTATATTTGGACCTCCCTGAGATACATATGTCCAGGCCTGGTGTCGCGTTTCCACCAGAGATACAGGGACAGGTGAGATTCCTGAGGGTCAATATTCAATAGCAGGTGAATGTCACAGAAGCTGGTGTGTCCTTCTAGCTGTCACATCTGGAGTTCAGTGCTGTAGTGCCTTTCGTGAAGGGTCAATTATCTGGCTTGGCAGTGTGGAGAGCAACCATCTAGCAGAATACTCTAGAGGCATTTTCATCCTCAAAATTTCTCCTGTGGGACTTGTCACAGCTGGAAAGTCTTCTCTGGGGCATGACAGTAATTGCTGTGCTTACAGAGCAAAGCAGAGTGAGGAAAAAGCAGGAAAAAATTCTTGCTCCTTTTCCCACACTCACCATAAAATGTACTGTCTGGCCTTGAACCAAGGGCCAAGAAATAACACATTACCATGTAACATGTTCAGCTGGGGAAAGCGCTTTGACATTTAAAGGAATGTTTTAAAATCACCTCATACACAGTTCCTTTGGGGAGCAGCAAGAGCCAGGCTGCTTCCCAGGGGAAGGGGAGCCGGGAGGTGAGGGCAGCCACACGGCGAGCGAGGCAGGGCTGCCATGGCAGGGCATGATCCCATGGCACCAGAGGCAGCTAAGGGTCCAGACAGATCCTTTCTAAACGATTCTTAAGCACCCAGAGAGATCCCCAGGCTACGTGTTGAGTCCTCTGCTATTAGATCTTTTGTTGGTCTTCACATGGGGGCAACTGTCGGTAAAACCCCTCAGCCAGAAATTGCCTGCCACTGGAGTCTGTAAAGAGTTTCTCCACCAGGAGAAACACGAGAGTATAGTAAGCATTTTGTTTTCCTCTTCTCACACCTGACTTCACTTCCTTTTTGACTGGGAAGATTGATTTCAGCAACAGGCTCTCACTGAGGTTTGTGTTAGAGAGCTTACTCTTTATGTGAAATACACGAAAGAAACTCTAGCAATGATTGATTCTGTCAGTGTTGCTACTTATGACATCAATCAAAAGTTGTTGTAATTAAGCTGCTTCTAGAAAGACCAGTGTTCAGCCAATTGTTGCTGTCTGCTCGTTTTTTTCTTGGGGGAGTGCAGTGTCGATATTTATGATACATTTCAAAGGAGTAGAATTTGTTGTAGGACAAAAAGTCTTGAAACCCTCTCTTTGGCCCTCCTTGGGCACGCTTTCCTCCTGCAAACCATCTTTCAGAAAGTGCCTGCCAAGTCCATGTTTGCATGGGGATGCTGCTGATGGCTCCTCATGGACCAGAGATCCATCTCCAGTGACCCCTGTGGAGGGAGTGACATATGATTAATATCCCCCTCCCACTGTCAGGAGTGCAATAGCTTTCATTCTAGCTTGTCTAACTTCTCCCAAGACTGCATTAGGGATAGCTAATGTCAATGGTTTGTCTGGACTGATCATTCCTAGGGGCTTAATTTGGCCTGTGGTTGATTTGTCCTTTGATTGCCGTAATTTTTTTCAAGTGACTGCTTTTATGATGTGTAACTGATGTTTGTTTCCTTCGTGTGGGCCATCACTGCAGACTGTCTATTAATTGTGGCAGTTCTGATCACCTAATTGTTATGGGTAGAAATACATACATACATATACACATATGTGGCTTAGTATTTTTTTAAAAAATGTAACAACAAAGAATGTAAAGGGCCAAGATTCTAGATACAAACACTTAGTAAAAAAGTCAAAGAGTTAATTTAATCAATGTGGTATTATGATTAGCAGATGAGTGGTCTAATTATTTACTAATACCTGGTGTTGATTCTTACTTAGACAAACTCTTTGCCAATAAAAAAAATCATTATGCAAGAATTAGTAGTATTCAGATAAAACTCTTCAAAGCAATAAAAAAGGTACTGCTATTACTGTGTAATTCTGAAGGAAATTATCAGTACCTATGAAGTATTTATGGCATCCACAGGCTTTCAGAAGTAGATGAAGCTAGTGACACTACAAAAGAATCAGGACTATTAAAAAAACTGTTTAGTGAATTGTATAATTTTAATTTTTTGCTTATTTCTGCTGAGTTTTCAGAAAGTAAAATATCTGCTCTATTCTCTGAAATAATCTTTGTAAGGAACAGAACTTCAGCATCCATGGAGGTTTGTATTGGAACTTTATGTAGGAGACTTCGGAGTTTATTTCCACTCTCCACTATGGTCTTGCAAACAGAAATGACAGATAACACATGCATATTACACAAATGTTCAAAGTGAAGCAAAATTTCTGTATGGAATAATGCAAAAGAGGAACATATGGGTGGTAGGATGGTAATTAACAATTCTGGTGCAGGTTCACTAACAGAAGCTCTTTGTCTGACTAAAATTATCAAATGTGGGTACTGCATATGAGCAGCAGCCTCTGTTGAATCCAGACATCTTCAATCTTTTGCTCTAGCAAAAATAATTACTTCATAGTGACATATATTGTATTTCTTTTGAAGTTCAGTGTTATCCCTTTACTAAGACACAGTATGATGACTTAATGACAGTGCCAATCACAGTGAAACAGAGGATCTTGGGGGGGATCCTCATAACACCTTCCCTTTGCACCACAGGTGTGTTGAAATGTCACATTTTTAGGAAAAAAAAAGTTTATGACATGAATCACCTTCTTCTGAGTCAGTATTTCAGATTGTTTGATGAACAGCAGCCTCTTGGTTAAAAAGTAAGAATTTTACGTGTATTTCCTAGGCAGTCTTTCCACTTTGCTTACAAATGACTTATCCATTGCTTGTGTTTTGACCACAGATTTCTTTCCTATAGAAGTACAAAGGAAAGACAGGGGCAGAAAACAAATATTTACTTTTGAACAGAGAATAAAGAGCAACAAGAAAGCATGAATCTTAAAAGAGATAGTATTATGTGGTAGAAAATGAATATGTAAAACTCATTGATAAGGGAATGAAAATATCCCGATGACACAAAATAAAGAAGTTTTGCAATCTAAATACAGTATTTTCTAAAGCATTCTAAATTCTTTATTTTTTTTTAAATAAGAAAATCCATAGACCCTAAGACAACAAAAACTGTGGGCTCTCATTTTACTTCTCATTCTTTTTAGCACTCAGAGTCTAGATGGCAGATTGATACAAAAATTTGTTAGTAACAGCTTTAGCACCTTTTTTTTTTTTTTGGTGGATGTGTCATTTGCTCCTCTGTGTTACGTTTACTCTTGTTTCTTCCTTGAAAATCATACACACATGTTCTAGATATTATAAGTGATACTATATCAGCGAAACGGGTTTATACAGAAGCCATTTCACTGCCTTTGCTGCACTCCTCTCCCGTGTTAGACTGAGAAGCCAGGACCTGAGCCCGTAAAAAGAAAGCAGAGTCTCCGCAGCCTCTTGTGCCAGCCTTGCCAGAAACCTTCGAGGTGATGTACGTGAACGTCCATCCACACCTGCGTGAGTGCCATCGGGTGCCCGTCCTGATGGCCTGGTGACAGCCAGCCCTGGAAACTGCAGCAGGGCAGTGAGATGGAGATTATCTGTCCTATTATCCGTCATGTCCTCACAGAGCTGGTGCTGCAGCAATATGGCTGGAAGTTTTTCAGAGTGGAGCGGTATTGAGTCAGCGCAGGCCCATTTCTGCTTAGATTTTGCCTTAATTACCATCCACCTTTCAGAAGTGGCAGCCTGACACAGGAAAAGAAAGCAAGCAAAATTCTTCAGTTTGAAGGTGTTTGGTATGTCAGAGGGCATGTTTGCTGTAGACGCAATTTACTTCCATTTTGCACGCTACGGTCTGGGAAAGCACTCGTTCAGCCAGCCGAGGTAGGCTTCCCTCATACGCTGCTGCCAGTCCGACACATTAGCACATGCACTCTAACAGGTAGCCAGTAATTAATCTTGTGAAAGGAAGACAAGACAACAAGAAAAATGTTGGCCCTTTTAAAACCTTCAGAACATTTAATGGATGTCACTGCATGAACCTACACAACATCTACTGAAAGACAAGTCCCTATAGGTGCTTTGCACAACAGTCGCTAACATACATTGTAAAAGTATCTCCAGCGACACCCAGGATTCCTCTGTACTCAAGTCACTGCTGTAATACTCAAAGTATTGAATCTGTAGTATTAAGAAGGTCACTCCAGGCTTCTGCTGGAGGCATAAGCATGCAAGGAGGGTCTGCTTCCACAGCTCATCTAGGAAAGGGCTTGGTCCAGCTCCCGATGAAGTTAAGAGAAGACTGAATTAAAAATCTGGGATTCCTCTTTTGCCCAGGATTATTTTACAAATGAGCCTGACTCTGATCCCTCCACAGAAAAGATAGATTAAGATTGCTGAACTACAGTGATCTGCGCAGTAGAAAAAGGTTTCAGGTTCATCTTTAAAGTAAAATCATTCTTCACCTAGATATAATGTGTATTTTATTAAAGTATCCTGAATTCTCACTTATATAGCTAATAACCAAAGGAAAAATCCCAGAGTCCCCTGATCATATAAGGAAAAATAAACTTCTGGACATGTCATTTCATCTATTGCCTTTGAAAAAATATTTTAGAGATAAAGGATTATCTCCAAATCATATGGACTTAATGGTGTAAGCATCATACCACTTTTTTTGTGTGTTTCAATTACATTGCTTCTTTAGTCCAATTATATCACAATTTGTTGAAAAAATAATTTGCTAACAAGGCCATCCCATGTGCAGTGACTGAAATGAGGATGTTATTGCTGCTCATTCTTACTGTAGGATGTGGACCATAGCAAGACAGGAAAGGATTTGAAGAAGCAGGTCCTTTGAAACATCCTGGCACCTTCACTGAGGAATATGGGTATTTCAGGTTTGCAGGGGCTAGGCTTCAGCATTCCTGTATTTACTTGTTTAAGTTAGAGATGCTAGTCCACAGGTCTGAAACAGCATATGGCTCTTGGAGAGTGTAAATGGAGGTCCTAAGCTTGGGTGTGTCATCTCACAGATAGCGGGGGCCAAGCTGGCACAGTGGCTGGGTATCCGAATGCTGATGTGTGTGAGGTGCAAGCCAGCAGTCTGGGGGGAGGATACAGCTTGTTGCTCCAGCCCATCTCAAACGGGTGGTGGAGCAGGGAGACGGTTGTCATCCGCCAGGAAATGCCGGAGCCCTTCTCAGCTCTTGACAGAGACAGAGGTGCAAAAATGCCAAAGGCTCCTCTCTGTAGCTCTCCAGCCAATTATGAATAATTCCCATCAAATCAGGAGGGGAGCAGAATTTTGTTCTCAAATACTGAAGTTCCAGAAAATTGAGAGTGGAAAAAAAATGTGGGATAAATCTCAAGCACGGACCAAGTTCTTCATAAAGCACGTTTCACTCCTAAGTCACAAAGCTGAAGAATTTATTTCTCTGCCCAAAACACGACTTGCTACTGATGTAAAGAAACTGATGACTTCTATAACAGACTCTAGGGAAGCTGGTGGACATAGTTCATTGCTTCCCTCATTGGGACTACTTGAGTACGTAAGCACTCACCCAGGGGCTGTGTACTTTCCTCACATCCATTCAGACCCCATGAAGCACAAAAGAATACAGGGCACAGAGTTCACAGAAGGAAAAAAATGCCAGTGAAACCATCTTAGCTAACAATACAGTAAAAATAAATTAGCAAAAGTGGTTCCTTTGTAAACCCTCAGAATAAAAATGGCCTTCACATTTTTGAGACTCTTATTGGCAATCTTTTTTTTTAATGCATTTATTGACTGCAAGAACTAGTCTGAAGTTAATTTTGAGTTGGCTGAAAAGAAATGGTAATACTTGAAGGTAAATAACAAGAGGTTTGAAGTAGCAGATAAGGGGGATAATGAACTGACCCAGGAAGGCATTGCTTCTGTTGAGGCAAATGTTATCATCTTTATTCAGCCCTGAACTTCCTTAGAATTAGTTGTTCTTTCTCTGGTAAAACTGGGCTTACTGACATTTTTCATTTTTTCACATTAAACAGGTTCTGTGATAATAAGGGTGGTGGTTATTGCACTACACTGGGTGTACACTGCTTTGCCTAGTGAGGACTTGACCTTAAATCATTTCGCACTTGGTGCAGTTGGAGAAGCAGGAGAGGGAAATGTCAGGAGTATTACTGCTGTAACTGTGATTCTGAATTTTACATCTCTCTTTTTGTGAGTTACCTCTTCAGACACTAAGTGTTATGATTCACTGTGTCAGACTGGGTTTGCTGCTTCATAGCTGTAAGATTGATAGGGGAATTTTAGCATATGATTCATTAACAGAAATGTTTTAAAATTGAGATTTGTAGGAAATATGTTGGGACCAAAGAGGAAAATCTGTGCACACACAGAAACCACACAATCTTAAACATTATCTGCCTTCTTGGCCTTTACAGAATTTGCCAATCTGGGTACTTGTCAAAAATGGGAAGTAGATGTCATTTGGATTAGTTATTTTCACGGTTTGTATTGCATGTATGTTTGCATGGTACTTGCCAATAGAACTAACTGTTTATCTCTGATGGGTTTGAAGAATCCCTAAAAGACATTCTGAATAGCAAATAAAAACTATTTGTTAGATAAGGTTGGTGGTATTTAAGGTTTTAACCTTTTCTGTGCTAGATATGCAAATATATGTGCTATTTTAAAAAAAAACAAACCCTGCCAATACTGCTATTTGAATTGGTAAATTCTTTTGCATTACATTCTCCCTCTGTCACAGAGGATGCCTTTTTATGCTGCTATATATTATTCTCATTTAGAAGTATGGTATTCTGAAAAAATCATTTTAGAAGGTTAATGCAGGGACCAGAATAACACAGACAGATAATTTTTCCTCATATCTTACTGGACATGGAAATACTTTCAAGAACAAACCTTGTTCAGCTGCAAGGACTTTCATTCAAGAAATGAAAATGGGCTCCCTCACCTAAGCCATCTGCCACCCACCCCTGGCACAGCTGCACCATGTACCTACAAGTCTTCTTACATGTTTTTTTGGCTGGCCCCCACCCCCTTTTAAATGCCATCCAGAATCTGAATGACATTCCAATTTGGTTGTTACAGAAATTTGGCTTAACAGGTCAAGCAGATTTAATGTAACGGGTAATGCAACAGCACAACCACAATGGATATCTTCTGGAGACCGCACTAGGAAAGGAGGTAGGCAGCAAGGTCTCCACCAAGGGAGAAACTACTGGAAGTCCCTGCAGCAGCTTCCCGAGGGATATTGGATATGGGATGTAGCTTCAGAGGGAAACATGCAAACCCTTGAAAGGACAAAGGTCTTCTGGAAAGCCAGGCAGGTGCAATGCACTGCATGCTGCTACACCACCTTACAGTGCCCTTACAAGGAAAGACAGCAGAATCTCAGCCAGGCTGAGCAAAGAGTTTGTGGCTGTGGTAGAATTCATCACTAGAAGTGTTACTAATCGTGCATTAAGTGTGAGGAGAACAAAAATAACACGGAGAACTGTGATGTTTTGATGTAGATTTTAACCATTCTTAAATAGAAAATGCTATATAGCAAGAAATGCTCATTATTTAGAAAAACAATTCTTTGGTAATTGAAATGACAACAGTGACTCACCTCACAGCAAGACTAGTTTTATCTGTGAAGTATCACAGAGACCAACATGCAAAAGATGCAATCAAGAAAGACCTCCACTGTAAGCTGAAGCCTATGGGGCAGAAAAAAGTGTTATTTCTGATGACATAGGAAATGTACTGCCTATGAGCAGTGTACAGACTCTTTCAAGTGAAGGGTTAGGTTATTTAGTCACGTGCAAGAATAAATCGCCTACCAGCACACATTTTCTGAAATTAACTGTGAAGCTGTCAGCAGGCAAAGTCAAATTGCTTTGAATACTAAGATAGACTGGCACACTGTCTATCTGCTAAAATAACTACATAAACTGATATGGTCCTTTGCCTCCAGGAACTAGTATCAGCCTCAGGACAAGACATGGTGCCAAGAATATTTGCTCTCATGCAACAGGCCTTGCCTGGAACAGTGTTGGTGGACTAGTTCACTGCATAAATGGACTTGCTGCTCAGCCTCAACTCTTTGGATCAAAGTCTGGAAAGACCTTAGTTAATGTTGTGAAGAGTAAGTAGAGAACAGTCAGTGCTGGTGCACCTTGCATCATAGTACATCAGAAAATTGGAGCGCAGTACCGAGGAAAATTCACGTATGTTGACAAAGTAGCACGTGCCTGTCAGACTGATGCTTGAAGATTTCTGCCTGACTTACACAATTATTTGGAGTGTGAGAATGTTTCGGGTTTTGTTTTTTTTTGTTAGGAGTCCTAACAGGGAGCTTAAGTGTTCCATAGACCTGTCTGAGCTTGGGCGGGTATGATACTTTCATGAAATCCTGAAATGCAATGACTGTTTTCAGTGAGGTCCGGGATCTGTTTTCCATGTCAAAAGGTGACTTCAGCAACTTTCTGCCTTAGAAAATATGAAACATTAATTTGCAGATGATCCTTCAATGTAAATCCACTGTGCAAGTATGCAAGACCAGGAAGTTGTGGCTGATGCCAACAAGAATTGGGACATTTGATGGATGACTGGATCAGCAGTGCCCAAAGCTATCTCATAGCATGAGAAATGCAACCAATTGCTCCTGTCTGACCCATGGGTCTTAGGAGCTTTGTGGACGAAAAGATTTAGGGTTTTTACAGTCTAAAAAGAGGAAACGTAACGAATGGATGTAACCATATAAAATCAGTGGTGATTCTAATAAAAGTGATTATCATAATCCTGCTCTGTTTTATTAGATTAACACTTCTTTGGACAGATGTGAAGGAAAGAGCATCTGTTGGAGAAACAATAAACTTGAAAGAGAGGGAGGAGTATGGTCAGCACATAGAGGGTGAGAGAAGGGCACAAACTGGGTCAATACATTGGTAGTAAATGCTCTGTGGAAAGGATTAGACCACCCAGCTAGGGTTAAAGGTGGATTCTTGTCCTCACTGAAGAGAACACTTGGAAGTGTGTGTAGGGAGTAGGATTTCATCCACAGAGATAAAATCTAATGCAGTAGATGAAAGAAGGCCAGTGAAGGGATTTGAAGAGGGGCTTGAGATTTTTAAGACAGCTGAAAAGGTATATAGTTTGGTTTAGGCAAATAGGTTAAAACAAGGACACTTTCAAATCAATCCTCCTTTAAAATAAAAAAAGTCAGCCATTTTTTCAGAAGTCTCATCTTCCTTTGGTTGGAACAAAAGCTATTAAATTATTTTTTGGTGATAAGAAGCTGTCCTTGTACTCTTCCTGATATATTCCAGGCTAAGGAAAGCCTTTGAAAGTTTATCAGCCCACTCGTGTTATATAGTTTAATCTGGATATGTTCAAAGAACTTCCAATAAGATAGGAAGCTGGCTGGTAGTTGCTAACTACATCGTAACTTTATTCAGAACCAGAAAGTTAATGTCATAATTCTTTTTTGAACTACTGTCACAAAATTTCAGTGTAAATTGCTTCATTTTGTCTGCTAAATTACACATTAAAATTCAATGTTAAAACATTTTAAAATGTTTTTACATTGATCTTCCTGTCTTCTGAAGGATTTAAGAATATTATTTTAAAATTTGTTTTCCTGCACACAAGAGTCCTAATTAAATGCTAGAACAGCAGACAATTCCACACATGCCTGTGATGAATTAGGCTCACTCTGAATCACCAGTTTTCCCTTTATTTCCTCCACAGAGCTTGTTCAGTTCCTGTTCCCCTACTTATCCAGTTGTAGGCAAGATAATCACTTATGCTTTCCACTTTACTTCCAATTTTAATTTATGATATTGTGATCGATATACAGAAAAATAAGGACGGAAAAGTGTAAAGCACCCATAAACCATGCAGGAATAATGACTTTTGTGTGAGTCCACATTTATACTTCTACACTTCAATAAACTGGATTCTTGCAGTGCAGGAGGTCTGCTCAATGCTAGGGGAGAAAACAGCTTGTGGAGCTACTGGCTGCATTACGTGTTTGCTAGAACAGCCAAGACCCCATTGGAACAGGCACCACCAACCTAAAGCCTGCACTGTGACATCTGGAAGTGCTTTTGAGATCTTGGATTGGAGTGCACGTTTCAACAACACACCAGGGCATGGCCCAGGCGTGTCCCATCCTTACCACACTCAGTATCCAGAGAGAAAAGCTGGACGCTTGGGCCAGGTAGATGCAGTGGTCAGGTTTTCAGTCTTGAGGACCTGAATTAGGAACCTGTGTAGCGGCGATCTGCTGTCTTGTGACTTCTGCTCCCTTTCCCCAGGGCAGATGTGATGGGGCACACCATACAGCAGGGACTTATTCTCTTCAGGAAACCCTCTGTTTTTCTCCTACAGCTCAGCCATTCACCATCCTGCCTGAATGCAGTCCACAGTGGGAGAAAGCACCAGATCAGGAAATCTGAGCAGTGGTAAATGAAGGCATCACATGAGAAAGTAGAGGTCAGTATCTCCTGTAACATATCCTTAACAACAGATTCACTTAAAAAAAAAAAAATCATAAAATATTTTTCATAAATAAAAAGTGAGTATCTTCTGTCCATCTCCATCTTTGTCTAGATTTGGTGCAGGACTAAAAATTTGACACAAAACCTGCTATATGAAAGTATGACCACAGACAGAAGTTGGATGAAAAACAACAGCCAGAATATTCATTAACAATTAAACTCCAAAGATGTGAAAAGCCCACAAGTTTTCAAACTCCACAAAACCTTTTGGCTAGATCCCACATTTGCAATGCTGTTCCTTTGTTGATTAGGATGATGGCCTCATACATAAAAAGAATGACTTGCACTAAACCTGGAGGTTTGTAATAATTATAAGAAAACAGATGTTCTTATTTTTAATGTTGTACAGAATGATATTTATGAGTTTCTTGCCATTCAGCTGCCGGACTTAGTCCTTTAAATAAATTGCTTTTTATTCCTTGCCTCGTGCTTAATTTCCAGCAGTGGGATTTAGCTTTGTGTTTAAACCACTCCTTTTCCCATCTGTTACTTTATATAATGTTACTCAGTTTAATTTTCAGGTTTTGGCATTCTTAGCCTAGGTTGAGGCTGCAATGGGTTATAAATGATTTAACAAGAACAAACACGAAGCAGTTCTGCAGAACCTGATTTAAATATCTGGAAAATGTTCATGTCTTTAATTAAATGTTGTTTCTGTATCTGCCATACATGATTTTTTTCCACTTAGTTATTCCTCAGAAAAGTTGGTTTATACTAACATTGGATTCTATGAATGGGAATAATTCTTTAAACTGAAAGTACTGAAAATATGTCTGTCCTGAAGGAGATATTGTGTTGATCCCTAGTTCTGCTCATAGCACAGACTTGATTTGATTCCATATTAGTATCATCTCATGCTGATGAATTAAAAAAAAATAATTTATTCGTTCTGATTCAGTTTTTTATATTACAATTTCCATTTTCATCTCTTTACATACTTACCCATGGAAGGGAAAGATTCAAAGCTTTGCAGAAATTTTGTTGGTAGCATTACACCTCTTTCTCCTCTAAAAAGAAAGTGCATTTTTGAGGAATGTAACAGTATAGTTATCTTGAAGTACAGTGGAACCTGGGAATTAGCTTTAACTGATGCTGGCGATTCAGTTTTAATTTTAATTATTTGCAGACAAGTGAAAGCAGTGAATTTTCTTTCTGTAAAATCAATGATTTACTGGAAATAAAGCATCCCATTAACTTCTGCTGTTATTTTTTTTTACTGGATGTGTGAAGAACTTGTTAACTTCTGCTTGGATTGTGTGTCTTACCCAAGATACAAATAATGAAGTACAAAATGATGAGATTCTGCTGTATGTAAAAGCACTGCAGTGTCTTGTGGAGTAGAAAATAAAGTGTACTTGTGTGCTCTTGGCAGGAATCTCAGCAGTTCCTTCTGGTTATTTTTCTTTCCAGCTGGTTTTTTTAGGTTCCTCTCAGGCAAGGCACTGGGACAAGAATTCACAAGAACTTCTAAAATGTGGTCTTAAAATAGTTAAATGGAGGATTCTCTAAAAGAAGGTGAATTTTGGTGAGTAGCTGTCAGCGCAAGAACTGATTTCTAGCCTACGTTACAACTTTGCAGTCTCACTGGCATGAATAGCTTTCCACCTTGCAATCACAACCACTGTGTCTGATTGGTATGGATGGCATTGGGCAACCACCTCTACAACGTTTCAGCATTCAGACACTCACCACTCTCTCCCAAGTGTAAGTCTGGCAGTCTTAAGGCCTAGCATGTGAAACAAAGTGAAAATATGCAGAAAGATGACAAGTGACTATGTACAATTTAATTCTAAATCTAAACGGGGAGTATTACCTTTTCAGGGATATAATAGAACAATGAAGGCCAGAAATGAAAAGTTAATAATAGTAGTATTTTGGGCTTGATCAGACAAGAAAAGACCAGCAGGTGGGTTAGACTGGATCTCAACTGTTTGAATATCATGGCTTTTGTAATTTCAAGTGGTAATCCTAATTAAGTGTACATTTTCACATCTAAATGCCTAATAATTTTAGTATCTCAGTGAACAGAGGACCATCCCTTTGTCTTGGTAACAAAACTGTATGCATCAGTTACACAAGGAAATAGAACAATTAATTGCATGATTATATAGCTTTTCTCACTACATAACTTGTATCAGATATGCTGAAAACTCCTTAATAGAGTGGAACAAAGTCTTCTTCAAATGATTTTTAGTCAGCCTGATAAATGTATAATTGCTGCAGATAAAAAAAAAGATAGTACGGATGAAATCTGAAGCACTTGAAATGAACAGGCTCTCAAAAGACACTCATGCAACTGCCAGAGACGCGACAAAGGAAGGAAGGTGAGGATGACAAAAGTCACTTTTCTGTTTCCTTGCAAGCTCAGTGACAAGTGTAGCTCAGCTGAATTTGGGAATTTAATGCAGCAAGTTCTTGCAATTTTTAAATCATTTAAATATCATGTGATATTTAAGAATAAAGTGGTTTTTATTTGTATGGAGGTATGCAGAAATCCATAAGCATTTAGAAAGTAAAATAAGATAGTGCCAGACTGAAAGACACAGTAAGTTCCTTCGTGATACAATCAAAAATTTTAAGCAAAGCAGCACTGACTTCCTGCACTAGTTTACGTCTCTATAGTGTAGTCCCTTTTTCCTGTGGTGCTCTAACGCTGCATGAGAATAAGTTAGACGTTTGATAAAAACACCAGTTTCAAATCTAGGTTGGGCTTTAATTGTTTTGCTTGTGAAGTTGTCAATATTCAAGATCAGCATGGGATTCAAATGTTAATATACGGAATCTATAGGTGGGAAACTGTTACAACAATGTTTGATTTGAAAATGTAGTACTATTTTTGAGATTTTCACATCATGTGTTTCTCTCTGCTGAGGCACAGTCATCTAAATTCATTATTCATTTATCAACCAGAGAGACTCAAGGATACTTTCCTTGTAACAGGATGCTGGAAAAAAGAAAGCTGTACTTTCTACAATTAGAGTTACCAGTTTTATTTGCTTATGAAAATTGGAGTTTGATGTTCTTCATCAGAAAATACCTTGAGTGGTTGAAAAAAAAGTATGAAGCAGTCACATTTTAATTTAATATAGAAAGTCAAGACATTCCCAAGTCAGCCTTAATCTGTTCTTTTTCTTGCACATGAATAAAATAACTGAACAAAACTGTTTATCATTTTCTCCCAACCTGTGGCAATTCCTTTGAACCTGAAGCACTTTCCCTTTTCACTTGGTCCAAGTCTACAGAAAAATGAGTTTTATAACTAAAAATGTTACCCTAGGCTGAAATGTACAGTGGTAGGGTTGACATTATAAGAAGAAAGGACAGTTTCACTTTGTTTTCTGGAAGTCTAAAAAACCCAGACCTTATCTTGGACTTTGCTATTACAGTTCAGAGAACTCTGCTGAGCCAAAATTCATGGCTGTAATTTAGTTTAAGGCTTATGATCTATATAAATGAATTCAAATAATTTCCTCTGAAATATTGTTGTTCATAACATGCCAAATATTGAGTTATGTTTATCAGTTTGGTGGCTCTGTATCTAGGTTACAGTTTCTATGAAACAGGCAAGACGTAATTAAATTCCTACAACACAGAAATGGTTGGTACTGTGACAAGTCTCCCCTACAGTGTTGTGTGGGCTAAATATTGACAGGTTTACCTTCTTTTGTACCTCACTGGCATCTCTTATGAGGCTCCTGAGAAATAATACAACTAATCTTAAAGGAGAAGGAGATCTGCTAATTTCTTTACTACTGTGAAGGAATGCATTATTTCAGTATTTGGCACATTTTTAAGGATCCTCCAAATATAATAATTTATATTTCGGTAGCAAAGGGGATCAAGTTAAGACAAGAGACCTGACTGTGTTAGTCACAGAACAAAACCTAAAGAAAAGGGGGTGGTGTTTTCCTAGCCCCAGCAGCTTATGCTTGAGATCTACAGCAGCAAACAATGCATGATGTGCCCGGGTGGATGGAGAAGAAAAAATAGGAGAAATGATATAAGAAAAAATGTTATCAGATCAGCCATCCTATAGCCACCAGCATGCTAGTAGCATAACAGTTACTAATTGCTTTGTTGGCATCTAGACAAAGAAAAATTTTAAATGGGGAGATAAAGGGGAAGAAGGGCATAGCTTGTGTTTATGGGGAACGCCTTCCAAAAGTGAGAAGCAGCATGGGGAAAGGCGTGAAAATGCTTTTATGGAAATGTAACAGATGTTGGAGCTGGTGATCATGTCAGGGTCTGGTCAGAGGTAGCAGTCGATACCTTGGCACTAAATGAGGACTGTGAGGATGGATGGGAACAAGATCTAACAGGTTTTGCAAGTGTGAAGGAGATTATATTTGAAGTAATCCATGGAGAAACTTGGAGACAGGGTTAAAGGGCTGGAGTGAGACACCAGGAAACTGAGCATAAGACTGTTCTTACCTCGCCCAGTGAGTCGTGCTGTGTTGGACTGAGAGGGTGACAAAGTCACAGAACTTTTGGGAACCAAGAAAATCCGTGTGCTTGGCAGTTCCCTTTCACTGGGTGCATCTTATGTAGCAAAGTATGCCATATCTGTAGAATCCTTTTTAGAAAACCCCTAAATATAACACCAAGGCAAGACATCTCCAGTGTCGGGTGCAAGGAGCCATGCATGAGCTTCGCTATAGACTGAGCTCTCATTCAGGAGCCACTTAGGCTCCATTAACAGGGGCTTGTGCTTTCTGCTGGAAGACAAGATACTCGACATATGTACAGTTGTATCCCTGTACATCCAAATGATCGTACTTCACAAGTTCTGTCCTTTGGTGGAAGAAGCATTTCACTTTTTGCCTATGCAGACAAGCTGACAGAAACCATTTTAGGTTTCTGCTGTCAGAGGAAACCTGAGTGCAGGTGCTAGGGTCTTGATACAGCTTAGTCTCTCTGGCAACTCACAGGATAGGCACATGCCACAGTCCCCACAGACACAGCTCTATCTTAAGTCCTCAAAATTTGTATTTTGTAGCTGCATAGGTATGTCGTATCACAAGCAAGATGGCAACTATCCTATTAACTCCCTGTTACGCCTAGCATCGGATGTTCCCTTTGCCCTTAGCTGCATAACAGCACTTTATAAACTTCTCTTCACCCAAACCCACATGTTTTCAGCCAGTTCCTAGCCCTGTACTTTGTAAATGCCTGCTGGAAGAAAACTCTTTCCAATATTGCACAAATGGCTGCATTTTAGCCATTTATCCTCATTTTACACTGCCATTCTCCTAGCGATTGTGCATGCTACGTAAGGTCAGAGAGTTATGGTGGTGACATAGAATTTGGCAAGGTAGGAAATGAGCATTTGAAGAACAGTCACTTGGTAATTTTTTTCATCCTTCTCATTAGAACAGTGAGCTTTCTTTTCTGTCCCACAGGGTGCACACTTGTAGTTGTTTTTTCTTCTTTTACTACTGTTTTTTTAGGCTATGGGATGCATTTGCTGACTTACTAAGTCAACCATTTTTTTCAGAGGAACTAATTTTCCTTCCCTTTGACAAGATAATGGATGATCAAATGGGAGATAACTGAACTTCTCTAATGAAGGCACAGCTCAAATTTTAAAACAGATTATTAAAAATTATTATTAATATATAAAAGTATTGTACAAATATAAAAGATAAAAAAATTGGTCAAATTATTATATGAATATTCGTTCTAATTTTAATAATCACAGAAATCTAGAATTCTTAAAAATAAAATCTAAATATGAACATAGCATATTTACATGATGTCGTGGTTAAACCATTTTAAACCCCAGATGACAACTGAGCACCACGCAGCTGGTCGCTCACCTCCCTCACAGTGGGACAGGGTAGAGAATCAGAAGGGTAAAAGTGAGAAAACTTGTGGGCTGAAATAAAGACAGTTTAATAGGGAAAGCAAAAGCCACGCACACAAGCAAAGCAAAACAAGGAATTCATTCACCACTTCCCATGGGCAGGCAGGTGTTCAGCCATCTCCAGGAAAGCAGGGCTCCATCATGTGTAACCGTTACTTGGGAAGGCAAATGCCATCATTCCAAATGTCCCCCCATTCCTTCTTCTTCCCAGCTTTATCTGCTGAGCATGACGTCATATGGTCTGGGACATCCCTTGGGTCAGTTGGGGTCAGCTGTCCCAGCTGTGTCCCCTCCCAACTTCTTGTTCCCCCCCAGCCTCCTCGCTGGTGGGGTGGGAGGAGAAGCAGAAAAGGCCTCGGCTCTGTGTGAGCACTGCTCAGCGGTAATGAAAACATCTCGGCATGATCAACACTGTTTTCAGCACAAATCCAAAACATAGCCCCATATCAGCTACTAGGAAGAAAATTAACTCTATCCCAGCCAAACCCAGCACACATGACTTTCTCACGGTACAAGTTCATATATGGCTTATTACATTACTAATCCTTACGTATGCTTACTCTCCATGCTTAATTAATATAACATTAACTGTTCTTCTTCAGAGGCAATTATCTTTCATAAGCAGGTCAATTATCTTTGTTATTAATTTTATCAGAAAGACAAATTTTGCATGCTAATATGATTCTTTTGATCTTAAACTATTTGTAATTTTACATAACAGTGAAGTCCTCAAGGCAACTGATAAGAGTTCAGTACGAAGTATTGATAATAATTTTCCTTGGAGTTTGAGTGGGTGTAATAATGCCAGGAAATGTTTTATAAACTTTCCCTTGATGTTGACTATTCATGTCTTGATCCTAAGTGGATAGGCTGCTCATCCTCTTTCTAATAATAAGAATTATTATTACTATTATTATTATTATGGATCTGGAAGAAGAACCAGATGGAGATGAGAAAGAAAATCCATATTTAAGCAATAATACAGTACAATCATGTGGTCTCATATACCCAGAGCTGCTACAACCTGACAATATCTAAAACATTGCAACACAGATCTTTAATGATTTAATGTTTCTGTCTTGTCTAGAAAGTACTCTGGAAGAGTTTTTCTGCCTTCTTTAGTGGATTAAGAAGAGATCTTACAGCGTTAGCATCTGTTCTCAATTTTCAGAGCACGCTGCTAGTATTCACATTGTTCTTCGAATGCACTCTCTTTGATTACCTAGACTGGAAGCCTTGGTTATTGAAGACCATGCTAAAGCACTTACTGGTGTTATCAGGGTGAGGGCAGACTCATCAAGCTGCTAAGTTATCTTGTACTTACTGCCAGGTCTCGACAATTGTGACATTACGGCTTCACATTATGGCCTGTGGCATTGAATTTGGTGAGACCCATGGAAGCTCACTTATCCTTGATGGTCTTGTCATTGCCTTTATTTTGACCGGGGAGTCAGATTTAAGTATTCACTACTTGTTTTCACGCACATGGCCACATGCCTTTGGGTGCCTGAAGGTGTCTGTGGGCTGTAGCTTGCAACACCCACCCACTGGCACAAGCAGGCACAGGGAGCAGAGCTGGCACAGAGCAGAGCCAGGGCAGATGGATGCCTGACAGCCAGGGCTTATGGGAGACAGGCTGCCAGCTTGCTCCTGCAGTCCAACTGCCCCAGTGAGTCCAGAAAGACTGCCCTGAGCTGGATCTCTTCTGGTAATTCAAATTTTAGTCTCTTGTATTCCCTAAAGCTGCCAGGGACTTATCTGCCTCTGGCTCTGCACAGCTCAGCACTGAAAATGTGACAATTAAACACATTTTTGAACTTTAAGCTTTAGTGTGCCGACTTTTGGTAGTGCCTGAACTGAATTAGAGGGCTTTATGCCCCTTTGTAAGGCACATGAGAAGGTGTGATGCTAAGGCTGGGGGAACTTTTTACTAAAGGAATTTTTACAGAGTAAAAATTCCGTATTTTTAGAGATGGTATATTTATGGAGCACTATGACGACAGTCCTGCAGTCAGGTCTCTTACTAGAATTATTCACTTAACTCCCAGTGCTGCTCTCACTCCTCAAATAAACAGCTCTGTCATCCTCAGACTTTAATCATTGAATTACTTATTTATCATTTCTACAACCATAAGAAAAAAATAATCACACTTTTTTCTGAAACATGATTAACTAATTTATTACTTAGGAATTGTTTCTATCAGCTGCTGAAGTTCTCCTTCCACATATGTAGCCGTAAATGCAGGGAAGAATCAACTCATATTTTTCATAATTGTGTTTTTGCTTTAACTGGTGTTGACTTACAACACGAGGAAATGCATATACCAATGAGACACACTGTGCAGAAAATTTCTTAGTTGCAATGCAGTAGTGTATTTGTCCCTTACCATTCTAGTGACTAAACATTCATAGAAACATAACTTCATGAATCTTTATGCTATAAAATTTCTCTAACAAGAAGCCACATACTAACTTTTTTATTCAATTTCTATGCAGTTTGTTTTCAGTCTTTTATTCCTACAGAAGCACTAGGAGTAAATAAAAAAATAGGTGTAGATTCTAGGATCTGACCCAGACACTTTTTGCCGAGATGACCCTAGGATTACACTAAAGCAATAAAGCCACAGAAGTGAAAATCAGAAAAATTTGCAAATTGGTTATAATAGCCACCAGACAGTCAATGGGGAATTTATTTGTGCCCAAATCTGTTACCAGCACATAGTTTGTAAGCAAAGTGGTTTTGCAATTGGGAGCAGAACCCCTCATTCATCACCCTGATCAGCCCTCTTGCTGAACCAAGGGGGCTGTCAGAATGCTTTGACTCAAGTTGCTTGATATTATTTGCACATCTCTGCAGTATCTACAAGGCACCTGCCGGCAGCAGGAGGAGCAGACCTCTCCAAAAGAGAAAACTGCTGACACGAGTGGCGAACTGAAGAGTTGCACATGATCCTTTTCTGAGCCTTCAGCATGTTTAATTTTGGTTTCCTTTTAGTAAGAACTTCGTTTAAACTTAATCCACTTATCCATTTCTAACTGCTTGCCTTTTTCTCTCTGCCTTTGTGCATTCCTTGTGTATCAGCTTCATTCCTTATGCATCAGCTTTGAAATGCCTGCTTTCACAGGCCCACGTTTGTGGCTTCATACTTGCCATGCAAGATTTTCAGTGTTGAAATTCAGGTTTTCAAAAAGGCCTTAACACAGATTCTAGGCCTGTAGAAGCAAAACTTCAGGCACAAGTGTTTGTTCAGAAATACTGCCATTCAAAAGTCAGTAGAAACATGTTAAATGCTATGCATACAAAATTCCATGTGCACATTTTTAGGTCCAAGAAGAGGTCATTTTAAGTTTATCATTGAGGTTTTTCTCTGAAAGGGCAGTTTCGTTCACTAATTTAATTAAATGGCATTTTTCTAGAGAAAAGATCTGAAGCTTATTCTGGCTCCCAGGTCAACTGTGGGTCACCAGTGTCATGTTGTAGTGAGAAAGGCAAACACTGCAAGGTGATGTATAGCTAGGGATATAATCTATGTAGCATATGAAAGAATCCTACTCTATTCAGCACATGCTGGGCTTTTAGTGAAAAACAGTACTCATTGCTGAGTGTCCAAAATCTCAAGAAACATGTGGGCTAGTCGTATGAAGTCTAGGCAAGATCTTTGTGGGAAGATGATCAGAGGCTTAGAGAGTGTATTTTTGTCAGAAATGATTCAATGGAAGTGAATATAGAGGAAAGGGTGTGAGAACAATCTTTAAGTCTATAAGGGGCTGCAGTAAGTAGGAAAAGAATAAACAGTGTTTTGTGTCTGCTAAGGACGGGACAAGAAATGATGGGCTTATATTGCAATGAAGAAAGCTTGGCTTACACATTAAGCCTTTCTACGAGCAAGGAGAGCAAATTATTGGAGTATGTAGCCTGGGGAGGTGGAGGAATCCCCACCATGAGAAGTACTCAGCAGACAAATGTGCTGTAAATGGCATAAGGATAGTTCATCCTGGCTTCAAGGCAGTGGGTGGACCTTCTAGGTCTGTGAGTCTGTAAGCATCTCTCTGATTGCATTAGATGGTAGCAATACGGATCAAAACAAGTGGAAGCCTAAAGCAATTAATTATATTTCTCTGAATTGTACAATAATGATGACTTTCACAAAGAATGTATCAGACTATACAATTCTTGCTTTAATACCAAACTCATAACAGAAGGACAGGAATACTAGACACATTCCTTTGTTTTGATTTGTTATGTCTTCCTCATGCTCCACTGTCTATTCCTGTCTGCATATATGTATATAATTAGCAGCATGAGATGTGCTTTTGTCTTCTTCCTGCTGCCTAAAAAAAGATATAATGCACATGAAATAATTAGATATTTTGGCTGCTGTAATATCTACAGAGTACCACTTCTGCAGAGACTGATGTAGGAGAAACCCAGTGACAAAGCTCTCCATGAGAATGCAGCCATTGCTGGAGGAAGGCAGTGTCCTTAGTGATCAAATATTTACTTCAGTGTTAGATATATCAAGATGGATTTGCCTTTTTCTATGGAAAGTTGATGCCTTTTGGTGTGAAAATCAGTATCAGGGTACATTACAATGCTTAGGATGGTGTTTGTTGCAATTAAAGAGGTGAACTAACTGCCAGTGAACAGAGAAGGTTTTGAGGAGTGTTAGTTGCATACATTTCCACATGGTATTTACTGCACTGTGTTAGAAGAACTGGGGAAAAAAAAGTAACACAAAATAGTTCTGTTATATAATCTTAATGGCAAGCAAATGTACTTGTTTGAATGGGGACTGTTTTATCTACTTTAGAGTAGATGTCATGCATGTGATTGCCTGACACATCCTCCAGGTTCTTACTTTATCCTGTTACGTGGTCTGCTTCCTCTCATCTCCAAAATGTAACACCTGTGGCCTTTCTTTTCTAGCTCAAACCCTCTATTTCCTTTTTTCTACCTGCTCTGGATGTGTCTGTTTGACCACCAAACTTTACACATTTTTCAGCAAAGTCATTACATGCATGACCAAACAAACATAATATAGTGGTGTAAAAGCACATTCCAATCGTATTATGAATTTGCCCATGCATACCATCACACCTTTTTAGATTAAAAATGCTCACATCTCCTAGTCTAACCTGTATGCCACAAATGAAGACATGAAAAATATGTTACAATGATGCTGACTGCACAAAAAATTCAGAGAAACAGTCATCCATCTTCAAAACTGTTTTTCTCTCGTTGCATATTACTTGCCTGAAGATAGCCAGTAGGGCAAGCAATAAATGCATCCTCTTTCTTTCTTTCTCTAATACTCTGATCACCTCCTTTAATCTTTATGGATAAAGACTGCTGAGGTTCTTATGCAAAGGAGACAAAGGGAGTTCCTCCAGCATCTTAGTTTAGATCAGAAGTGTGCTTTTAAAGCAAATCTCCAATCATTCTCATTTATTGCACGGTGTTATGCGTTGCAGAGATTTGGTCTTGCTTTTCAGCACTGCTTGCTAACAAAGACACATAGTCAAAGGCTGTACATAGGTTTAACCATGCATGTGTTCATGGGTTCTCTATGTCAGCTTCAATTCTACTATTAAGATGAACGTAGCTGTCATCTTTAAAATCTGTATATTATACTCAACTCACAAGTTACAAGGAGTAACTTCAAGCCACTAGAAAATGGAGACATTATACTTTAACTGCAATTATGTTTAGGATTCAGAAAAGAAGATTCAGAAAGGATAACCACAAGGCAAGTAGTTATCCATATTTGTACTTTGATGGACACTAATTTATGTGTAATTTGTTTTGTGGCAAAAGCATATTTAAGTCAAAAGGTGACAATGATTATCTCCTCTCAACTAGCAAAGGGTCTTTATGTAGGAAGGATAGAGGCTGACTCTTTTCATTGCATCTTTTTTTCTGAATCCTAAACATAATTGTAGGTAGTTAAAGTGCAATGTCTCAATTTTCTAGTGGCTTAGAGTTACTGCTTCTTAAAATACTGACCTTCAGCAAGTATCAGGAGAACACGCTTTGCTCCCTTCTTATTGCAAGTATCCATGCATTGATGCATCCATGCCAAGGTTTTTTAAAGTTGTCACTGCTGTATATCTCAAGGTACTGCTTCCTACTGGGGACTCACTCTCTAGCTAACAAGCACTGGTTAACAAGTTGACTGGAGGGGTGTTGCGAAAACAAAACCCAAGTGGGATAATTAGCTGGGGGGAGGGTTTTGCTGTTTCTGCCTGTGAAGATGTAGGAGACCCACAGCTGGCCCATTAGTCCACTCTGAGCAAACCGCGCTGTGCCTGTATGGCCAGTTCTCAAGATTTTGTTGGCAGCTTCGCAACCCATGTATATTTAAGACAACTACTGCAGTCATGAAAACAATGAGTCTCAGATTTCATAAGGAAGGAATTTTTCTAGTCCTCAGGGTTGCAGGGAAAGATGGCTGAAGGCATGTAAAATGTGCATCTGGACACTCAAATCAAGGAGCATGCAGTTTTTAATTAAGGCAAAAATCCATGGAATGTTTAAGAAATTTAATGATTTGGGGATTTTTGTTCAGCAGATGGGAATTTCAAAATTTCCTCAATCACATTAAGTAACAATTTTCACAAATACTTCATGCTATGCCTCTTAAATAGTGAAAACCAGTCTTTGTTATGACATTGGGTTTGTATTTTTTAATGTATGCAATTGTAGACATAGATGCAATTGTAGACATAGATCTAAGGGGTGCATTTATACAGACTTATAAAATTATATATGTAATCAATAGACGGTATATGTATAATTTAATGAAGAAGGCCAAGATGGCATTTTGCTCTCTTCCTCCCACTGGTAAGAAGGGCAGAGTTATCTGTCTTACACTATAAGTCTTAAATGAATTAGTAGAATAACAATGATTTAGTTGTTTCAAGTTCATTCATCTGCATAAAGCTTACAGTAAAGTTGCCGTTAAGCTGCAGAGAAATTATTTTCATTAACATATAACCAGAAATGCAGATTGTTATTTTAATGGAAATGGAGACTAAAAATAGCATGCCCTTCTGTGATACCTGTTCTTCCTTTCATACTTACATACTGTACTTTTCTTTAAATGACTGCATGTCTGAGTACCCTTTCATAAAGCTTTCAAAGGATCATCTATTTTTCACATTCTATTTTGGCTCACTGACTTCATCAAAGGTTTAACGAGCCTAAAGAAGTGATAGGCAGCTGAATACACGCTAACTTTCTGACATAGCAGGGTGGGGATTATGCCACACAGATGATTTGATGACAGACTGTACAGAGTGGTGGGTTGCATGTCATGTCTTTTTTTTAAGAGAAAAGTGAGCACTTTGCAGCAAGCTGTCTGGCTGTGTGTAGAAGAAGCTTTTGTAATATGATTTGATTGGCAGGAGGAGAGATGAAGGGAAGTTACTGCATTAAAGAACTTAACTGCAAAATACCAAGTTAGATTATGGAGGAGGTACCTGAGGAAGAAGGTACAATGGAAACAATTCTAATGAACATTTCCCCCAGAGCAATGTGTTTCTATTTTGTTCAAGACAAATTAGTTTGGCATGGTGCTTGGTGTATTCTACATCTTTGCCATTAAAATAGTGCAGACTAGAGAATGGATACAAAAAGTTTGCTCTCTGAAGCTTTTTTGGTAGTAATTCTGTGTTTATTGAAGCTGAAGTTGCACTTTGTATGCTCAAAACACCTTTCAGAAACTTTAGGGTTTATGAAAACCCGAAGGGTTTATAATTTATGAACACCGTCTTTAGGGTTTAGATCTGTAAATGGATGAATGTGAAAAATAGCATCATATCTATTCTGCTGGTTGAAAAAGTGGACTACTAACTCAGTCTCAAAAAGCAGACCAGTAGCAGACTCAGGAACCAAATGGCAGGTGACTTCAGTTTTAAACATTAAATCTATAGAACAATATATCGCATATAAAGCATCGAGACAAGAGATTAATTCACAAAAAGACTTAAATTTCTAATGATGGTATTAATGGTATGCTTTAAAGTGCAAAATTAAATCCTCAGCATCCTAAATCAGTTGCTGCCTAAAATTTTGACCCTGGAGAGCTGTATAATAAGCCATGTGCTCGAAGTGCTGAGCTGATTATATGCCTAATTACCAGGGTCCAGATCTCTCTGTGTCTGGAGCGAGGACTAGGTGCAGTTTTTTGCCTCTCAGGACAGTGCCTAACCATTGAACTACTGGGTGTTCTTAGGTGGGATTCAGTTTCTTTTGCCAAAGCTGTGCCAATTTGTTTAAGTTTATAAATCTTCATTTGTCCAGAGAGCATCAGAATGACTCTCTGATCCAATGGTTAACACATTGACTATGAAGGCTTAGGTCCAAATTCTTATTTGGGGAATATTTAAATATTTTATGCAAAGCAGAGCAGTTTCAATAGTGTTTTCTTAGTAGATATACAAAAGAGTCATAGAGTTAGTTTATTAAGAAGCCAGTTCTTCCCCTCAGCAGTGTCGAATGAAATTAAATCAAGAGGAACTGAAGGTGCAATGGGAATTATCAGCTGATTGCTACATCAGTCTAAATAATCCCTTTGGTGTGGCTGTAACTGACCTCTCCAGTGCTTTCCTGTAAGCCAATTAGAAACTAACAACTGAGTTTGGAAGACATAAAATATTAGAAGTCTCCCTTACATCCCCTACTTACACAGGAATTGCAATAATCAGCCTTTAAAAGAAAAGATGCTGAACAGAAATATATAGGGAAAATGATTTCTACTGAGTTACTAATTTAGTTCAATTGAGAAGAAAATATGGCTGAAATAGCCTCTATTGCTTGTAGAAAGTATAATCTTAATCCCAGCTGTTCTGGGTTTTCTACAAACTTTTTAACTTAACATTTAAGGCATGTAAAAAAAGGAAAAATACATCATTGCAAATGGTAGCCATTTCTTTCAAACCTATGACTTAATACCATGTCAAATGCAAGACTCTTGCTCAACCAAATATAAGAATCACAGCCTCAACACTGATACCCAGTTAAGAAAAAAAATAATACTGTTATTCCATGTTTTTCGAACCCTTCGGCTCTTTCCAAAGAGTTCTGATGCTAAAAGCAGTTATCTTCCTGAAAGAAAGCAAAGGGATTTTTTACAGTTTTTGGTTATATTGAACAAGATATTAAGCTTGTTTCATCTCTTAGTTTTCTCCTCCACCCCATAATATTCCAATTGTATGTATCTTCTGTGCTGAGATCAAGCTCTGAGGCATAGCCTGTCTCTACTGTGCATTATGAAGTTACTAGCATGGTGGTTCATGTTCCAGGTTAGTTTTTGGGCATTATCATTACACAGATCTGTACTACTACTACTACTACTGATGCTACCTGCAAGAGTAGGTCTGTGGCTTGTCCTGCTGAAGCTTCCCTGTTTTCCTCTAACTGACCTCTCCCTCCCATGGAATAATTGTCATCTGGGGAAAGGTGTGGACAGAGAGAAAAATGTTGGTTACGCTTCTGTCTCCCATAATTATTTTGTACAACTGTAAGTGGAAGAGTAACTTAAGATCTCTCAAGAACCTGTGATATTCCAGAGTGCTCTCCATTAGAACACGAAGACTCTCACTCTAAACGGACACCCATCTGTCTAAGAGCAATGACTGCATGTATCAACCCAAAGCCTGGAGGACATTTCTATCTCCGTGCCAGTTTGCATAAGAGATAATGAAGGGAGAAGGTGAACGAAGGATGCCAGGGAACTATGGAGTCTGCATGGAGGAGATACTTACAATGTGCAATTTAAGTAAACCGACTTTTGGTGAGATTGGAAAAAAAAGTGTGTGTTATTCTTTTCCCATTCAGTGAAAGCTATAGAAGATGAATTCAAATGGGATTTGTGTCTCTCGCAAAAAATGAAATCACTAAGTGATAGGATTTTCAGATACAGCTGTATAAATCCAAATAAACATAGCAAGTATGCCTGCTTTGAATTTTTTCTCTTGGTGATAATTTTTGGAAGTTAATCCTACCCAAGCACTCCCTGTGTAGAAGAATGATTAAACAGGAATAGAAGTTGAGAGTGGTGGAGTCTTATTTTATTGCACGTACCAATGTATGCTCACTCTTGAACAAATGCCAGGCTTCCTTTCTTGCTAAAAGATTAAATTCTTGGCTATTAAAAGAGTCAGTAAACTACTAAAGTACACTTCAATAGTAATCAGAACAAAGAAAATGTTGTATTTTGCACGAATAGAAACTATTATTCCAGCAGAATGAGATATGAATATCCAGCTGCAGTGCTTCCTTTAGGGAAGCAGTGTTTCTCTGGGGAGATGCCATGGGATGTAGAAAACATGAAATATGTAACCCTAGGAAACTGCAGTCTTCAGAGCCATCCATAATCAAATAACTCTGCTCCTCTATATTCCAGGTGCAGAAGAGTTAAAACCAGGCTGTGTAGCAGATAGGCTCTTCAGTAATGTAAAATGAAATTAAATCAATTAATAAATTTTTGGTATTGCTATGACTCATTCTTGCAAAATCAGCCAGAATTTTAACTGAACTAATGTATCAGGGGCACAAAATAGGCAACCTAGGAATCCAGGAAGTGTCTTTATTTCAACTGTGCACATGAAGCACCACTCTAATGTGTTTCTGTAAAGTCATTTAAGCATAATATTCAGTTAAATTCACTAATAAAATTTTCATATTGCATTGTGGGTTAGTTAGACCATGCAGTGGATGTGCTCCATTGCCAGGCTTTCATCCTGCTGAGATCCAGAGGTTGAGTCTTCCAGCGTGTTTGGGTGGGTTGAAGGGTCTTTCATCTGCCCTTGGCTTGAGCCCAAGACCCAGGTGCTCTGTACCTACTTCTGGGGCCATGTTCTTAGAGATGCGCTTCCAGACAGGAAGAAGCTGGATTTTTGGCTACACTTTGTACTAAGACTTGATTTATAAATAGTTTATAAAAGATAGCTAAATTATTAATAGGTGTTGGAAGTGTGCTACAGATACAAGTAGTCTGGATCGTGACTGTTGAAAGTGCACAGCCAAAAGGGGAGATGGACCAGACGATCTCTGGAGGTCCCTTCTGATTCCAGCCATTCTGCCATTCTGCATTTAAGAGGATTTCCAGGAGTAGCTAACTGTACCTCTCAAAAAGAGCATAGCAGCTTGCACCAGCACATGTATTTTGATTGCTGATTCACCGTGCTTACCAAAAGAGCATACTGCAGGGGAGACATCCCACGGGGAGCAAAGGGGGCAACCCACAGTCCTGTGAGGATGAAATGAGCTGCACTTACTGACTGTTACATCTTCTTTGTTTGCAAGCAGCTTCAGTGATTTTTTTTCTTACGTGGTCAAGATGTTTGCAGACATTACTTCTACCCTTGAAAAATGTCCCTGAGGGAACATGAAAATTACAAATTGCAGTGACTGCAGGCCTCTTCTTTGCATTTTTTTTACCCTGCGTATATTGACATTTTCCCTGAACAGTATTCCTTAAGTAAAATTAGTTTCTATGTAAACATTCCTCAGCCTGTATTTTTGAAACAGGTCAGCCAGCCCAGGCTGCATGTACAGCGGTTAGTCCCAACCCCTCTTACACTGTTAGATCTCTGCATATTGAGCCCCATTATGTGATAGAAACATTTTGTGTTTCCAGTCAATAGTCTGTGAGTAAAGATCAGTTTCCTAAGAGTATCTGTTTTCATCCAGTTTTCATGGTAGCACCTGCCATTAGCTCTCATTCATAAAGGTGAATTCTTAGCAATCTTGTGGTCAGTGTGACTCTAGAGGACATGTACAGGGAACACACAGGGAGGTAAAAACTGAAATCAGATTAAAAATTATGTTCAAGAGGTCAGACAGAAATTCACTTCACTGCTCCCAGGACACAGGAACATGTATCATGTTCAAAATAGGTAAATGATTTTGATATTCTTAGAATTAATCTGAATTATTTGCACTGCACCGTAAATTATTGCTTAATGATGTGAAAAGGAAATATCATTAGGCTGATTACAATGTAATCAAAGTAAGAATTTCCCTCTTCCGTCAGGGTTTTTGAAAATGATTTACTCAATAGAATAATTAAAATCTTAAATTTATTGTAGGAAAGTAAGAACTGCAGTAAGTAATGTAATTAACCATACATTGGTTGCATTATATTGGTGTGTAATTAACCACACATTGACATACCTACCATATTTTATACGCATAGTTCCTTTGCCATGATGCTTTCCCTTCTGATTATTTGGCTTAATCATCAACTTGCATTTAGCAAAACAGATCTTTTTGAAACTAAACTATTATAATTGGTTACTTGGCATTTAAAAAATCTATGCTTGAATTGTTTTTTGCAAGATTCATTTCAGCAAACGACTAAACAATCATTTCCCTGAAGTTCATTGCAGAGTTCCCTGAAAGGACATCTTTTTTTCCATGTAGCTATTTCTTTGGGATCAATATATGATAGTTAAATTGCAAACGTATTTGGCAAATGACAGATGGTAAGTACATGGTACAAACTGTTTTAGATCACACTGATGCTTTGCTTTTCAATTGTTACAGATATACTTTGAGGGATGAACATCAACACCACTCTTTATTTTGGTCTTATGTTTCAGCAAAGATTATAAGCTCCTATTGCCTTTCCACATTAATCTAAGAGTGTCTGATTCAGATCTTTTTAAATTTAATGCCCTTTGTAGAGATAATTGCCTTGCTCTTAGAAAGCTGGGTTTAATTTAGCAAGCTGGCTGAAGAAAGAATGACAGTCTTTTAAAGGAAATCCATTTTGTTAATTTATAAAATTTGAGTATGCTTGAATATATAAAGTACTTGGATGTGTAAATGTGGATCTGTGTGCACAATTATAATCTATGTAATATTCATACTTGTTTTCTGATCCTCCCTTTCTATAAAGTGCTATTGAAAACTATGCCCAGACTTTCAGAGGAACTGAACGCCACAAACCCTATTGACTTCTAGTGGACTCGTGGTAACTCTGTAATTCAGACACTAGAAGTGTATTTATAAGCTATTTGTGGTAAAGGGCCACAGTATTTTAGAAAGTGTCTTGAGATGTGCACTTACAGCATGTCTTGGATCGGGGAGGTATAAAGGCCGCCTTACCCTTTTACTTGGTAATGATATTCAATCAAGTGTCCTGCCAGCCCTCTATACAGGAAACACAACTCCTCAGCCTCATCTCTACCTGATGTGTAAGTGATAATAACAGTCATGATCTGGTCCTGCCTATCAGCATCGTAGTAGACTTCCTGCAAGCAGGAAGATATATGAGCTTATACCACACAATTTACCACATTAGGCTGATCTCAGCAACTTTTGATTTTTTATTCTAAGGCAATGTTACAGAATTACTTCATTCGGCTTCTTGGCTTAGAAGTCAGCCTAAAATCAATAAATTAAGAGGAACAACAGCTTAATATGAACAACTATGAGCGTGTGTGTGCTGTTACCCAATTCCTTTCCAACAAGCAGCTCGCTCTGACCGGGAAACCCTGAGCCCAGGGAAGAGCTTCAAGGTGCACAATTCACAGCTTAGCAGTGAGCCACAAATTTGATTTTCAAACCTGACACTGCTGGAGGGTGTTCCAGGGTTCTGCGGGAAAGTTAAAAAGAAATATTTGCAGACTGGTTGATAGATCGATGCAATGATTATGGAATACAAATTTTCAGACATTTGCAAGGTAGAAAGCTTGCTTCCGTTCTGCTTAGAATGTTAGATAATGTTTCCAGATTCTGCCACTTTTACACATCTGTATCCTCATGTAGGTGGATGCTTTATACAGGTATGTGAAAATGTACATAGCTCTGCATATACCAATTTGGCAGGGGGAACATATATGTGAATTAATCCACAACTTAATAGCTTAGTAACGTATTTCTAATTAAGTAGGCTACTGAAACATTTGTTTTCTTGGCAGAAAGATGAAACTTTGTTTTTCAAAGTGTAACTTTGATCCCAGTCTTTAGCATAATTTGGGTTTTAATATTCATACTTTAAATATTCATACCAAAAAAGTAGATTTATTACAATTATTGCCTATGAAATTCTTAGCATTGGAAAAGCTCAGCAGAAACATAGATGAAATGAGAAAAATGTATGTCTGGAAAAAAAACTTGCAAACGAAATTAATGCAGTCTTGTTGCTCACTAAGTACAGGCAGTTACATAGCTAATGTGTACCCAGTGACAACAGATCTGTAGAGTATCTTACAGACGTAAGATTAATGATTTTGGTATTAGACAGGAAAAAATGCCAGAGGAATTCTGATTAACCAATTTGAAAGTACACTGCCATATGCTGAGCCAAGATAAACCTGAGGAATAGGTTTAGAATGCGTCTTTACACGGTAGCTTTATCATAAGTCTAAGATAAATCTTTACCTGATCGAGGCAAAAAGACCACACACTTGTCTGCTACATCAGTATGACAAATATCCATATCATTAACACAACAGAAGTTATAATCTCTGTAAACTGTGAGACTTTTAAAGCAAAAGTTACAAATGTGGGGCTAGGTGCCTGTGAATGTTGAATATTCCTTAAAAGAAGCAAAAATAGCAGTTTCATGTGCGGGAGTTGTGGTTACCCAGTGCCTGCCAAAGAGATGTTAAATGAATCTTGGTCCTGGATCCTAGAAGCATGGTTCCTCTCTCCCTCCATCAGAACAGTTGTCAGAGGGGTGCGAACAGTTTCCCCGTCTTTGGTCCTCACAGAAGGGTGAAGGGACTCCTGCCAGAAAGGTGGGGAGCTAGGGAAGCACAGATTTTCTGCTCTGAAGATGTCTTCTGTCTAGTGTCAACAGGAGCTGGAACTATAGGGTAGGGTTGCTAAATTCTTTGGCTGGCAACAGATATGATGTGAACAAAATAATGGGGACATAGTATGGAAACTGTCCTTGCCATAATGTGTGTCAATATTATTATTATTACTGTCATTACACACACCTGAATAAAAGAAGAAGCTCTTTTTATCTGTAGAATAGCAAATAGCTTTTCCCCTGACATTTTGTATTTAGCTTGATTACAGGTATTGCAAGCATCCTTCCATACATCTGTCCCATTCAACCTGCAAAGGCACCAGCCCCGTGTTTGTTATTTTGCTCTTTCATCCTCCCCTAGCTATCCTTCCCCATTTTTTGTCCTCAAACAGAGACTAATAAGAACTGATTCTACAGTAGTTTTCTACTGCACAGTAGTTTTCAATGTTTCTTCAAGCATTTTTGGGGACTGGAAAAGATCTCACTGAGAGCCATCTGCCCTATCACCCTCAGCAATACTGAGGATAAAGGCAAAAAGTACACCATGGCCCAGATTCAATACAACATCTGTAGTCTTAACTTTTATTTAGGTGCCTAATTTATTTCAGGAAAAAGCTTAAAGCTTAAATGCTTTGTTGAGCTCTGGTATTCAGGTGCCAAGAAGTCAGACATTTCGGTATCACCCCCGGAGATGCTAAATACTGGATGCATAGTCTCTGAGTCCTCTGTGTACACATACATTTCAATCTGGCCTCCGTATTAACAATGGGTTAACGATTGTCTAATTTTCTGTGCAATGGTCCGTATGCCTCCTATTCCACAGCCAGCATTTTCTGCTGGTCCACAATTTTACACTGTGATTCAAATGGCCTTATAAGTAGGAAGGAAAGAAAGAAGGAAGGAAAGGAGGGAAATAATTTTGATTCTTTTCATGTCTGTGAATCAAGATCCCCAGCTGTGGCAAACTAATGCAAAGTACATTAGTGCCAACATCAGCAGCCGTGGAAATGCCAGCTTCCTAGGATTCATTTAGATTTCGGTGAACATATGCTGCACTGAGCTTAGTGCATTAACCCTTGTTCATAACGAGGTTGATAAATAATACAGGAACCCATGGCTAGTATAATGTATTTATTGACCTTATTTCTGCCAGCTTTGTTCTTTAATTTTTCTTCACTACAGAAATTCATTAAAATTACTGAACCAAGGAAACTAACTACAGGGAAATGTTCAGATATAGTACATGAATAAAAAATGTCATTTTTGTGGATAAGAGTGTGACTGATGAAAATGTCCACCAAATAAACCTGTGAAATTCTGACAAAAAAGTTAGGAAAAGAACCTGGCTATGACTCATGTTAGATTATGATGGTGTGTCTGACTCTGTGACGTGTTGAGTATCTTCTATTTAACCTGGGCCAAATCCTGACTCCCTCCTCCAGGAAGTTGTCATTATGTTTCAGCATATGGCTATTTCAAACTTTGTGACCATGGAAAATGGTCATCTCCATGGAAGAATAAGCCTTTTTTAATCAAATGTATCAGGAATATTAGGCTGAGTCTCCCAGGTGACCTAAGACAGCCTCTGTGTTGCTGTCATATATATCTTTTTCTTAAAAGTTCCTGCTCCATTATTCTTCTAGTTGATATTTATTTCCCCTATTATGGTGAATAAAAGGCAATTCTAGCTGCTAATAAACAAGACTTGGAATTTCCCACCTCTCTATACTTATTTTTCTCTGCATTTTTTCCATACTGAATTCACTTTTTAAATTACAAGTATAGTACCCATATTTCAGATAAGGTTTCACTAGAGCTTTCTACAGCATCTTTGATGGACCCCCTTTACTGAAAATGCCTCCTCTTGCATATTCTAGGATTTCATTTGTCTTTTTCATGGCTGTATCACCTTAGCAACTCAGAGTGAAGGATTTCTTTTTGTTAACTTTTTAAGAACTGCCAAATATCCCTCAAATTACTCAGAAGTAGCTCTCTCAGAGCTATCTAGTCCATCTAATCCAGTACTCCTAACCTAATGTCTCCTTGTTTATACAATTTAATCTACCCTGGTCTATTTATGTGATCCTAGCTAGTTTGTTCCTGTCTAATTTAACCTATACTTTCTAGCTCATGTTATCTTTATGGCACCGATATTACGATCTCATAACCTCTTGCCAACGCAAGTTCCTCAAGGGGAAGACCCAGAAAAGAGACAGCTGCTGAGGTATACAAGTTTGCACTCTCACTTTCTCTCCTTGTAATCGATGCCACTGTCAAATTTCCAGTCTACTGATATAGGTGCAAAATTAAGGCTTTATTGTCTCTTCTTTCAGAAATCCCAGGCAAGGAAAACAGGTCTGGCCACAAGCAAAGGAATCTAGTTATCCTTTTTATTCTCCCTGAAAGACTATGAAAACTAAAGAGGGATATTTAATATTATCTTTTAATAGGTCCTGTCTTATCTTCTTTTCAAAATTGATTTGGAAAACCTGCCAGGAGCAGAAAACAGCAAGAGAGAAAAAAGCAAGCATTGCTTTGTAGATCAGCTGCTATACTTCTGTGACTTTAGAAGCAGAAGTCTTAAGGCTGCAATACTTTTGACTAGTTGGAAAAATAATATAATTCATGCTCTTAAAAAACACATGAAAGACACATGGATGTTCACAGAGAAAAGCCAGTAAGATGCAAGGATATTATATTGATTAAACATACTCTACAGAATTTTGGATCCCTGACATTAGAACAGCTGGAAAACAGCTTGCCAGACAAGAAGGGGTGAGGGAAAGATAAAATTTTGGGCAGGGCGAGAAGATAAAATTTAGGCCAATATTCTTACATAAAGTGTAACAAAACTGAAAAAAGATTTTTTTGCTATACATACACTCTTTCCTGTGGAAACACTGGAAAGGGAAAGCAAAATAATTACAGGCTGACCATGAGAAACTGGGGTGATGTGTGCCTGGGAAGTTCCAGGATGCATCAGCAGGCTTACCAAGAGAAAGGGGCAGCTGGATATTGACAGACAACGTGTCAATCATCAACACTGTTGCTCTGTTATAATGTACCTTGCTGCACCTTTTTCCCAACTTGTTTCAGCATGCTCTAACTGTTTGTAGTCAGCACTACCCACCTAGGATTTCCATGGTTGCATGTGAATGAATGTTACAGGGCAAGGGATGAACTGCTGGAGAGAAACAACTATGGGGGTATTTTGTTCGCATGGGATCTAGCGCATGAAGGCTAGATGTATGTGCAGGTATTTGTACCGTGATAGAAAGCACTAGGGAAATGCATATAGCTCTTGCCACCACATTCAGGAGTAAGCAACTCTGAAGAATGACAGGAACGATAGAGAAGCCAGGTTATGAGCCTAACAAGCATGGGAGATGTCTGTAACACTGTGGGGAGAAGAATTGCTTAAACTCAAAGGTAGTCTTGAGATAAGAATGGATGGGTATAAATTAGTCACAAATAAAAGTGGGGAAAATAGAGAAGGGAGCCTAACCATCACAACTGAATTCTTCCAGGAAGGGTTTCCTGAAGGTAGAAGTGGAGGAAGACTGTCTCATTCATTTGTATATAATATCAGAGACTCAGTGATACGAGACTGTGTACCACCCAATCACTTGTTATTGATACCGTTGGGTGTAATAGGTGGATTCATATCCCTTCTGTACTTCAAAGTGTATGTCAGCACCCTAACAATAAACAACAAGCTCAGTTGCTGTGGATAAGTTTTTTTGGTACTATTCCTCTACTGCACAGATGACCAATTCACACCAAATGAAATCCTGACTGTATTGAAGGCAACCACAAATCTTCTTCTGCATTCAATTTTATCTCAGCATCCTTTTATTGTAGCAAACTCAACACCAACACGAATGAATAGTTTACATGTGCAGTCTCTGTGCACTGCATTTCCTGGCTTCTGAAACTGCAACTTCCCAGCCACATTACCTGAATCAGCCCTCAAACTGGTCTACAAGAACAAGGCTAGTTTGGAACAAGCCTGGGTTCAAGATGCTGGAAACAGCTTCTGCGTACCCCTAGGGTACTATGTGCTGGGTAGAAATCTCGAGTTGACATTGAACAACAAGAGTTTGTAGTGCTCATCTTTCTCTTCTTCTTTCCCTTCACCTTTGTTTGTCAACTCTACGCTCCTCCTGGAGTCCAGTCCAAGGTGTCTTTATAGTCAGCATGAGTTGCTAGGGTTTGAAAGATGAGTCCCAGGCCATTTGTTCCATATTTGCTGTTGGCTAGTCAGAGCTGGGGGTGTTTTGCCCAGCACTACAAGAAATCCAGAGCAAAGACCTCATTCCACAGAGAATTCCACCTCACAGAGTTCTCAATTTTCACTTTAAACAAACAAGTTGTTCGGGTATATCTGAGGGATTTGCACAGAGCTTAAACTCCATGCACAGCTGAATGGCATTTGTGATTAAAAGGCAACATTCAAAATAAAGTGGAAATAGATCCACCCACACCAGAAAAAAGGGTATTATAAACCTTTGAGTGCTGCTCATAAAATCACTAAACAGCAAACACTCCATAAAAAACCTACCCCAAAATGCAGAAGAAGAAAATGGAATACAGTTTGTCTTTATTACTCTGCATTGAACTGTTATATCATGTATTTACACTTTGTGTGCTGATGTTTCCTCATTCTATACTTACTAGTCCCTACACATCTGCAGGGCCACGTTCATCTTGATGGAGGTCGGCATGGCTCCACTGCCACAACCCTGGTGAGCCTCCTCCGGTCTGCCACAGTGAGAGCTTTACACCAGTGCCTGAGTCCCAGCCTGAGGATGACTGCTGGGAGAATAAGCAGATGTGGCACGAAGCGCACCACACACCTTGAACTGAAGCTGCAAATTCCCTGTTGCAGGCAAGATGACCCCTTCTACCTCCAGGGCAAAAAAAATTCTCTCCCCATCCCATTCCCTGTGAAAGTGGGAGAATGAAGAACAAGCACTAAATTATCTGGACCATCCCAGAGACTACGTTAATCCTTACCAGAGTCCAGGCCAGTCTAAATCTGATCCTGGCTTCAAGAAACTGTGTAAAGCTTTTCTGTACCCTTGTTCACATCTACAGAAGGCTACTTCTTTACCAGGAATAACAAGCTTCTGGACACTTAGTCGCTGCTTCAGCAGTGGCAACAAGGTGTTTGCAAAGGACAGTCCACATGGCTGCAGCCCCCAAAGATGACTTGTGGCTACTGTCATCAAGGGGCTTCCCAGTGCAGCGTGCCTGCCATCCCTTCCATGTACTTCCCACAGACAGAGCTAGCCTGCAGCCAGGACTGAACTTGGTGTCTGTCAGCTGGAGCATGCTGTCCTATTTCACTTATTGAAGGACATCAGAGAGGTCTTGCCTACAGCATCTGGTGCATTCCAAAAATCATCAGGAGTGGGACACTGGCTTGTGTGACAGAACGACACGTGGCTCTGCCAATACATGTACAACAGGATCTCCCTCTCAGCCCTCTCCCACTGTATCAGTGGGGATCTCTGTACACACCGCTGCTCCCATCTGTATGTCGTAGAGCAGAAAAGAAAAGAGTTCCTAAGAAGAGGAATGAATTTCTGTCCTTATCTGCATCAAGTTCAGATAAGTGCAGAGCTTCTGATTATGGCCAGGAACGAGGTAGAGAAATGAATAAGCTTGGAGATGCTACTCATGATGCACAGAATATTAAAGAGCAAACAATGAAAACTGGAGGAAAGCTACTGACTGAGCATTTTTCTGAGGCAGAAGGTAAATTACAAAAGATAAAATTGCTGGCTGAGGCAAAACATGACTTTTATTGATTGCGAAATTAGTCTCCAATTTTGCCTTCTGACATTCTTAAAAACAGACAATCTAGATTAACCAATTAGAAACAACTCTACAACATTAAAACAAAAGAAACATAAAATTAGGAATTCCGCAAAAGTCCTTGTTTAAAAGACTATGCAAAACCTAGCAGCTGCTTGTAACAGAAGCTACCTTCCCATTGGTTATTGGAAAAGAACCCTTTGGAAGATGCACCGAAAGAGCAGCAAGAGGAGAATGAGGAGAGGGCAAGGCCAGGGAAGCTAAGGTGTCAATGGTCTTCAAGACACTGAGAGACATAGAGAGGGTATGGGAAGATGACCAGTTGTGAGGCTTGGCTGGGAAGAAGGTGTTGGAGCATGTGAGAGGTCAGTTTCAGTGAAGGGGAAGGCAGCTGGAGGGGTCATGGGCTCTGCAGGGAGGAAACATGACAGCCAGTGAGGCAGCAAGTGGAACTAAGTAGTAGAGGTGCTTGAAGAGAAGAGGTGACCCAGGTCTTTCTAGGATATGGTGATGATTGCTAAATAAAAGAAGGGGGATGGGTACCAAAAGAATACTGAAAACAACAACAAAAAACAGTCAGGAGCTAGAATGACTCACCAGGGATAGGAGCTGTGAGAAGGTGCATTTTTAAATCTGTGACCAAGCTGGAGGAGTGAACTGAAGATGACAAAGATAGATGCCATTACTATCTGGGCAGAGGAGGGAAATTCACTTGTCAGAAACAGGCATGATCTTCTGCTTATTAGGTATACTTCTGAAATGACCTACTCCATTGTGAAAATATGTTTTAGAGTTTCATTTTATTTTAGAATGCTGTTGGAGCTATGAATAATTTGCTCCTCTCCTCAAAATGGAAAGAGACTTGCTCTGATGACCCTTTTCTACTCAAGCACTGAAAAGTAGAGTCAGCCTGCATTCCTGTGTGTTTGCCATGACTAAGAATGTCTGAAATAAGACATCCGTATACATCCATCTGTCAAATATCTTAATTTGCAATTTTCTCTTTTTTTACTCTTCTTCTAAGATTGTACTTGCAAATGGATCACATGGTATTGTTAGGTGGCTCTTACCACAGTCATCTTATTTTAATGAGTTTTTAATAGCTTGTCAAATCTTGATTATTATGCTGGAAATAAGTCATAATCATGTTCTTTGATACTTTCTGCTTAGGTTTTGTCTATGTCAAAGGTGGGCCTTTCAGTGAGACAGAAAATACTTTACAGCTCAGGGAACCTGACTTGAAACACGTATCACAACCCCATAGCAGTTAGAAAGAGAAATGCTGCAGTTCATTTATTATGCTGCCAATTTCTTATTAACATAATAGCCCCTGTGAATTAAAAAAAGAAAGCATAGTTCAGTGAACAGAGCAACTGATCTTTGCAAGCAGTCATGACAGTCTTGCTAACAACTATAGATTTCTCTCACAGTAGAAAGTCATCAATCAGAAAGGGAAAGGCCAAGTTATATATTGAGCTCTGTTCCTTAGAGGTCACTCCTCACAATCACAGAGTAGAAACCTTTCAAAGCTCCGTTCCTTTCTCCACTAAAAATTCAAACTGGTTAGTTAGTTATAATATATGATGCCATCTAGGTTGGACATCAGTTTAAAGGGAATGGTTTTTTTGGAGCAGGATCCCTAGAGAAAAAGCTGAAAGTATTCTGGTCTTTTGATCTCGGCATGCTTCCTCACTCTGACTGGGGTAGACACCATCTTCTGATGTGGTTACAGAATTCTGCTTGAAGCAGAATTTCTATGAAGGCTTGTAGAAAATAGCATGAATCATACGAGGCACTCTTTACAAAACTTGGGAGCATACCAGACACGTACTGCTTACACTTTTGTTCTCCTAGAAATGTCAGTTGGAAAGGACTTCTGGGAGTCATCAAGTCCAGCCTCCTACTTGAAGCAGGACTAGTCCCAGTCTAGTTAAGGTCAGGTGTGGCTTCTTCTAGCCATGTCTGAAAACCTCTAGGGATAGATTTTTACAGTCACATTGGCAGCCTGTTCCAGTGCTGCAGTGAAGATTTTTCCTAACGTCCAATCTGCACCTCTCAAATTGCAACTGCCAATTATTCTGGCATTTGCCAATAGCAGGATCCATTTTCTGGGGAGTTTGGATTCGTTTTCTTTGTAATGGTCCCCCAAGCAACTAGGGACACCACTCCACTTCCTCTTCTACATTGGTCTCCTTGTCTCCAAATTAAAAGAGCCCAGCTCCCCCAACCCCTCCTCTCTGGTCAGGTGCACTGGGACCTCTCACAGCACCCTGCTGAACACTCTCCAATTTCTCAACAACCTTCTTGGACCCACCAGTGGACATGGAGTCTAGGTGATCTCTCCAAGACTTCACTGCCCTATAGTTCCCTGGACAGTTCTGGTCTTTTTAAAAGATGGGCATAAAAGTAACCTCTATTAAAAATCATTGTGAAAACACCTCAGCAGCTACTAGAACACAATAATATCTCCTTATAAACACATGCATCTGATTATATTACTTAGATCAGTGATGCCCAGTACTATATCACAGCCATTTAGTAAAATGCACTTTTTTTTCCCTTGGAGTCCAGAGACTTAAGCACTTGACAGGAGACAGAAATATTATCAAATATGTGTGAGAGAGTTGCGAGGGTAGCTGTCTGCATTTCTTTCCAAGACTTCACTTGCTCTTACCTCAGATATTTCTTTGTCTATTTGGGATGTTGAAAGTCACATCATTTGTGATGAAAATTTCCCTGTATTAGGAAGCATTTCTTTTTTGGTTTTGGTAAAGACAACAGACCTGACCTAATTCTTGATGAGGCTAATGAAATTAGTGTTGTTGAACTTACATAGAATTAGAGAGAGCTTTCTGTGAGCATTTGTATTGCTGACAAACAGTTGCCCTGCATGTGGCAAGGCTCATCCTCAGATCTTTTTCAGTTTTGAGGGGGATATGTGTGTCATGGGTTTTCTGGATGGTAGGGTAGGCAGGATTTGGGGCAGAGAGAAGGTTATGTAAAAATTAAATCACAATGAAAGAAGAAAAAAATAATTTCATGTTCTTACTGAACACTAGAAGAGAGTATTTCCTTGAGAAAGAGTAGGTGAAAGAATGTAATCTCTTTTAGGGAGCACAGGACAATGCAGTGTCTCCAACAGGATTTTTACAGAACCAGTAACATTCTCTGCAGCTCAGAAAAGAAGGAGGAAAAAAGCTATTCCCGTCTCAGTCCTTGCTTGTGTCTCTTCAGTGCTGCATGGTTCGCAGTAAGTACATCAACCAAAACTTGCAAATTAAAAATTCATGCTGAAATATGTTTCATGACCTAACACTGAAAGAAAAGGACATTACTGGTGAAATGTTTGAACTGGGCACTATACAACATAAGGTGTTCCTCTTTCATACTTTAGGACATAACAGAGGTTCTGGTATTTCATTTTTTTTAAAAGGTTAAAAAAAACCAATGAGAGCCCCAATTCCTCCTTTCTACCACCCAGTATATTGTAGGTTCTAGTTCTGTCACAAAACATACATAATATTTTCTTATGTATAAACACAAGCCTTGAAAGATAGCAATACAGAAGATAAATCCTGCAGTAGCTTCTGTACTTGGATAACTGACAAATTCAGAGCTATAGATGAGCAGGGAAGGAAACACAGGGGAGCAGGCTATGAGGTATCAGGGAGAAGAATTTTCCAAGTAAATAGATTTCTGTTTGTATTAGCTCTACCTGCACAATCACTGTTGCTAGATCACCATCCTGTGGTTTCCACTGTGCATTTAGATGTATGGAAACACGGTGCACATTTTGCCAAGAAACACAGTGACTTGCATTTCTGACTAAATTTTCTGGAGAAGCACCTATGAAGATAAAGGCTGCAGTTTTTGTAAACCATCAGAAAGATCTCAATATTCCAGATGTCTTCATACATAATCTATGTAGTAAACTGCTTGATACTTTAAAAAATGCAGGAACTGATCTAGCCTGAGAACTGATGAATAGCGCATTACCGCTAAGTAACACAGAAGAGAATAACGTTATAATTTCTTTTAGATCTTTCCCCGCCCCTAAATTTGCATGTTCTTTCTTTTGTTCTGTGCACCGAGGCACAGAGATTACAATAACTGTTTGCTAATCTTTTCAGAAAATAATCTTCACTAGCTACAGCAAAATACATGAAAGAAACAGAGGTTGTTTAAATGTGCAACTGAAAAGAAAACATTCTGAAGTGAAGATGTATTCTGGATATTAAAAAAATGATTTGAAGTCAAAATTTCTCAGAATGTATCTCCATTCCAGATTAGAAATGTACAGTGAGTGCTTAAATGGGCAGAGCTGTTTAAGTGTTTTGTCTTTCTTCTTCCATACTTATTCTTATTAAGGTCCTAAGGTCAAGAGTGAGAACAAAGATCTGGTGATGCATTTCTCTGTTCCACAGGTGAAATTCTGACTCTTCTAAAAATAAGCTAATGATCTGATGGGTTTCAGGGATTCTATCTATGCTGTAGGGTGTAACCTACTCTGTGCAATACCCCCCGCTATACTCACCCTGGTACGGGTTCAGCTATGCTCTAAGGACCTATGGCCCTCGCTCTGATGGAGCCCAGCTATGTACCCTTGGCTTGGGCTTCTAAGGAAATTGTTAAGACATGAGGGAGCTGTGTGACCCTCTGCAGAGCCATAAGAAAGGTAAAATTTCAAACAGGTAGGCTTGGTAAGATGATCATGAGTAGCTCAAGAATTCAAGAGAAAAAACACTGGGATGGAGAGGCACGAAATGCTAAAGGAGAGAAAACATTGTTGGTGAAGATGGGAACTCAGCAACATCAAGGATTTATCTCCAGAAGTGGAGCTTGATGATCCTCCTGACTGATACCTGCCTGACCAGCAGAAAGCCCCTGGGAGTCCTACTGGAGGTGGTGAGCATACTAAGGCTTAGCCTAGTAGCTCGTTAAATCTCAGCTGTCTTCTGTTCATGTTTCATGATAAATAATTACCATATGCACTTAAGCTGTATATGTCCTACCTGTAGAATATGTTTGTGTGAGCTAAAGGTGTTTGAATAAGTGGCCCAAGGAAGGAGGTCTATAAGGACATGAAAACTCTCAGCATTCACTACGGTCCTGCTCCTTGGCTGTCCTTTTCATCCTGTCTGAGAACGGAGCAGGGGGGTATGGTGGTCTTTAGGTCAATGCAGAGTCATTATGCAGCTGAAACAAGCACCTGAACCCAGAAATGGTATTCCTAATCCTTCAGGTTAGACATAGCCTATGGCAAAAACCAGCAGTGTCATGTATCAACTCCATCCTGAAATACCTCCTACAATCGCTTGCTGGTAAAACTGTGTTTCACTCTTACAAATTGCAGGTAACTACTCCTCTTCTGTGATTAGAATGGTTATGGTCTCAGCTGCAGTAAAGTTATGAGATACTTAACTTGGATAGTATGTTTGATAATAATTAATATTTTAATATTATAATCTATAAGGATAACGCATTCTTTCAATATTACATCTTGACAGATGCATTTCTCTCTCCTTGTGCTTTCTCTGCCATTAACTGTGAATGAACTGTTAAAGCTTTTGGAATGTGTTCCATTACTGCACATTCATTATTTAACAGATAAGATTCATTGCCTCCTCTTCAAATAGCAACGAGACAAAATAACTTAAACAGAATTAGAAAAGCTGAAAGTTCAGGTCCTAACAGGCTTTTAGAAAGCCTGAGAATCTGGCCTTCCCCACTCATTTTTGGAGTTAAACAAAACAAAAGCTACCTGAACATAATCCATGCTAGAGGTAAATGTTTTAATGGCAAGAGACCTGAGCCTTCCCGTGGTGTCACTAAAGGTCCCTTCAAAAAAGGCTGAGGAAAGATATGAAAGCTGATTACTAGATATCTGTTAATTGTTTAAACATACACAAAAAAGCATTTTATTCTCTCTAGTATACTTGCTTGTATTTCTGCCCATGAAATAGGTAACAACACACTTAATGTTTTAGGAACAGGCAGGGTCCAGAGGAACACTGTGCAAAACATGCATAATGAACTTTGAGGAATTAGCCCTTGGTGACAGAAGACAACTTGTTAGCAGTCTTTAGCACCATTCCTACTCCACTTCTTTATAAAATGCTCTCTGAGGAGCCATACTAACTTAGATATTTAAAACCCTTGGGAAATAAAAAATGTTAAATACTGGCACATATTGAAAACTGATGACTGTTAAACACATGTCCAAAGCAATGATATGAAAGAAGGAACTATTCTGAAAATGTTTGAGTAATGCATGTGGTGACCAGTATTACCCATGACTTCTACCACTAATTTTTCTTATTGTGCCTGGTCTGTGTTTCATGTACCATAGATGACTGTCATGAAGAATGCAGTTAGTGCTTTAAATGATGCTATTTTCAAAGTTGTCTGTAGTAGCAATTTTATTATCTATAACTACAGCAGACTGTTGGTCTTTTTACATAAGATTTGAACATCCCTGAAACTTAATTCTTCTATTGCTTAGCTTGGAAGTTGTCAGCTGGTCTGTAAAACACACTGTCAGGTTCTGTTCTCAGTAATGGCAGACTCAGTCCATTTGGTACTTGGAAAATCAAGTCGTGACCTATAGACCTTATAAAAGTGTCCACATCCCTGAAAGAGTTGTGATGGTTTTGAAGCTACTTACTCACTTTGGTAACTCCCTTATTCTGAGTATCATTACACCCTAGCACCTCTAGAGAAATCACAGAAGGTACCAACTTTTGACTTGTATGGCTGTAGCTAATGCCATTAGTGCTATAGATAAAATGATTCGAAGAGCTACAACCTGTTCTGGTAGCAGCTGTTTCAGTGAAAGAGATGTGATAACTCCAGCAACTCTCAAGCTTCATTTCAAATTGCAGCAGGAGAGTGCGAGTTTGTGAGAACAAATGAAGGTTTGCTCTGGCTTGAATTTTGATAAACAGCTCAGAAAAGTAATACAAAAAAGCTGATTCTTTTTCAATCTGAAACACTTAGTGAATCCATAGATTCAGGATTTGGGATATCTTTGTAGTGCTGTTTGAAAAAAAATTGAGAAACCTGGAAGAAGGCTCCTAGAGAAGTTTTTCTTAGTTAGAGTCACAATGGTTGATTATGGCAGCTTAACAGGTCTATCATGACCAAACAGACACTACCTAGCAATTTATCTTTAAAAAGCTCTTAATTCCAGTGGTCTTTACACTTATCATGGAGTGTCTATATACCCTTGAAAAGCAGTTACTGAAGCTCACCTTACATGGACAAGTTCAAGCTCTGGTAACTGATGGAGAGTCAGCCCATAAATAAAAGGAAAACAGATATGCTGCTACACATCACTGCTGTCAAAACCCTACCATATCCAATAGATCAGATAACAGATAATGTCCCTGCTTGGTGCTAAGCAATTCATAGTGTCATATACTGCCCACTGAAGTAATGTGAGAGACTTTACTGACTTTCACAGTCTCTAGGTCAGAATCTTATTTAAAAATTTAATAGTTATCTAAATAGTTTAATGATAAATATACCTGAATCATGACTAGAAAATATTACCAAGAAAAAGAGATTGCAAACTTAAATTAGATAGATGAGCCCTCTCCTACATTTGAAAATTGACCAATTTTTAAATTAGTGTTCTATTTTACCAAATTGAACTTCCTTTTGAATGGGAAATATTTGGGTATTGAGCCAGGTGAGATTATGCAGCTATTCCATTTGCATATCTGGACATCCACCTGAAAGCTGTTACTGTGGGTTTGTGCAACTGGGACAGAAAAAAACCTAAACAAATAAGGCATAAAATTAATGATTAATACAGTCAAAGGAACACTAACAAGCAAAATATTACACAGATGGTTATTCTTTTCTAATAAATAGCTGCTAAAGATATTGTCCAGGGAAAGTCACCCCAAAGAATTAACCCCTCAAGCATGTTGTTTTATACTCACACTTCATTTACTTTGCAAATATTTTGTTAAATATGTGTTCCCCCAACCACATTTTAGTTGGCTAAATAAGCATTTATATAATTTCTACTTTAAGATCATTAAAGCAGTTCTGTTGGTACAGCCTAACCTTGCAGTCTTCTTATCAAAATATCCCTGTAGCAAACGAGCCTTGAGATCTAGCCCACATACAGTCCAGTCAAGGAAGCAATTGTATCTATTCACCCTCCTCCTCAGAAAGCTCTGTTAGTCTGCCTTAATCATCCTATCTGTAACATGCATACCTGGTAGACCCAAGTAACTAGACTTCACACCTATAGCCAACCATATATCCTTTCAGCTTTGTTGATAACTTTTGGTGTCCCTTTTCAAAGGCTGAATTAAATCAGCTGTCTGTCAGATTTCCACAGACAATGTAGCTGAGCTATGTCCTACCCTTGAAGGACAAACAATAACTTTCAGCTAATTACTCTCTGTTCTAACACCTCTGAATCACAGCTAATGGCAAATGAATTGATGGAAAAATACAGGATTTAAGGGACAGGACATAGCTTCCCAAGTAGATATCCAATGCCACTTTAAATGCCTAGGGTATCCTACCTGGCATACGGCTGCTACTGCAGAAGGGCATAGGTCTCCCATATGTTGTATGTCATACCTGCCAGCTCCTTGCAGATGTCTTAGACACTTGAAGCAATCTAAAATGTCACTGGGTAACTCAGTTTAGCCAGTCTCTAAACTTTGATATCAGAAAAATCACAAACAAGTGGACAAAGCATCTTTCTAATTTAATGCTTACAGGTATTACTGTTTCTGGGCATCAACTAGGTTTTAATGCTAAACTCTTCAGGATTTCTTACACATTTTCAGAGTGCTGTGTGAGGTGTTGGTTGTGAAATCTACCAGAACTAATGTTATTGTGTGTTTAATCCCACACACAGTGTTTTGAAACTATATGTGCTGACATTTCATGGTACAATAACTCCAAAAAACCCAACATGTTTTATAGTTTAGCTGCATTATTCTGGCAGAGCGATGACTGGAAAATAAAAGAAAAAAGGATTTCACATTTTAAGGATGCAGAGCTGGTTTCTAGGAAGACACATCAGAAATCCATCCAGTCCCTAAGGTATGACTGTAGGCTAGAAATTAGGATGGGAACCATAAATACATATATAGATATATAGGCTTCATTTCTCCATTTCCTATTATCTTCAGTGCACTTACACTTGAATAAAGAGTAATCATATACAGACGATATTAATCTCACTGAACTCAATCTTCCTGTATGCAAACAAAACCATAGCACAAGTGAACTGGAACATCAGGCAATGGCTCCATATGAAGCATGACTAAACAGGCTAGGTCTCATCTGTGCAAGAGAGAAAGGTGAAGAAGGTGCACGTGATAAGAGGTCGTTCCAAGACTGAGGGAAATACAATGGAACTTGCAAGAAACTTGACATGGCAGCAGCACTCTTGGTGGAGTCACGACACCATTTGCTACCAGAGCTGTGTGGCAGGATCACCATGCATACAAGACTTGCAGGGACTGCTCGGGTACCCCTCCTTATCGCTGCTGCTGCCCCTGGAACCTCATATGGAATTGTACCACAGCTTGAAGGTCTCATAGTCACAAGTACAACTATATCAAAATTACTTTTGTATTGCTGTTTGTCTACAAGCCAGTGTGGGTTGCAGTGTGGAGTGCATACATTTGATCAAAGAACTCGAATTCTCGTTCAGTTGGATGAGATAATGTGGATAAACAGAATGGTTTTGGAGATGCTGTCTTATGATTGCACACATTCCCATTACAGGCCTGTCAGAAAGGAGATTTTCTTCCTTACCCTTATCACCCCAGTAAGTCTCCCAAAACAAACATTTACATTTCCTTTCCCACATCACATCTGGTTGTTTTTTATTCATTTTTTTTAATCTGTTTTTTGTTGTCAATAGGAGCAAGAATATAATCTAGTTCACATACACAGCTTATTTCCACTTCATCAAATAAAAGATGCCCAAGAACTGCATGAGAAACCTCTGATTAAGACTTATACAGTTAACATCAATTAGATAACATAAGTTATTAACAATAAGGTTTCAGGATTCAGAATAAAGTGACACTGAAACAACCCGAGTGCTCTCACCAGAAAGCCATGCTGTCAGGGTCAACATCCCTCTCAGACAGCAAAGAATACGGTGCGCTTTGTTCAGGCTTTGAACCCAATGGAGCAGAAGGACTTAGGTTCAGGTGAAAATGATGTCAAAGTTAATGACATTGAAGTACACCATTGCTTGTTTTCCTTTGTAGGACCTACCTCATCATTTTAAGAATTTAAAGCACGGAAGTGTCTACGTCAATCCAAAATTGCTTACATTTCCATAAGTCTACATCATGTCTTAGATTTCTCGTACAAATTCATGTACACTTGTGAATCAAATTATGCCGTTGTTCTCAATGAAATCAGTTCTGTTGAATTCAGTGGGATGCCTCTTGTACCAAGCGACAGTTTTGACTCTGTGACTTGCCCGCTTCCGGACATAGGCAGAAATTCACCTTTTAATTACCTCTGTGAGCTTCTGTTCTATATATGTACAATGATCGTAATCCACAATAGGACCGAGTTTTGGCAAATCCTTTACATTTTTGGCATTACATGATTGCTCACTACAAGCAAGTTTATGAAATAGTGGGTGCAGCAAAATAAAAGCCTTGCTAAAATAACAATTCTGCAGCCAAAATTTCATTTTCATTCCTTTCTTTGAAGCTTTCTTTTTTTTTTTTTTGATAAAAGAAGTTACTTAATACCATTTTTGCAAGTAAAAGTTTCATTCACCAATAAAAGGAAGGGGTACATTTACCAGAAATATCTTCCATTATTTCCCACTATAACTGGAAGATTCTCCTTTCTCTAACAGCTGCTACAGATTGTTGTCAGTAACATATGTAAGTGGGGTTTTCTTTTGGTTAATTTAGTAGCATGTAGTAAGACTTTAAGGCACATGGCTTCCTTCCTCTCATTCCCCATGATGATTTTAACCTAAAAATATTTAGTCAGCAGACATACAAACAGCTCTTTGTGCTTTAACATTATCTTTTACAACACCAAAACTATTTATGAAACAATGATAGGAAAAGCTGGTTTATGACCTAAATATTGCCCAGTAGCAAGGCTCTCTTCCCTGTGTTTTCTGGGTGCTACTGATGGCTCCCAGATCACCTGTGAGATAGCACTTAGTCTGCTCCAACAGAAAACTAACAAAATGATTAAGAGGGAAGAGACTGCTTCCTCTCCACTCCTGGACAGACTGCAGAGAGGGGGATGTGAGCTGAAAGCTCATTTTTGCTGGAGAGAGAAGAGTCCTTGCTTTGACTTCAGTGTCAATTAAGAGAGAAGGGGCACTAATCAATTCTAATTAAGCCTTTAGTTCTTTACAGTCTCTGAATAAAATCACAGGAAAAGCACTTGATGCTGTAAGCTTGCTGAGAAAGTTTAATCATGAGCTATTCACAGCGGTTTCAGGAACATACCACTCCCAGCTACCTGTATTTGCTAGACCTCCCGCATCTAAAACCATATCCAGACCTACTGCAAGTGACTGTCTTCTTTTCCACCTGTGTCCCAGCGGGCTGTGCTGGACCCCCCTCCCACAGCACTGTCTGCTGTGGGTGCCACAGCAATCCGAGAGAAGAGGACTTGTCACAGCAGCCAGCTACTTGGGCTTGACGCTCTACACCAAGGCAGCACACCTCAGCAGAGTCATGGGCCCCAAGAACACGAAGAGGCAGCACGCAGGCGCTCCCCTCGCAACACCGTGAAGCCAGCCCTTAAGACCAGCAGTATTCCTCGGTCCATCTTACAGTTTTTAAATTAATCTTTTGCCCAAACACACCGTGAAGAAAGGGGTCCAGCATCACAGAGCATCCTAAATTCATTGAGAAAAAGGGGTTTGATTCTATGTTGAAGCAGGAGCACTCCCTCCTGCCCCCATGTCTGCTCTCCGCAATTAACATGGTTGTGGCTCCTCGCCCACACATCAGTCCAACACAGCTGCTACATGTACCTACTACTCGCTAAAAGCTGCCTTAGGTCGGCATGTTAAACCAGTCTCACCTCCCAGGTTTTTCATTTTCTTTTCACAGGCAAGGGGGAGAGGGAGAATAACACAGCTTTCTGCCCTGGAAAAAAGCAAAGCAAAAGTTGTCTGCTTTTCCCCGTATCATCCATCAGGGGAAGGCTAATTAGGTTGCTGATGAGATGTTTCCAGAGCAGCTGCAACTGAGATCCTGCAACCCTGGAGATATGGTCAGCCAGGGAGCCATGAGAGTCTTCTTCCACGTGGCCTTAAAATCTCCGAGTGCATTTGCATATCTCCCCTTATCACATCAACAGCTCCAGCTGACATCCTCTCCCTCTGGACAATTTCACAGGAGCTGGCAATGTTCCCTGTGTCTTCAGCTACAGCTGTCCCCTAGTTCAGTTGCTGTTTGATGTTGGCTGCTTAAAAGAAGGTGTCTGGAGCTGAATTGCTGGAGGTCTCAAGCTATGAGTATGCTTGACCCATGTGTCCCTAAAACTGGCTATCTGTAAGCCAAACTTGAAACCTTGGGTTGAGAGCAGAGACAGTGGGGTTGCAGCTACAGCAACTTGGGCTTGACATCAAACTGCTCCTGGATTTCAGCAGATAAATACATGTAGCACTGCACAGAACCATGCTGGGCTGGAAGTTTGAGGTGACTCTGACTCACGTATGTCCACCCTCTATTTTACTGCAAGGCTAGTTAGGGTGAGTTGGGGGTGCTGGGAAAACCTGTGGTACAAAACCTGTACTCGGTGGGAATATACCTGCACCTTGTGAAAGCTAATAGAGCTAAAAGTTCATGCCTTTTGGTCTGGAAACCCCTGCGGTTTCAGCTATGAGAGGAACCACTCCATGCCTGTGGCAGACACCTGAGGACGTAAGCATGGCTGTGCCCGCATTCAGAACCCAGGGCTAGACAAGGTGGCCGAAGCAGCGGTTCTGGAGGTCTGCTGGAGCAGGCTTGGGAAAACATCCCAAGCCCAGAGAAAGATGCTGCTGAGATTCCTTCTTCCTCCACAGGAGCCAAACAGAGCAAAACAACAGAACTTCTCTTGTGTTTAAATGCCCTGTAGTTTCTGACAGACCTGCTGTTTATAACAGGTAATATAATGCATACAATAACACTGTATTCACAGCTCCCAACTATTTTATTATCCTCACAAGACAGCTGATAAAATCCAGACAGGGGAAGACAAGGTTACTCTGCCCGTGGCCAGTTATCAAATCAATGGCTATGGCGGAGATAGTAACTGTGTCTGCTGATTCACAAGCATTATCCTCTGCCAGTGATTGTGATGCCTTCCAAGCTAACTGGGGTTATTAAAATTAGAGGTGTGTAGCAGGAGTAAATGATAACTTATCTACATAATATGGCTGAAAACCAGTGTGTTTGGAAGGCTTTATCCTCAGATGATGGCCATTAGTGAAGTCCTACTTACTGTGGGGAGAGTCTATTGAAAGAAGTCACCTGAGGATCCAGTTTCCACCCATTAATTTTCCCTTTTAATTTAATTTGTAGACTGCATTAATTTTTAATTGCTAACATAATTTCCTTGGTTGTTTTTGAGATGGTGAATTAGATGTGACCAATCCTTACTTGTTGCAAGGGCTAATGTTCCTGGGTTTGGCCCTTAATAAAATTATTCAGTAATAAAGTAATTGCTCATGGAGCCACCATCTATTATGTATTTCCTGTTTTAAAAAAAGATTTCTGCCTTAGTATACAGGAAAGAGCCAGGTTATGAGTTACAAGAAGCGTGTTTCAAATCAAAATTACATTTACCTCTTAAAGCTAACACAGTCTGAATTCTGAGCTAAATCAGAACCTTTTAAAGGTAGCTCATGTATTGAGCCAAGTCCTGCCCCTCTCCACCAGTGACCTATGAATGCACAAGCAGGATTCCTGTACCTCCTCCAGTCAGCATGCACTCTATATTTTCACTGGGGTTTGGGCTAGAGTTTGCTGTCTTTCCCCTTGCCCTGCAAGTTACTGGAGTCCATTATCATGCATAACTTCACACAACATTAGCATATACATTTGTATTCCTCCTTCTGCTCCCCAGCATCGTCAGTATCAGAGAGATGCTCTAGCCAGGCAGGACCGAAGTAACCTAGTAAGTAAATACTTGTGTGCAGAAACAGCAGCTAGTGTTAGAGTTCAGCTTGGGTTTCTAGAGCTTCCTGCAATAATGATGTTGTTTCGTCTCAGCAAGTGGATTTGCAGTGGATTCCAAGGGGAGAATTTGCCACTATTAACATGTGATGAATGAGGAACGCTAAACCTGGCTTGTAAAATGAAATATAGCTGCTATTATACCCAAACAAATATCTGCACTTCCAAGGGACCTTGTGCAAAACATGCTGAAAACCATGATGCCCTGGATACATTGGTGGTATTAACTAAAATACTTGACTAAAACTTTCCTACTTGTCTACATCGCGTGCAAAATATATCTTAAAGGCATAATCTACTCCTAGTGAATGAAGAAAACTTTTGGCCAGGTCTTGTGTGATGTAAATCCCAGAGTTGCAAAGGCATTTTTCATTTTTCCACTATTGAGACTCTCAGGATATTGATCTTTACCTGACCTTACTTCATACACTCTGGAGGAAGGAAAAGTTTAACAAAATGTATTTCAGTTGTGGGGTAAGAGGGAGAATTGGCTGATTCATATTAATTTGTGTGGCTTTTCTTGCATAGTCTTCAATGGATAATTTCTCTCATGAGTTGTAGCTTTTTGATTGTTTTTCACCTATGCTTGTAAATTGTTTTCAAAAAGTCTTAATTCCACTGACCTATTTTAACAGATTTTTCTATCTCCCACTACTTATATATTCCAAAGAACCTAAGAGATATTTCTGATTGATAGAAAAACTTTATATCTGGGAGTAATGACTGTAGTTCCATCTGCCTAGTTTGGGTGTGAAAGACATGTCCTTAAGAGTTGCTGTAGTTCCTACCTGGTATTTGAAGCAGTTGTAGATTGACAAAAATCATATACATTTGCACAATTTTAAGAAGAATGGCAGATTTTGTGCAAAACCATGAAGACATTAGCTCTCCAGTACAGGGGACCAACCATTTATTTTGAATACATGGTATTCTCTTGAAGAAGTATTCTATACCATCAGATATGATATATTGTTTCCTTAAATATTTTCAACTAATATCCTGGAACGTAGTGCTGTGGGGATTGTTGTTGTAATGCTTTACCAAGGAAGAAAAAGCATAGGAAGGAACTAGGTACTTGTTCTTGATCATTTTCCTGCTTTAGGCTACTAACTTTTGCTATATACACTTATTTAATAACAGTAGAATCAGAAAAAAATCTTTTATTTTGTATTCCTTTCAATCATGTTCCTGTTTACTCCCCATTTCCCTGACTAGCCATCCCACTTCATGCATGAAAAGGTGTTCAGCTGCTGACAGGAATCAGCAATGCATTGTGTTGCTAGGGCAGCTCTGTGCAGCTCTGACCTGCTTTCTTTTTCTAAAGATAGCCCAGTGTTGATATCAAAATCCGCTGCCTGTTACTTTAAAATGTCATTCACAATATCTACGTTCTGAATATTTCTGTTCTGGATATTTTCTGTTGATTTAATTGCCAAAAAGTGACCGTTTGCCCTTTGCTTCTGTCATGCAGGCTTAATTAAACTTCTGTTAAAAGATGCATCTGGATTTGAGCAGAAAATCAGCTGATGAACAGGAACAAGCAACTGTACTGACTTAAGTTTTCTGACAACAAAACCTGGACTTTACCAAAAGAAGTTCATCTACATTTCACCATCACTAACTTGGCGTATACTGAAATGCCAATCCAGAAACCATCTTTTTATGTTCTGTAACAACTGCACTATATTTCTGTGTATAATTGGATTCATCCTGCTGGGTTGTTACTGTTGGAGGATCTCATGGAAAGTAAAACCTACCCAGCGTTGATCTGTAGCACTAAAGCAGTCCTAGTGTTGACAGAGGAAATTACCTTTCATGAAGGCAAAGGTGAAGTGAGTTCCCTCAATCTAAATAAATTCCTGTGATGCTGTGCAGACCTCCTCCCTTTCCTGTTGCTAAACATGAATAAATATTCCCTTCTAGGATGACTTTATCACCTGATAGTACTTCAAAATAAATGACTTTTGTACCCCAAGTCACCTAGTGTAAAAGCCTAGGGGAGCAGATTTTACATATGACATGGTTTTAGTTTGTTGGAAGTACAAATAATTGTAATAATAAATTGCACTGACCTCTCAGCTACAGAGGCAACAAGAACAACCACAGCAAAGTAAAATAGGAGCAGTGGAAAGTAAACATTATTTGTAAACATTGAAAATGCTTGAGAATGTTAAAAAATGATAACCCAATGCTGAATGATATTAAAATCATTCAGACTGAGACTTTTTTCCTTTCATTGCCCTAAAAGATGAGTTAACATTTAATAACAAATGAGATATAAAAGATTCTATGCCTTACGTTTATGATGGTTCACATCTGTTTCTACTGTATTACACACAAGTACCAAAATCCTTTCCCATAGATTTTTGAACCAACATTTTCATTGTTATCCTTTATTCTAGCCTGTCTCCTGATCATAACATTTCTTGGGTGACAAGGGCTGGGGATATCATTCCATACTAGCTGTCTTCAAGAACTGATAGTTTCTCTTCAGTGGCAGTCACTGGGTTTATGTTCTGAAAACCAGACAGATCAGAAGCATATATTTGAGTGACTTAAGCCAAGCAGCTTAGACCTGTCTCACTTCTAGCGGTCAGGCTAACCAGATGTTCTCAGACTAGGCTATGATTCACACAAAAGACATCTGGGGCAAAGCCTTCATCATGCAGATACTGTCCTTTTGCTAACACTCCATGGCTAGAGGACTCAGGAGGTGAAAAAATCTTGGTTTTACAGCTCCATTTTGTCTTATAGAAAATAAGGAGTTGGATGCAGGTTTCTTAGAAATGAGCAAAATTCTGCAATCATCAGGGACTGTTGTGCTAAGAGGAGGCAATCACAATCTTTGCTGCTGGAGATGGCTAACTTTCCATTAGTGATTGAATATGTATTGAGTCAGATTAAAAAAAAAAAAAAAAAGGAAGAGTCTGAAAGGAAGAGATTGAGTCTGTAGACCACAGAGTCATGTTCAAGCCTCTGAGTAAATGAATCTCCAATTATTTGCACAAAGTAAACAACTTCAACAAAAACAACTGAGGGAGCATTTACTCTCACTGCCTCAAAAGTAGGTGTAAAGATGTTCTGCTGGCGTGTGGGGGACGTATGGCTAGTCTTGAGACTAACTTAAGCAAAGTGAGGGGTGAAAGGAAGCCTTCCATCTCCAAAAAGAGTGTCTTAATCAGTGTCTCTCATTTCCTTAATGAAAGCACTTGACATGTCCTCTTATGCCACAATTTATGGTGAAGAATCCTCACCGAATGCTTCTCTCTCCTTACGTTGCTGTATCTGCTTACTCCCGAGGCCCACCTGAACTTCCATGGCTTCCATGATTCCAGTTCTTAGGAGCCCAAATCTCCTCCAACATCATGAAGGGAGCTGGGGTACCTTATACAGGTCTGTTCCAGGGGAAGGGGGACATGGAAGTCACACGATGCAGTGTTAATGTCTTTTTGAATTTACACCTTCCCTCTCCAAGGAGGAATACCTTACTTACTTAGAAAATATTTTGTATCTTTAAAACATGCTGTTATAACAAGCGGTAATAGTGATTACTGATGAAATAGATATAGGAAGGGAAAAATAACTGTTCCAGCAAGAAGCTATCTGAATACTGTCGTATATACATGTAAGCAGTCATGGGGAAGTACCTTCTGAATAATTTTGCACATGAAACTACTATTTCAAAATTGTTTTGGATAAAACATAGAAAAAATGTATTGCATAAAAGCAAAATTATTTACTTTTAATTTGCTGTTATTTCCAAAGAATCCAAGTTATCAACGCTCATTATTATTTGCAACCTTGGACTGGAAGCTAAGAAGTCACTTATACAGAGGAGGAGTTGTAAAAAATGCATGTGTAAGAAATTACTAGTTATTTAAGAACAATCCATAGCTAGTCTTTGCTCTCCTTATGAGGCTTATTTTTTTTATGCAGATGAAACAGTAATACTGCCTGGCTTTGAAAGACTGCAGTTATGGGCAGATGCTTAAAGAAAGATTACTTTCTGAAAAGTTATTGTAACAAGCAATCCTCAGTTGTCACCATAATAGAAATGCCTTGATTTAAAATGTAAAAAATATGTAAGTTTTATACATAAAATCAGCCCAAGCACTGTGTAACTCTATTCTGTAAACAATTTGGATGGAAATTTGGAAGAAGGATGGAAACTTGAAGAATATCTTCCTCATAAAACCACAACAGTTACAGTCTGACTCTGAAGCAAAGAAACAGATCCCTAGAGCAAAACCACAGTTAATATATCTCCAGGAGCACCCAGTAGCTAAAATGTGAAGCTTGGGATAAACGTTTTGCTATTGCTCATTATCTGACTCACCTAGAAATAGTTTGGTACAAAACCAATTATAATATAAAACACATGCTTATGTGCAGCTTTGTGTATAAGTTATTAGGCACCACTAGAAGTGATTCAGAAGAAAGTTCCTTTGGTGTGTGTTATTTGTGGTCTCATTTGAAAACAGCATGCCTCATGAATAAGTCATGAAGCTGTATTGCAAAGCTGTTTTGAGCATTTATTTGGTGAGATTACTTCAACTGTATGCACGTGTATATGTCATTGAAGGAACACTAATACAGCATTATGCTTACCAAAGCCAAGAGAAAAGCACACATGCTAAGCAAATATAAAAATTCAAGAGTAACTACTGGAATGACAGTTTGTATTTGAATAAAGAATTTTGACCTTTCATGTTTCTCAGCCATTAGTATTCTTTCCACCTGGATTTACTGAGTGGAGTGTTCTGTCACTGTTCCTTGTGCATTATCATGATTTACTGTCAGATGACCTCATTTTTCTGTTGCAGCTGAAATCCCTGGCATTGTAGGTGAAATCATGGCAGGTGAAATCCCTGCCATGCTATGTGACCCTGTGACTTCATCATATATAGGAGGTAAAAACCTGAGTCTCATTAAGTCAAAGGAGAAATTCTGGTTTATTTCAGAGGGATCCAAACAGCAAATGACTTTAGTGTTTGCTCTAGCAAAGCATACATTGTCAGAACAGCTATGGAGGTGGTTGGGTTATGCTGAGTTGTACTTATGTTTAAGCATCTGTTCTGTCTTCACATAAATTTCAATATCTCTTCCGGATCCCTTGTTTGAACTGTACACTGCCTACTTTGAGGATGCATCTGCAAACATTTTTCTAGTTTCTCATATGATAAGGGGTTGTAGAACCACAGCTGGTTGAAACATGACAACTGTATGGCAGCAAAGAAATTGCTATGATATCTCATGCATTATAAAGGATATTAACCAAATTGTTTTACTTGTTAGAGTGCACCTTTTAACTAAAAAATAAATCCACTAAAAGTGAAAGGTAAGGAAGGTCTGGACAATACTTTTCACTCATCAGGAAATTTAGAGGAAAAAGTTATTTCAGGTGACCAAAGCTTTTGAGAATTTAAAGTAAATTTAACAAACAGTTCTGGACACAGAGAAGGAATTTTTTAAAAAAGTCTTGGGAACTTCTGTTTCAAATTTATTGAAACAAATTTTTTCATTTTGGAAATGTCTTGTGTTATTTTGAAATGAATCTATATTAAAGATAAAATAGAAGAACATGCAACCGAAAGCAAAACAATCTGTTCAGAATGAACTCAATTGTTTCCTTTTAAGTTAAACAATGTATTTTGGGTCAACCTGAAACATTTTTTTTCTCAATATTTTTTCATATTTCTGAGAGAAAAATGCCACACAATTTGTTTTGTTTTGTTTTGTTTTGTTGGAGCACATGATCATATTTTACACCTTCCCATGGGTTTCAGTTGTTCATCCCTATGTTTCCTTAAAAAAAATATGTTTCCCCTGCCTTTATGATTCAGCAACTGAATTGAGATCTGATTATTTCTGATTGTGATGCAGTACCTCTGGACAGTACAAAAGCAATCAGCAAAACAGGTGTGTGAATGCCATGGAAACACAATTTTTCTGAACCATGAAAAACACAGAGTTCTTCACAAGACTTGCAATTCTTCACAATATCTTAATAACTATTTAATATTAAATCTCACATTTATAAGGTTACCAAGTATTTTTCATAGGCTACCTATAGGACATCTTCCACCATTGTAAAGTAGTTGCTCTGGCACAGATACGGGCAGATTTGCTGTAGCATGCAGCAAGCTGGATGAGAAATTCAGATCCTGAAAGAGAGGACTTAAACAGAAAAGACTTTCACTACGGTGCTGGACAAATGTCTCTGTTATTGTAAAAACTACCTTTGTATCTCAGAGGTAATTCTATTCCTGCAACACAGAAGCTGGAGCAGAATTTTTTATTGTATTTCCTCATGTTGTAAATGGTGGTTTAAATGTTAATTGCCTGCTTTGTAATTCCCCTAAAAAAATCCTTGACTTGGTTATTGAGTTGGTTTGTCTGCATAGAAAGATAATGGAGAGTAAACACGACAAAGGCTCAGTAGACAATTTTGTGCCACCTTGAAGACATCAAAGATAAGAAATAATAGCAGGGTCCACATCTACTCTCTGTAACTGATCTGTTCTGAGTTCATGTTTTACCCATTTTTGCTGCTGCAAAGTTCTTCAGAGCTCTGTCATAGTGTTACAAACACTTAATAAATTCCCAATAATATTGCTAAATTGGTAAAATGAGTCCAGTATGGCAGGAGTGCCACAAGGTCAATCAAAAGGCTAAGTATTTTAATCTTTTGTACAGTGCATATGAACATAAAACTGGTTGTTGCATTTGCTATCTCCGGTTTAAGACGAAGCATTAGAATTGGAAAGGAAAGCTCTACTTAGTTTCCCTAGGGGGAATATAGTAACTTCAAGATCAAATATATCAACTGATTGCTCACATTTTCATGCACATTCGAAAGAGCCTGTGGTTTCTGAAGGGTCAACACTATGCTGTAGACCGTCAGTGGTATCATACACAGTCAGTTCATTTCTTCCACAACTCCTTTAACTTGTCACAACAAAAGCACTATTTGTCAACAGCATCTATAACCTTATTTTTATATTATAATAGTCCCAGATGTACACAAATGTCACATATAATGAAGATGGTGGTCCCTCTCCTGTGGTTTTCTGCAGCATATTGTATTGAAAAGAGATAGCTCCTTGGTAATAACTATAAATACTATAGCATTGGTGTTTTCCTAAGAAAGTCCAGCCATTAGACTATGCATATAGTACTCATCTGTCAACACATATCCCTATTGCAACATCTCATAATGAACTAAATATGACTAGATTGTGTATTAGCTGATTATTAATCAATTAACTGAATGTCAGAGATGCCTACAGAGATGCCCAGTGAGCCCAAGAAGGTGAATAGAGGAAGGACTCCTGTGCAGACCTAGCTTCAAGCTCATCCATGAGAGAAAATACTCATAGAGAGGCAGAAGAACAGTGTGTATTTAGGTAGGCAGAGTGTAATTATCTAAAATGAACTGCAGCCAAGGAACTGGGCTGTAAAAAGGCTATACTGCTATGAAATCTGAGAATAAACACCAGTAAATAAGAAACAAGCCCTGAGACTCTCCATAAATATTAATTCCTGCAGTTCAGTGCATTGGTCTGTGAAAGGCCTCATTTAGGTTTCTCTCTTGTTGTTGTTATCAGTAATACATTTTAAAAGATATTGGAGTTGCGCTGATTTCCCTTAACTCGTTATTAAATTGGTATCATTATTTTTTCCCTTAGATTTCAAGCAAATAAACTTCTCATTATACTCATTATGGTATTTATTTCTATTGCTAGCATCTTTTGCTTTTTTGTCTATAATGTAGATACCTAAACAGGATATTCTATCCTGTTTTATTTTGCTGCTTAATTATATTTAATAATGTTTCCCTTTCCTGGCTTTCCTTCACTCCTAAATTGCTTCCTTTCAAGTCAGAGGTACATTTAATTTAACAGCTTTCATTCCCTGAATTTCCCTAGTAGTTTCCCCATCCAATAAGGCTGTGCTGTTCTCTTCTTTTTCCACAGTGTTACACAAAGATCATATGTTAGGCTTAGTGCTTTGGCATCAGTTAAAAGAGAAACGGGGGAAATGGGAGAGGCCAGCTTTCAGTGACACCCTATTACAGAGCAGTCCAAACTTCTCAAGACAAGAAATGATAAAGAGTAATTCACTGGAGGCTGTCTGCAAATACGGTCTGAGCAATGCCTTCAAAGGAAAATCAGTATCATTTTTACAGTAGACTAGGCCCTTCAGCCTAGTCCTGCCCTCCACTGTTGGAAGATCTGTAGGAGAGTCACAGCTGGACAGAAGAGGGGTGCTGCAGGTCTGCCTTGTACCGGTGGAGCATCTTCCTTTCAGATGCTCTTCACACGTGGTGAACCTGATAGTCCTAATGCAGAAGGGGAAATGGTATCCACTATGGGCAGGACCGAGAGTGTGCTGGGGCTGTACACTTGCTCCTGTGCTCTTCTCCTCAAACAACAATATTTGAACTTTTTCCCCCACACTCTAAGGGGGAAGATTTTCAAAACCTGAAATAACTTGCTCAAAGACAGCAGAACTGCACTGAAAAGCAGCTTTCCCCAAGCATTTTTTCATCGTGTGCATGAACACCTGCTATTAGAAGAAATGATGTGGGCTGCTCCACCTGGAATGGGGCAGGCCAACTCAGCGCAGTGTGGTCTGCTGTGCTAGTTAGTGCCAAGGTGCCAGCGCTGGGGAGTCGCCCGTGCTATGGCTGGGTTTTGATGCTGGCTGGTTGCTCTCCACTGGGAACTTTCTCTGCTGGAACCTCTTGTGAAGCACACAGTGCATCAAAATCAGAGGTGGTGGTGAAAGCCCAAATATCTATAGATACTGTAAAAATGTGACTCACCATTCACATGCACATCAAGCCCTCTGGGCCATGACCCTCCTTGAAAAGGTGCTGGCAGGGAAAAGCCACAGTGTGACAGAGCACATCATGCTGAAGGCAGCTGCAGAGAGGGGAAGAAGCACTGCGGTCTAGGAGTTTGCTTTTAGAAGAAAGAATTTTGGACAAGAAGCTTTTGACAAGCCTGGTAAAACTATTGACTCGGTCCCTGATCTTTTATTCCTCTCACTGCTTTATGCAGATATAAGTATTAGAAACTTGAAAGCAGCAGCTAAGCAAGGCTCCCAAGACTGTTTCTCCTTAATTAGAGAGTTTGTTTTTCATTACTTATGTGTAGGCGACATTGTCATCCTATGATGCTGAACTGAAATACTGTTAAAGCTTGCCAGGTCTGAGAATTTTGGTGGATTCTCAGCCCCTGTTTTTAATGTGCAATAGTAACTTGCAAGGGATTGAGAGTCAGGTCAGGTACCTCCTGATGTAAATGCCTAGAGTTTTCCACAGACAGAATGAAGTGCAGTCACAGCAGCAAAAACAGGACTGTAGAGGTGTCACTCATGGCAAGGGTTGATTTAAATGCAACACTACGAGGGTAAGCACACTTCTGGCCTCACACTTTCTAGAGAAGCTACTAATAAGAGGGAGATTTAAAAAAAAAAAATTTCCTTTCTCACGGGATCATTACCTTGCTTGGGGCAGGATTTCTAGTTAACAGTAAACATGAAATGATACATCAGTGATCGTAATACATGATCCACAGGCACAAATTCATGCTGAATGTGTTTTCTACTGAAAGGCAAAAGCAGGTTTGAGGCTATTCCTGCTCTGAGGTTCCTGTTCACTTCTCCAATGGACAAGCTGCAGAAGCAGGAACTTCACTTCCACTGAGATCATGGGGATAACTCAGTGCCAGCATTTTCTCTCACCTTCCTTACACCATGCAAGAGTGTTGATCTGTCACAGTAAATAATCAGACTGATTCAGCTCCTGACAACATGATTATTACTTTGGAGAAATGACTAACTGAAACGATTTGTGGGAATATCTTACTCAGCAGCAGTTCAGGAGCATTGAGGAGAGGGTACGATGACTGATAAGAGGAGAAACATGGTTTCAGGTGGGGGTCATAGAGAAGGGATATTTTTCTTCTGGTTCTTGCACGCTTCTTTTACACCTACATGTTGGATGGTGATAATCTGCTGTCATTAACTAATACTTATCTACATCTAGGTTCAGCTGGTCTATCAATATCAGAAAGCAGTGGCAGAGAAAAATGATGCTATTGTCTAGAGTGACATTAGCTCACAAGAAAACAAAGTTCTTTAATTTAACCTATATGTGCTCAGAACCATGTAGAGTATTTGCAGCTTTTCTGGGCTCAAAATATGAGCTCAAAATTTATTCTATAGATTTAAAGAAGCCACAAGATAAAGCAGAAAAAGAATTTCCCTGATTGGTGACTGAGTCAGATTTTTATCACACACCCTAGCTTTTCAGAAGTAGAAACTTGGATGTGTCCATATCCTCTAGAGACAGTTCCTGACCTGTTTTACCTTGCTGCATGCTGAAGCACTTTGATCTGTTCTGCAGCACAAGATAGGATCCTCCAAGTGCCACAGTAGCAAGAGATATCTTGTGAAAAAGCTAATTGTCTCTAGAGTTTATCACTTCACAATTTTATATCCTGTCTCGTAAAATAATTCACAAATGATGGACCTGGAAATGAACAGTGAGAAGATTCCCCCTGTGAAGTTAATGGGAAGCAGGGGTTTAAATTCCGGTTCATATCCACAGCCCTTGCTTTTCTTCACCACGTCCCTTCCCCCATCAATACTGGAAAGTGTTTACAGACAACTTAATTTCACCATCTGGAGACAGAATGTGTTATGCAATATCCAGATTTCACAATGTTTTTTATTATTTTTACTCTGTCTCTGCAAAATTGTTATTATGACTTTGCAATGGCAGATAAAAGGCCCACTCCTAGCAGGGTAGGAGAGAGTTCTGCTTATTTAATTTGTAGAAATGGGACTGAAACATGCTAGGGTCAAAGATGGGTGAGGTGAGGCATGCAGCATCAAAAGGGGCCTATCAAATACCTCTCTGAATAACTGTCAGATACAGCACAAGAGAGACAGAAAATCAAGCTACTTTGGACTAAAATGTTATTTCATGAAGGCATCATCCTGCAGTTCTCCATCAGGTAGACAGGACAGGCTGTTGAAAAATTGTAAAGACTGAAGAAAGCTTTTCAGTGTGAAAGAACTCCAAATATACATTTTTTTCAGACACTTAGCCACCAGCTGCAGACTGCATAAAACTTTCCCTGTTATTTCCTCATGTTTTCTGCTTGGTAAATCTTTCAAACTGGGAACTGAAATCTAGCTGTGAAGTGATAAGTCATAAAATGTAATTAACTTTTAATAAACACATAAATTGTAAGAAGCATAGAGGTATTTGAACAGGTATACAAGTATCATTATTATCTGGTTTTCTTCATTAGAGCTGAGAGGCTGCAGAAACTGTGCACTATGAAGCAGTGAGCTACTTTCAGCACGAACAGTCAGTATGTGATATGTTCCTGGGCATTTACATTTAAGAAAACACTTAGCTAATGTGTCAGAGCATTTGAAAGGACAAATGCACACATATTTCTAAAACTTTGAAATTTGGGAGAAGTCTGAATCAGGATTTGGATCCCTGTTTTACAGCTGGTGCTCACTGAAACGCAGAGCAAAAAACCAAAGCACTTTCCCTACCTTCAGAGAGAGCAGAGGGAGCAAGGGTTAGAAGGCATAGGTTCCATCAATGCAAGAAGCTCTCAAGTCCAAGCTATATAGCTGCCAAAGCAGTGTAAATGTTATCAGTCCAAAACTTGGTAAAATCTGTCAGGTTTTGGTTTTCATTTCAGACTCAACATGTAGATCATATCTGAAAAGATTCTCAACGCTTGGCCAATTTTTCAATAGAAACTGATCTGCGAGGGACTGATTTGTGATTGTGCTTTGTAATTGCCATGCATTTGCATTTTATTTCTTTGCTTTTGACATGAAAGCAGGTGAAACCTAGTGTTTTTACCTGGATTTTATTGAGAGGTCCCGTGATTTTTGAGCCTGAAAGAAATGCAAAGCAGCAGTTGCATAAGCTTTTGTGAGAACTTTTACACCATTGGAAATATGATCTACCACAATTATTAATATGTAACGTTATATTTGTGGGAATTTTCTGGTACTGTAAATTCATAGTTTCCTTAAACCAAAGGATTTGTTAATATTCAAATAACTGAAATAATTATAATTTGTAGTAAAACAAGCCATATGTCTAGTTTTCCCTTGCTTCAGCAGAAATCTGGGATCTGTCCTTTTCCACCTGGAAAGGACAAAAGCATGCTATAATGGCATTAAAAATACCACATGTTACTGAAAGATATATGTCCATAAAATGTATTTATTCTATCTATTTAAATAAAATGTGCTGATTACCTTTAAATAAGAAAACAGCAACAGACTGTCATTATGTATTTCTTTAATGATGCATGTCACACATTGAGAACTTACAAACTATTTAGCATAAAGTGAGAGACTTAAACCTTTACTGGTTCATTAGCTGTTCTGTGTGCTCAGGATTCAGCAAGCATTTTCCATATCTATGTTCTAGAGTAGACACTTATGGCAAAGGAATCAGCTGGGAAATGGATGCAGAAGATAATTGCTGATGCCGACCACCTACAATTCTGTTTCTCAAAAGTGTAGACACTCATGCAAGTCCAGCCTGCATCTAAGTTGTGCATAGTTATAGCTTTACAGAGACAGGAATTTCTCATTTAAGGTTGCATTCAGGTCTTGCTATTCCCCCAAACAACTCTGTTTGCAGGATCTAAACCAGCCCCGTTCAAGAGTAAAATCTGTCCCCTTCTACTTCCCCAGATGTTTTTGGTGTCCAAGCCACTTTCAGTCTCCTTAGAAGACAGAGAAAGCCACAAGCTGCACACTGAAAGAAGCGTCTTGATATGAAAAGAAAGCTAAAAAACTTGAAACTAAAATGCTTGAAAGGAACAAAAAAAGGAGAAGAGTGTAAATATTTCTCTCATACAGCATTACAGGTAAAGCCTCATGCAAAACCTATCAAAGCAACTGGAAATACTGTGAGAAATGTATGACCCATTTTGACCAGGTTTATAATCTCTAAAGCACTTGACATGAACTTCTACCTTGTGCTTTTAACCCTGACAACCCAGAGGACCTTGGTAACAGCCTGGAACGAGCTGCAGTGCGAATCTGGAAGGACACTGATTTCAATCCTTTCCACCCAGCTTCCTCCAGGCAATAGCACTGCTCATTATCTCTGCAAATCGATGCCTGCAGCTCCATGTAGACGTCGACCTCCTGCCCAGCTCTGCAGGCCAGGGCTTCAGGAACACGGTGGGAAAGCAGCCTTGGCCACAGCCAGGTTCCCCAGGGCTGGGGCAGGAGGAGCACAGGAACCTTGTGTGGACACTCCTGGGCTCTGGTCTCAGTTTTGTCATTGACCCGACATGGTAGCAAGGAAGTATCTATTGAGACCATGGAGTCTCTGAGACAGAGACTGTCCTCTGCGGTATGTGCATTTGCATGGCATTGCCCAGCATGATGGGATTCTAGTTCACTTGGCTTTCTAGGTACTAGGAAATAATAGTATCATAATAAGAGTGAAACACTGATATATACTATAGGGAAACCTTTTGTACAGGCTATATACCTAATGCTATTCATCTAGCCTTTGAAAAAGACTTGATAGCTAAACTGAAATGAAAATTTGTAATCTTATTATTGATGTTTTCCTCATTTTTCTGAAATAACTTAAGCAAAATATTTTGTAACCGTACTGTATGAAGCTTACTTTTTTGTCTGTTTATTCATTCGTTTGCGAAAGTTAGTTGCTTAGGATGAGTCATGTTCAGTGATTGGCGTGATTAAACTAACTTTTACTCTATGACAGTTCTGATCACTAAGTTGAATTAGTACCTGTGTTTATTGCAAAGATTGTCTTTGATGCTATGTACTTACTCTCCCATGCTATCACAGTGGCATTAGTAATGAAGATGATCCTGGCAGAAATCAACCTGTAAAAAGCAGCATCATGCAGCAACAAAAAACTAAGTGACATTTCTTGATTCCAGCTAAAATCAATGATTTCTCAATGTGGCTAGCATCAGAAAATGACCCCCTTTCACTGAAGTTAATTTCTCTTTGATGTTACACATCACTTGCTTGATCAGCTTTTAAGTAACAGTACCAGCTGCTATGGTCACTGTTTTGGGTTTTTTTTGGTTGTATCTAAATTAGACACTTCGGATTTTTATTTTGTAAATAGCTTTGTTGAATTCCTGTCTGTTGCTGTGCCAGAAACCAGAAAGATCACTACCTGATCAACAAAAACAGAAACAGCATGGCTGGCCAAATGCCTTAATGACTATTGGTGGAACAGCCATCATTGCAACAAAGGCACTAAAGTAAGAGTCTTAAAAGAACTTTAATAAGTTGAAAAAGATTTGGTTCATGTATCCTGATCATTTCGTTAGAAAATGACCTTGTGGCTGATGGTAGAACTGTATGAAGAAGTAACACACTATGGAGAAGAAAATGTATCTGTCAAAATATCTGTAAGAAATCCGTAAGAAAAAGATTATTTTTAAAGACCAGGGAAAAAATAAACAGAGAACTAGCCCTCCAGAAAAAAAAGGTTTTCTATCCCCGGGAGGATTAATAATTGACATGTAGCAGCTTCTGTGGTTGAAGAGCCACTAAGCAGATGGATGGATATGATTATTCCCTCTCATATATTTACTAATGGAAAGTTCTCAGTACAAACATCAACATAGTATGAATGGCTTTATGCTCTTGAGATTTTTAGTTCCATAAATATTTTTTGGCAGTTTGGCTAAGGGGATATAATTCTCTGGCCTTTATTTTATTTCATACTTCTAAAGCATAGTTTTTACATTTCCCACTGAGCAGCACACTGAAATCACAAAACCAAATCATTGCCTCTTCTCTGAGAACACCGTTTGTATTAGTTCACTCCCTCACTGAAGAAACACTTTGTATGAAGATTTCCAGACACCATTTGCCCATGCAGCGTGAGAGCAAGACTTCATATAATTACCTTGAACTGATATAGGGGGCTCAGCACTTGTACTAAATACATGCCTGTTTTTATAATGTTGACAATTTGCACTTCCTTTTGTACACTAGATTTTTCTGTGTTGGTCTATGCACAGGTAAGTATTGTTCTCCGGTCATTTCCTAGCATATACTATTACATTTCAATTGAAAAATCTATTCTAAAAGTACAGAATTAATTGCTTGCAGCTTTCAGTTTGCTTTGGTGGAAACCCATGCTTCCAGGGGGAATTCTAGATTTTTTGCAAAATTCTGAACTCTTAGACATACTGCCTCTTCATACATGTATATTGTTGACCAAAAAAACCCCCAGAAATATTCTCCTTTTCATTAATTAAAATTAATTCAGACAGTATTTGATTATTTGTAAAATTAATATGGATCCTCCAAATGTGATACTTTGTTATGTCTCACCCCCAAAAACCCTGAATGGAGAATGTTTCAAAACACCAGCTCAAACAACCTGACAGAAAAATGAACTATCTAGCCCTCTAGCAATATAGCTCTTATAAAACTGTGAGCAACAACCTGTACTTTGACTCCAGATCTCAGGTGTATAAATACAGACCACAAGCCTTTGGTCTATAATCTTGTTTTCCTCCCACTGGAAACAGTGCTGATAAGAATCCTCTCTCAGTTCTCTCGGCCTTCCTGATACATCATTCTCTCTTTCAATAACCAATTTTTCTGAAAAACTTCCTAAGTGGTGGATTGTAAGGTTATAAAAATATAAGCATGGTGTGCAAGGGCAAGTTCTACTCTGTCCCCCTTAAGAACACAAGATTACCTCTTTTCCTTCGTGGTATCCATCTAGTCAAATATCTTGTCTTTGATGGTGGCCGCTATGAGATGAGTAGGAACGAGAGACACAGCTCTTTCTCTTGGGGCACATACAACCTCTCAGGCTCTGGCAACTTGTATTACAATAATCTCAGGTGCTAGAGATGTCGCCTGGACAAATACCCATCTTCATTTGTTTTTTAGACAAAAGACGTTAGTTACTTCAATCTCTCTTTGAAGCACAATTTCTTACTCATTGGATCACCCTTGTCTCTCTTCTGGATTACTTCTACTTCGTCCCATAGGAGGAGACACATTAATATGGTTTCTGAGCTATAAGGAGTTGAAATGCAAATATAGCTAGGATTTTACTAAAATCACATGTGCAGTATTTTCTTCTGTTAAGCTAAAAGCATTTTCTCTTCTCGCATAGCTTAGGGTAATGCACCACAGGGTTCAAAAAGCATAAGTATCCTGAAGATAGGAATCTTTAAACTTATTGTCTGAACAAGAAAGAGGCCCAGATTAAGATGTGAATAATTTATATGTTTACAACTATCAGAATATAGAGTAGGGCAAGATTTTTCTTTCCTCTTTCCATCTAAGAAAGCATGTGATTCATTCAGTAAGGGGCTATTACCCTGGTATTGATTCAACAGTTTTTTCCCCTCCCTTTCACTCTGCAGCCCAATGTTCCCAAAACATACACTGGTGGGGAAAGTTCATACCCTGGAAGTTCAGCGTTTCATGTTTGGCCAAAGCAAGTCAGGCTATTAAAATAAAATGTCAAGATCATTTGCTTTTTAATGATCTAACATAATTGGACACGGGGCTTCAGACAGGAACCAACTTCAAAGCTGGTAAGAAAAGTAATCGCAGCACAAAGGTGCTGTTGTCTTATTCTTATTTTCAGATACTTTTCATGAATGTAATGACAATTTGAAAGTTTATAGGGATTTATTGTAATTACTGATTTAAAAAGCAAGGAAGTAATAGTGAATCTGTGACCACAGGAAAGTCAGTATGGCCTCCAGTAATGGGTAACTATATTGCAAAACCAAGAAAATATGGGCAAATAAATACTCAGTTTCAATTTTGTGCATTTCACTGCTTTAAATTTTTCTTGCTGTTGTTGCAGTAAACTAGTAAGTTAGCTGCATGGTGCAGATGAGGTGAATGAGTACCTGACAGAGTCTTCTTGTGGTTGGTAGTCAAGTAATCCATCTTAACAGATTCAGCTTTTTAATTTTGTTTGTTTGAATTTAAATCAGGCCCTTAACTCACGACAGATTCAAATACTGTTTTTTTTTTTCCCCCAGTTCTGGGTTTGGTTTTGCCTTTCTTTCTACTGAAGAAGGAAAAACAAAAGTGGGATAAAAATAAGAGACACCTGTAAACCAAGGCATTTTCAACTTTCACCTTGCCTCCAAGTTTTTTGTTTCTTAATAAGCTATTTTCCTGATTTGAAATAACTATATATCAATCTGTGACTGCAATGATAAAGCTTCATTTCTTTAAATGGTTCAAATAAAAATATTTTATTGTCCTCTTCATTGCTGCTTAGTGCTGGCTTGGACTCCCCCATAAGCTTCCACTCTTTACTTCTGGCAATATGTATAGAGCAGGTGGCATTTTCTCACATTAGTGGCTGGATGGGAAACCTGTCAGCCCCCCTTTTTTAAAAATTTTTTTTAGGGGGAAAAGAATAAAGGTACTAGTAAAACCTCTTTTATGCAGCCCCAAGTCAATCTTTGTTCTGATGTAGGTACATTTTTAGGAGGAAAATTTTATTTCTCTGATTTTCCTCTCAAGCAGGGCATTATTTGTGATCTAATAACAGATCTAGCTATCCACTGTATTACCTTTCCTGTGTTTAAAATTCTTGCAGAGTTATAATCCCTTTAATTTCCTGCTTTTTAATGAACAGATTTTATATAACTGTTCATTAGCGTAATTGTTGTTGATTTTTATTTTTCACTTCATTATTTCTCCAACAAAACTTATGCCACTTACTCTCTTAGCAAAACAGAGCAAATTAATCTCAGCATCTGGGAAAACTGTTTGTAGGTAAGCATAAATAAAATGTAAGACTCTTCTTACGTTAGAGTTCTTGCTTATGCTCACCTAGAAACAGAGATCAGGATGCCTGAGGATACTTTTAGGAGATACTTAGCTGACATCTAGAGACATCAAGCTCTGTAATCTTTACAAGAGGCCTTTTTGACAAGACAGTTCATGCTAGTAGTGTTCTCTGGGTCCTAATTCAATAGAAACGGACTGAGAGCAGGAGAGTTTTGCTGTGCTGCTAACAAGTTTCAGCAACTGCCAGCCTAAATGAGAGCTGAAATAACAGTCCTGAAGTGAATGATCCCAATGCTAATAACCTCAGTTATTCATTCCTTCCTAACTGATAGCCTTAGAAGTAGCTCCTCTTAGCTTGAGCATCAAGCAAGTGCCATAAAGAAACCCTCCATCTCCCTAAAGGCTTGTTACAATTTTCCCACTTGTTTCTGATTTACATATCAGTCACAGAGATGCTGGTGCTGATTTTCTGAACAACTTCTATGCAACTTCAGAAGAGCAAAAAAGGATGGTAGGGCTGGACACTTCAAAGCCTGAATGTGAATAGCTGGGAGACCAATAAGACGAGGATCTATAATAATCACTTTATGTTAAGAGACACTTAAGCTTCTGTGACATATTTATTGTGCAGTCTGAAGTTCTAGCATGAGCCTGTCGTGGAGATGTTAAATCAGCAGCGGAAGCTCTATTAGAAGTCATGGCTGTTTACTCTTTGTTGAAAAATGCCAGTCACAAATACCATGAATTTTACATTGTTGTTGTTCTTTCTCATCCGGAGTAGGGGACTTAAGAGTTTATAAATGGAATCAATTTATGCATTTCTAGTGAGGCTATTACAATAGAAAGCAGCAATAAAGTTCCATTTTCTGCTCTATTTCTATATTTTCTCTGTTTTTCTCTTTATTAATTTCAGTTTCCACTGACTTACTCTCTTGTTATTTATTCTGTGTCGGTGTCATTTACACACTATGCTGTGTGTAGTTATCCTTACTTGGGTATCACACCGCATCTGATCCCAAACTATCTTTCTAACTAGTAACCTCTTCCACTGCCTCAAAACCCTAAAATTATTTGAAGCAAAGCTAACATTTACTAGAATGACACAGTATTCAAAACCTGAATATATTCCTATCTAAAATATACATGGCCACATTGTTAATCAGGATTTTCATCAAGACAGGATGGTTAATTTCAAAGAGCTTCCATCTGTTACAAGGATATGGTTAACGCCATTCTTGCTGATCACTGAGTAAAACATTACATTTTAACTTTGAAGCCTGGTATCGGAGAGAAGATAGTATCACAAAGGCAAGATACAGAAGAAACACTTGTCTTATGTAAACTTTACAGGATGTCATTATTACAGGTTTCTTCTCCATAGGAGAACAGTGACAAAGAAGGTAACAGCAAAATAGAAGACTGAAATACTGGAATAATCATCTTAGCCAATACACTCCTGTGGGTGCAGACCCACAGAAGTGTGTTGATTGTTCGGGACCTGGGAGAAGTGCGGCAAATGGTAGTGCTGGGGCAGAATACTTTGGATATGATTATGTGCTCCTTGATCTCTGTGGTGAGCACTTAACAGAGGAGCACTTCAAAGCGCTGTGTTGGGTGAGAAGACACCCCCCACCAGGAGCAAGCTTGGAGCAGCCAGTGGCGGTCACCTGGGGCTTTCTGATGGCAATGTACACAAGACTGACAACCCCAGGGCCCTTGGGTAGGAAAGGCCACTGGGGTGGTAAGGGGAGCTAGGGAGGTGCTACTTGAGGACTGTAGGGGCTAGGGTGAAGATGGAGCAGACGGGCTAGGGTGGAGAGGAGGAATGAGTTTGAGGAGATAGAAAGAGATCACTGATGGCCTTAGGGGTATGCGTGTGGGACAGAACGGGGTCAGTGGAGATTTCAGCTTCTTGGAGGAAGGGAATGACAGTAGGTGGGGGTCAATGAAGCTTGAAGAGCTCTGAGTGGGATGAAAGCAAGGTTTCAGGGAGCTGTGGAAGCCTAGCAGGGCAGGCAGATCTCATTCCCTCTTTTTTTCTCCCCTCCTCATCATGCATCTTTTTTTGGGATCCCTGTCTACTTCCCCTCTTCCTTAGACTTGGAAGCCACTTTTCTCACTCTCCCCGTCCCAGCACCCAGCCCCATGCAGCCACACACCTCCACCTTCCACTCCTGCAGGACACAAGGGTCCCTCTCCTTCCCTCCAGCCAGGCCCTCCTCGATCTGCTGCACCTTCTGGGCTGGAGGGCAGGGACAGAGAAGGTCTGGGCTGCCAGATGATGGAGACTGGAGAATGAGACTTTCTGCTGCCATCATCCCCCAGATAAAGCTGTGGCAGTGACACCTGCTTCTGCTGGGAAGAGCTAGTTCTGGTACAGTTGCTGCTGCCTCACTCTTTGGCCCCTGCTTTAGCAGCAACATCCAGAGAACACGAGAGTTTTGCAAGCAGGAGGTGGGGATTGGCATAGGCAAAGAGCAGTCTGCCAGGCACTGAATTTAACTGTTAATTGGCCATTAATGTCAACAGAAATCAATGGGAGTTACTCTAAACATGGGGTAAGCCTAAGGATGGCAATACAAAAACCTGTCAATCCTAAATGAATTTTCTCTGTATGATGCTTGTGCTTAATGGGTTGAATATAATTAACAATGCCTGGGTATCTTCTACAATTTTATTTTCTGTGCAGGAATGCCCAACTCAAAGGGTCTTTCTGATATTACTAAATACCTTTTTTCTGCTCCATGCTAAAATCTCTCTGCTCAAGCAGGGTCATTTCTGTGGAAAACCCTCACACTTTAGCATGATTCAAAGAACTTGTTGTGGTCCAGACTTAGAAAGGTATCCAGAAGCTTACAGATGGAAACTGGCAAATAAGAGATCAAAGCCCCTAACTCCCACTGATTCACTGATACATTTTTAAATACCTCCAGATCAAAAAGGCCAAATCTGCCAAGGAACCTAGATCCTACTTGCAAATTAAGGTGTCTACTTCCAAAATTAAGTTGCTATTAGAAATTTCAGAAATTTTGAGTAACTGCTTCCTCACCCCAAGGTGCTTAAATTCTGCTGATTTGCCTCCATAACGGCCCCTTGGTGCCTCTTGCTCTCTGGCATTCACAAAACTCTGGGTGTGCCAAGGAGATCCAGATGTATTCACAGACTAGATACCCAAAATATCTGTTAGATTAGTCATTTTCAGACTACACATTATTCAGGCAAAAGAGAAGGGATGTGTACCTTCCACAACAGCACACTTCGGAGGTGACCTAGTCCCTTTGGCATGTAGGAGACAATGGTTTGGTCCCTTCCCCTGCAGAACTGGAACAGATGTTGAAGCTGTATTCCTCTTCACTCCAGTGAATACACAAACAATGTGTTCTAGGCTGTTATGCTCTTGGGCTCCACAGTGAGGCTAGGAAAGCGGCCATCCTGGGATGGTTTCCCATTTAGATCTTGTCCCTTACCGCACTTTCTTTCTTATTTTTGGTTGACTTGGTGCCTCCTGGGATTTTCTTCTAGGTGCACAGTGTGGTTCTGACAGGTCACTGCACAGTTTAAAAGTTAGGCTTTGCAGCGCATATTACTGAGTTTTCCAAAACTTCTCCAAGCTTTTTCCCAAATGGCCAGTTTCAGCACTTTGGCTGTCTGAACTCCCAACTGGAAAGTTTCTCAGGCTGACTTCTCCTGGGTCTACTAAACCTGGGTGTGCCTAGCCCTCTCCTGATTACCAGGGTTATCCGACTGTGCTGACACAGCAACACTGGAAGCCACTCGCTTACTCCCCTTCCAAAGAGTGAGACACACAGCATGGGAAACAATGCTTTGTAGCAACCCTCAGCACCCTGCATGGGTGGGATTTAGGGCTTTGCCCTCAGTATCTGTGGGATTTGGCTATTACCTGTGGGAACTGATAAGCACTTTAACCACTGCAGCTATGTCCAGCAGTGATGATAAGTTAAGGTGTTCTGCCACCTATGCTCATAGCCCAGCCAGTTAATAATGTAAGCTGAAATCGATGCGCCAGGCCATCAACAGTGCACATAATGTGCCAGCCGTTCAATTGTCTCTGCTGTAGAAGCAATAACCTCTGGCAGAGAGAAAGGACAGGCAGCTGGGGATGATAACCTGTCAAATTGCTCTAACATGCATTTGGAAAGCCTATAAATCTGAATCCCTAAATACAAATTCTCTGCTATGAAGAACAACTGCAAGTGCATAACAGAGTTTTTTTCTGTATTGCAGACTGCCAAAGGCAGACATATCACTCACTCTTTACAGAGGGGCAACCAAATCTTTAGACCTGTGGCTCAATGCAGTTTGCTTAAAAAGAAACTGATAATGGTCACCGTTTGGACCACTGAATGTGATAACAATTTATGGTTCATAATCCTCTCCACAAGTAGCTGTCCAGTGTCACGTGCCATAGACTGGGCACGTATTTCCTTCAAGTCAACCAGCCTGTAGCTCTCCCTTCTCTCAACTTCACTCTTTTGGCTTGGAACAATTGAATGTCCTGCTCTGTAGTCTGGTGAATGGCCTTTTGCTACTCTGGGCAAGGCAGAGGCCTGATTTCTGTCTGGATGAGGAATTCTGCTCTGGAAACATTTCCAGAACAACATGCATTAATTGAGGGGTAGAGCTATCTAACTGCATTTTGACCTCACAAAATGTGAGTTTTCATATGAATTAGAAATATTTTGTTCTCTGCATGTGATGTGTATATAGGTGCACCTACATTTATAAAAATGCATTGTGAGGTCCTGAAATGATGTCCCTTAAAGTAGTTTAACATCTCTTACTGGGATGCAGTGGTCCTCTGGAAGCAGTGATCAGTGACTCTTTAAGTTGTCCCTACTGTTCCAGCCCTGCAATAAAAGGGTGACCATAGTGTAAGTGATATAGTTTAGGAAACAGAGGCATAGCATAACCTCATATAGGTGAATTACTAAATTACATGAAGTAATTGTGCATAATTATTACTGTTTACTTCATTCCATTATTCCTTAATATTAATGGTACTAATTTCTAGACTTATTCTCCCTGTAAATCAACGTAAAAATCTCCAAGAACTTCAGTTTCCTTTGGTATGAGACCCAAAGAAGCTGTTATTTAATGTGCTCCACACAATCTACTACAATATCAAAGGTCTTACTTTAGGACCAGTTGAAGAAATCAGAAATATCAGTGTTTCAAAGTCCGCTTCATAGCTAGAAGTGTTAAAAAAGTGTGGACTTGAATGATGACTTGAAAAAACACACACACTTCTTTTAAAAAGAATAATAAAGTAAAGTAAATGTATTACTATTCAAAAACCGGTTCTATTATTTTCCAGCTACAGCATACTTTTCATACATAGAGATCCAAGTACACACAGAATAAACATACAATACAGTTTTGTATTTAGTGAACTCTTTGAGTTACATGTTTAGGAAAGTTGGGTTCATTTATGTTGTTTGCATTCCATTTTATTTATAATTAATTCTAGTATCAGACAAATGCCACTCATTTCTTTTGGAGTTTTATCACATCTTTGTACAATCTTTTTTTTAAGAGGCCACCACTGTCTCCTGACTTGTCTTTCCTGGTATCTAAAGCATTTTTGTGATGAAAGTCATGTTAAATGAATTACATGACAAATAAAGTTAAGCCAGTGGGAGTTCACCCTGAATATAGACTACTAGACAGGCAGTTACAATGTTATGCTTAACAGTTATCATTTATTTGATTTTGGTTTTTCCTGTGCAAAAATGAACCAAGCTATATTCATTCTTCTGAGAGTCATTTTGATTTTGATGTGAATCATTCTTCTCAGACACCATAAAGTGCAATAAACACTTCTGATATGTTGCCCAGTCTGGGGGAATTGTTTCTGTCCCCATTTTTATAGATGTTGATCACCTCCATATAACAAAGAGATATAAAGTACTGCCAAATATCCCCATTTCTGAAAGGGATAAAAATGGTCTCGTAGAGCCCATAAGGGCAAGCCTAGCCTCCAACGAACATAATGTTTCCCAAAGGCTGGAAGGACAAGCACAAATATAAAAGAAATAATCATATCCCATGTATCTCACTGCTGGTAGCTACATGCATCAGTCTGAGCCTATTTCAAACGTCCATGTTCATAGACACTTCTTGAGAGGGATGAGGTGCAAGTCTGGGGCAGGTTTGTTAGTGTAAATGCAGAGAATATCTACTACCAGCATTTATCTCAGTGTATGTCTCCTTTAGTAGCCATCATCGCTGCTGAAACAAACTACAAATATCACTGTCTTCAATGGGAAACATTGCAATTGGGAGGATGACCCTTGTAAGGGAAGAGTTGTAGAACAGGGGGTAAGGTGTTATCCCTAAAGCATGGCTTACAACTGCTCAGTGTCCAAGAATAAAGTAGACTTCACCACCACTGAGAGCCTGTGGAGCAGCCAGGAGTCCTCCTTCAGAGGAGGACGAGTGCACTCCATAGCAGTTTGTAGAACATTGATTTCACAGCCGATGCTAAAGGCATCCTGAGAGAAGAATCTGGGAAATGGCCCAACTGAATGGTTAATGCCTCTCAGATCACAGAGAGGAGAAGCCCTGCCCGGAAGCAGCTGAGTGCAGCAGTAGTTGATTGGCAGCTTTCCTGGCATATTGAATAGGGGCTGTTCCAGATATGAAAACTGTGTGCTTCTTGGAAGCCCTAATAATCCTGATCCAGCATAGATGCAGTGAACTTCAACAACAACCTATATCAGACGGATCTTTCAGTTTGTCTGGCCTACACCGAGGCGCAGTCTTGACAGAGTCTAAGAATATGCTACTCTCTGCAGTAATTTGGGAAGATGGTTTAAAATGGTGCTATTTTCTATCAGTGACGTGTTTACAGATGGCTTGCAGATCTGTCTACTGCATGGTAATAAACATGCTGTCGCTGCTGCATAAATTATTAGAAATAAATTGCTTTCTTCTAAGGTCAGAAAAATTAACATCACAGTAAAGTTACTAGAAAGAGAAATGAAAGATTATTATGAGAGAAAGATTTGTGTGCAACATTATAATTATAAGCTGAATTTTCAGAAGTTTCTAATTTAGGAGTAAAAAATTTATTCTAGGTTTAAAGTTGGTGGATAAAATCTCAGCACTGGCATGAATTCTGTCTACATAATTGAGTCTAATTTTGCAAAGTAAGTAACTTCTTCTAGAGTCTTGCTCAGATTGTAAACATAGAAAGGTCTTGAATCAGGACAGTACCTGAACATAAAAGATTAAGTTAATTCTTAGTCAGGACAGCACTTTCCTGCATTTTAGGTAGTACACCTAGCAGGTCTCTTTTCTTCAACTGCATTAAAGCTATGATGCACAGTATTGCCAATCCCATCTTCAAAATTCATGTGGTTGGAAAAATATCAGACTTGTTTAAAAGTCGTAAGATTTTAAGCCTTGCATTTTTATTTTACTTTCTATTTTGCTCTTTAGGCTACATTTCATAAGCAGCTTCAAACCTTTCCATGAGATCAGAAGGGCTCAAAATGTACTCAAAAATGAATACTCCTCTGCAATTTCTTGCTGCTAGCATTTGGGGCTTGAAGAGAAAGCATTAACAGTTGTGATAGTTGCAATAACATTACAAGAATTGGCAAAGCTGGCCCTGCCTCTGTCTAAATTTCAACTTTTCATATTTCAACTTTTTCCGTCAGCCTAAAAGCAAAAAGAACTGGGAAAAAAGACACAATTATTTCACATATGTGCATGTATGCAACCTGTCTATCTCATAGGGTTTGCTTCTGAACACTCAGCAGTCACAGCTGGCTTTGTTAATGGTCCTTTATAACAGAACTATTTTTTCCCCACCCATATCCACAAAAGCTATTTTAGATGCCTTTTTTCTGTCTTTTCCCCAAATGCATAGAGTATCTTACCTTATGAGGGAAGTAGATCAGCTGTAAAGAGGTACATCATGTTATGGCTAATGTAAAAAACTGCGCTGTTTGAAGAAAGCCTGTATATTTCTTCAGTCATTTAAAGATAAAGCAAGAATGATAAAAGACAGCTGTAGGAGAGGAGAAGACAAAAAGAAATCAAAGGAAGGAACATGGGGATGACTGTACAATGGATATACATTGACAGACTGAGAAAATTTGGGCTCAGGGCTCATGCAGAGAGAAGAGAAGGGAGAATCAACTTTCAAACTGATTGTAAGGATAATATGGCTTTATAGATCTTTCCTTAGGTTTCAAGCTGGGATTGCCACTGTGGACTGAATCAAGACTAGATAGGGAACAGAGAGATGTAAGAAACTCACTGATGCCCTGTATGACCTACTGAGTCTGAGAGTAGATGCTGCCCCAAGAGCCAGCCACCTCCCTCGCTCAGTGTTGTCAAGGATGTAAAAGCGTACACTCTTAGCAGCTTCCTATGCCAGTACTGCTGGGGAGATAAAAGCTGGAGAAAGCTCAGAAAGTGCGCAAGGGGGAGATGTTCACTGCTTGACTACAGTAAGCTAACTCAGGTCTCTGCAATGATGGTTTAAGGAATGCAGCCACTGCTATGGTATACTGTCAGTCATACCTGAGAGTCTGAAGGTCAGTGAGACTTCAAAGGTCATTTAAATACTGGATGTTATTGAATTTTGCCCTGGGGGATACCAAAAAAGGTATTTGTCAGTGCTGATCCCAAGGGCGATGTGAGCAAAGAATGTGAAGGATAAACATTTTGGCCTCTACAGCACTAGAGGTGCCACTATTCTGCCTCTGGATTTGCTCCTGGACAGCTTAACTGTATTTTCTCTCGTGTTTCATGGCAATGCCATGATTTATTTGGGCTGATGACAGAGGAAGATTTATGATTATATTTCCAGAACATCTAGTGCAGAAAAACCACTGAAAACAGAATGGAGGAGTTAAGCCGTGCATCTCAGTCCCTCTTGAAACCTAAAACAGGCACGGAGAATGGCTGCAGTTGCTTCAGTTGAATTCACTGCAAGATGCAGGGAGTGCTGTGGGACTAGGGCGAGCTGTTTAGCCTGGTTTTAGAGAACACTGGCTTTCAAATTTTGATTCCTTACTTCATGCTGGGTAGTGAGCCCTCTGCTCTAGCAATGGGAAATGTCAAGCAACTGAGATCAATCAGGCATGATCAGAATTATGGTTTGATTGTCCAGGGACAATGTCAGCAACGTGTTATAAGAACCTGTCAAACAAGAAAACAAAAAAGTTTCTGCCTTGAGGGATTGTTCCTCAACAATCTCCAGCTCATCTGATCCCAGATTTCAACACTAACACATCTTAACATACCCTCTAGACACCCACTAAATTTCGCAGTGTTTGAAATAAGCAGTGGATTTTAAGAACACCTTTAAACAGAAACAAATTCCCATTCTTAATTATAGCACAGTCGGGGTTTTTTTCCCTGTGTGTGGCTATAATAAAACACATTAACTTAAGGCTGATGCAAGCAACAGCAAATTAAATTTAAAAACAGTAAGAGAATAACTGATTTTGGTTTTTACTATTGCTGTTATATATAGGGACATACAGATTGTAAACAATATGCAGAGCAAATTGCCATCCATTAATTCAAATGCCAGATAACCAGTCTGTGAGGTTTGCCCTGCACCCCTGATTAGCTATTTGCTCTCCTACTCTACAGGGGGGGGAAAAAAGAAAAAGAATAGATACCTCATTTTAACTTTTTGCTTAAATATAGCACATTTGCAGGGGACATGATTTGGCATTCTTCTCTCTGCAAATGGACATCAAAACTGCAACCTGATAATTGTCTTGAGATGTTGTGATACCTGATGAATATAAATAAGTAGCCATAAGCATGCCTTGGAACAGCTAGCAATATATAAAATAAATATTTTGTTAGCGTTCTCTGCAACATAAACCCACCCTCTGGTCAGGCGTGGTGGAGAGCTCCTCAGCATTTTCAGCCTGTTCTCTGGGCTGGGAGAAGGAATGACAAGAAATAGTGAAAAGTGAAGCAGCACTCTCCTGTGTGGGGTATTTAGAACAAGATGGACAGGGAAAGACAAACAAGTGTAGCAGAAAAGGTTGGGTAAGGGGAAGGCACAATGTTTGATTCTTATGAAATTCTCAAAGTGAGAGGGAATCTCTGCCGAAAGGGATGATTTGAGTGGGTTATACAGTCTCCAGGACTTCTGGTCCTTCTTTAATTATTTAGGTCCAGCTTCCAATACCTTTATTAGAGCAACTCCTCATTCCTGAGAAAAATGATTTGCTCACTATGCCAAGTACAACAGTCATGCCATCAGAAAACCTGGGAACAAAATTCAGCTGTATAAATTGGACTCTGATCCAGAAATTTTAATGACTGTGGCAGAACAAAGCCCTAAAAATACATTCATTACAAATAAAATTTATTTTGTGCCTGCCCAACTCATTCCCTTCCCTCAACATACTTCTTACCTGACTGGATTTACATCACTTTTAGGTTCTATAGATTTATACAAAAGAGCCATACTTATTTAACACTGTTCACCTCCTTTCACTTGTGCAGAGCCCTGTATTTTCCCTAACTCCACTGAAAAAAATGACATGGTCAAAACAACAACAAAAAATCCCTGCCATTGATAATTACCACACAGTTCTTTCAGTTGAGAAATATCCTGCACCATTTGCTGCCTACTGAGATGCAATCAAAATTAAATGGGTGGAAATAACTCTGAAGTGGCAGCTTTAAGCTCTAGCAAAGGAGCGCAGGGTCTTATTTTCATGACAGCAAAGAAAATGGCCTTCTGGGTCAAACTAATCATCCATTTCACCTCCCACAGTGGCAATAGGAAATGCTGTTTGGGGACAACTCATGATCCTGCCTGTCTGCGGTCCATCCCCCTCATATTCCTCCAGCACCTGCCACCGCACCAAGGGTGCCAGCGAGCACCTTCCTGCCTCTTCCTTGTAGTATCTCTTTATGGACCTGCTGCCCTGGAATTTGTCTGCTTTTGCCTTTTTTAACTTGCTGGTACTGTGCCCCTCCCCCCCCCCAGCCTCCTATAACAGCAGATTCCAGAAGGCAGCGCAGGTAGTGACCTGTGGTATTAAAAAAAGGACTTTCTCTTGCAGGTTTTAAACTGCTCTCCAACTAGTTTCAGTGAGTGCCCGTAGGATACCACAGGACTTGGCAAATAACAATTCTGTATTTGCTTTACTGTATGTGCCTTCACGATTTTATAAACCTTGACTGTATCCCACTCAGCCTGGGGAAGGGATAAGATCATGAAAAGTCCCAGCCTTTTCTGATTCCCCATAAAGGCAGCTGCTCCATCTCTTTAATCATCTTAATTGCTTTTCTCTACATTTTCTCTAATTTCCCTGTGTCCTTCTTATAATGTGGAAATAGGATTGTACACAGTGTTCAAGATGTGTATGCACCAGTGTTTTATATTTTCTGGGTTGTTCTTAGCATCCTCTCTGAGAACACCCAAAACTTTGTTGGCATTTTTGGCTGCTGTTGCATTTTGAGCAGATGAGTTCAGAGACCCCCAGGTCTCTTTCCTGAGCTTCAGCTGCCAGTTTTCACTTCAGCACTGTGTAAGAACAGCTTAGATTAATCTCCCTAGATGCACTATATATCTACAAAGGAAGTAATCTGCTACTTTTTACTGCCCTCGCTCAGCTGTGTAGTGCCTTTCTAGGGCTCCTTACTACGTGCGTCTGTGTCATTTGACTCCCTGAAGGAGTTCAGTATCATCTGCAAACCAAGATGTATTTCTGTACCCCTTCCTTCTGCAGGTCATTGATGAATATCTTAAATAAAACTCATTCCCTAAGAGACTCTGCTGCTTACTTTTCTTCATCCTGAAAAGTGACAATGAATCCCTTCACTCCCTACCCTGTAGGCAGCTTTCAATTCATATAAGCATCAGTCCCATGGTGACTTCTTTTCTTCAGCAGTGTTCTGCTAGGCATCTTGTCAGGGGTTTCTCGAAAACCCAAACAAAATATATCTTTGATATATAGATAACTTTTTTAACTTCAGAAAGCGAATGAGGCAGGGTTTCCCTTTACAGGATTTGCTTAGTCCAGTGAAGGCCACCACTTGTATGCAGAAACGGTAGTAAATCCTGCGCAAAATCACGTCTTGGCTGCCAGAAACTGTTTCTGAGCAGTGGGAAGGTGAGAGGGGTAGCTCCTTTCTATACCGACTCAATCCTTTGCATGTCTACCTAGGGTGGAAAAGCTTAGATCGAAACAGCCCAAGGGAAGGGATGCTACAGAATTTGCAATAAATAAAAACAGATCTACTTTGGATAGACCAAAACAAAGTCCAGTGCCTGCAGAAGCCTTCTCGGTGTGGAAACCATCTCCACTACAGGCTCAAGGCTAGCTAGCTAGTAAGGAGCTCCAATTTTGAACAACAGCCACAAGATCAATGTCATAGTTTCCAAAACAGCAGGTAAGTTTGGAGTGGATAACTCTGTCCCCCGCCCCCAAATCTCTGAAAAGCAGAAGACTTAAAGGCTTGCTCCACAGAGCTTCTGGACTGGCCACTCTGGAGCTATTTCTGCAATCCCAGGTAATGGATCCTCATACATTTAGTTTCACTGCTCTCTTTTTTAACTGGTTTTCTGCAGGAGACGAGGCCATCCACTGAAAGCAGACAGCAAGGTAGCTGCAGGCTGTCATCAGCCATGAAGGTGAGTCTGGATCTTGACACTTTTCCCCCAGACTGAACACCTTTTTTAAGCTGTGGTTCTTGCAGTGAAGTACTGCTTATCACTGAAGTCAAGTCCTCTTTCCTTAGAAAAATGTGGGTAGCAGAATCCAAGCCCTGATTTTAAATTGACCTTTCTTGCACCACCATCCTAATACTTTCTAAAGTATAACACAGATATATGGTATAAACTTTTGGGAAAAAATGTGGATTAGATCTGGAATCAATTAATAGCTCACCAGTGTAGGACTGGCAGATTTATTTGTACAGCAACAGATGTTTGTGGGCTAAGCTCACCTAGGATTAAAAAAAATAGCAATAACCTAGAGTCTGCTGTATGTGAAGCTCCCACAAACGTGATTTTTAAGACTGCACCTTTTTTCTCCCCTTCATTAAGCTTGGTATTATTTATTAATTTCATGATACATTAAAGGTTTTACTAACATGAACCTTCTTCAGGATAAACGAGTATCTTCCACAGGAAGGCACAATGCAGATTCTTGTTCTGCTTATATCAATAAATTAATAACTGTATTTGACATGGGAATTATTTCAAAAAAATGTTTGATATTATACTACACTATATCTCTGCAATCATATTTATAAATGTGTCATGTAGCATTGCTGCACTGTTCAACCAAGTTTACCTGGAAAAAATAGGTGAACTGAGCATGTCATCTATATTAAGCATAAATTTTTCTTAACTAGAATTGTTCTTTCTATTATGCTGTGTAAAAGCTCAGAAAGAAGCATAACCAACAAAGGGCATGTTTTTCACTAGCAAATATTAGTACTTTAGTACAATTTTGCAATAGTAAAACTACTGTAGATTTCCTTAACAGTCAAACTAAATTGTACACCTCCAAATAAAGGTGGTATGGGAGATGCACATGCCTACTGCATTTGGTAACAAGGTGAGAGGTGATGGATTTTGGATGCTGTGAGCCACTGCTGTAGCAAGAGATAGAAGCCTCGCCTTATTTTGCCTAAAGAAAAGTTTGAGCATGGTGAAGCACTTTCGTCTTCAAGCTCATTGATTTGCATTGCAAAGTATCTCTGCAAAAGAATATTTGATGTTCAGGGTTTTTTCCTAAAGTAACGTTTTCACTGCAATAAAGGTAAAGAGGAGACACGTAACAGTATGTTTAAGCTAGGTGATTTCAGGATTTCTACGAGGAACATGCTCCAGGTTGGTAGCTCCTAGAGGCAGCCTAGACCAGCTAGCTTCACTGTCTAGAAGTCCTGTTCTGCCCTGTTCAAACCTGGTATCAATTTTACCTCTGTTTTCAGTGGGAACGGCATAAAACTTTTCACTCCCGTGTTCTTAGGAACTGAGATTTGCTCAGCAGCTCTTGACTTTTCAAGGAGCAAGCTGTAGGCCTTATGCCTCCAGGCAGAAGGTACTCAGATGACTCCAAAAGAGCAAGTAAATGGTTTGCAAGGGAGGGTCAAGTTTTTTACACTGCTGTTTTTTCTGTAATTTTAGAGTATATGACTGGCCTGATAATATGGCACAGAAGTTCCCAACAGCAGCTCACACTTATTCTTGGACTTGTGCGGAGGTCAGGCAGAGTCATGCTTATTTTTAAGCTAGCAATGCTTTTTTTTTTTTTGCTAGGTTACTGCATACTTCATACTTTCACTTGGTTTTGCAAGATCTGAGGGAATGCTCAGTTGCTGAATGGTCAGAAATAAAACTTACCTGAGAAACTATCAGGCAAACCTACGTCAGAGTACAAATAATTTAAAACTGTAAGGTTAGGATTTTCAGTGCTGGCTGAGAAGACAGACACCCAGTTCCTGTTAGTTTTAAGGGAAAGCTAATTTCCTTCAGAAACCTGTTAGGAGGTTAGGGTGCAACAGTCATGCTGATACTTAGCTACACAGTATAAGATGAAATGTTCTGGACTGTCTGGAGAAAAAAATAAGTTATTTTGTTTAATGCATCTGCCTTTTGTCTCTGACAAGGCAAATCAGTTAATTGACTTTTTCATAGGTATGTTTTCTTTAAAATGTCATAAGGTGGTAGAAAATCTAACAAAAATTACCCAAGAATTTATCTTAATTCCTGTTAATGGTATTCACTACTTTCCCACTAAGTAGGCCAGATATATTGCACTATAAAGAACAGAACCATAATGCTAAAAACATGCAAAACTGCATGGCAATTCCTCTTTGTTGAGGAGAGAAATGAGGTGGTAAAGAAGCAATGTGCCAAATTTTGCTCTCAAATTTTGTAGTGAGGCAAAGGTAAAGACAAAGATAAAGAAGATCTCTCTTCTCACAGACATTAACACCATTTTCTTCATTTCTGATAGTGAACAAAATTTGCTATTAGAAGAGAGAAGAGTGCATCTGATATCCCCAGGAGGGGAGATCAATAGTAGAAGCAGGTATGTACAGAAGCTTGTGGGTAAGATGATGTTGGGAAGAAGGTGACAGGAATGAAATAAGGTAGAAATGGATGGGAGTGTCCTGGCTGGCAGGAAGCAATATTGGAGGAAAGCTAGAATCATGGGGAAGATTTTGGAATAAAGGGGGAGGGTGAATTGGTGAGAGCCACAAACTAGATTTTTTGTACATAACAGAAAAGCCAGGGTGAGACAGGATGTGTGGAGATGTACAGAAGCAGAGTGGTCTCTAGTCACTCAACAAAACTCTGCTGCAGAATCTGTAAAGAAATCTGCTTTTCCTGAATCTCCTCATTGGAACCTGTTGAATGTGTAGTATTAACTTCATGTAATGGCAGATCCGTCTAAACCTGCCATCATCTACACTGTTAACTAAAGTATTAGAGAGCTGTGCAAAAATGTAAGATTGCCAACATGACAAAAACTTATATGGAGGTCAGTATGGGTTTACAGACGAAAATAACCAATTTTTTTCCCGTGTTTGAAAGTTTTGGTCTTGTCATATAGATATTTTGTTCTGGAACACAGTAAATGATATTTAGGAGAAAGGGAGTTTGTAACAGGAACTGGTACAGAGCTATTTTGGCCAGTTTCCTTATGCAGACAAGCTCCCCCCCTCTCCCCCCTCCCCGTGTTTGTGCACAACAAGGAGAATATCACACAGAGATTCTGTAAAGACAAATTCGATACAATGTGCAAAGCATTAAGGCCCAAATCCTGTGTAATTTGTGTACCTGAAATCAATGGACACTAGGTGTTTAAACATCTCTGAGGGTCTGGGGAATAACTACTCATATACTGGATTCCAGTCCAGGTACTGATGGTGAGAAAATTTACTCACATGTCACTGTGATACCAGGAGCAACAGGTAGAATTCCTTTCACTGAAGTTTAGGTACCCACAGTGTACGAAGAACTAGCTGCTGAGGTTCCCACTACAGTCAGAGAAGGTCTTGTAAACAGTTGATGGTGTTTAGGGTGGAATTCATCAGACCAAACATAAGTATCTGTTTTAGGAGGGGATGAATCAAGTTTTAAACTCCACCAGTTAAGAGTAAGTAGCTCTCTCCTGACTACGAAGGAAGTCTGGGACAACTAGCTCAGATGCAAACACCTCCACCATAGACAGCCACACACGGCCTCTTGAGATGCTTTTACATTTCTACGGGGAATCATATATCTCTTACCATTCCCCAGGACGCCGAGATGATCGTTCTGCAGCTCTCAGGGCAGGGAGGTGACACTGAAGAGCAGCTGAACCTTCCCAGCTCCAACCTGCGACAGCAGTGCTGCAGGAAGAGCTTCTTGCTGAAGGAAGGCTGTGCCAGTCGGACGTGCTGGGCGAAGGGATTAGAGCTTCAGGGAATGGCTGCAGAATTTCACTGGAGCTCCTAGCATGAAGGAGGCTTTCAGTTGATCCGGAAAAGCGGGAGCTGACACATTCCTTTGTGCCGAAGCCGGGCGGCATGGATAAGCTGTGTGCACAGATGGTGCTCTGGCTGCTGATCTTGTAGCTGTGTGCAATCACAGAACAGTTAGCCTTCCAAACATGCCAACCCCCTACCCACTTTTTTCCCAAGCCTCTCTTCCCATCCCCTCTGCTCCATCCTAAAATACCCCTAGCAATTAAAATGCCATCAATCTCTGCAAAATGTGGGTGTGAATCACGGGCAATTAACAAAGGAAAACGAAGAGTTCATTTAGAAAACTGCCAGTTCAATTCTGAGTGGGAGGCAGACTCTTTATGAAAGCATCAGAGCACTTTTTCAACCTTGTGAAGCTAGGCTGACAAACTTAACTAGTTCACAAACAGTGCCATCAGTCAAAAATGGGACAGTATATTTTCACTAACTAGTAGACGTGGCACCTGTAATGGAAAGTATCCTGTCAGTGTACCAGGAAGAAGATGGGATGGTTGAAACTTCTCAGCGTTTCTGGATGTTAGCGTATGAGTCATATGATTACAGTTTGAGAAGAGGGCTGTACAGGTTTGCTGCATTTAGCCTAGAACAGATGTCCTTCAGAAGTTCCAAAACTGTGACAGAGTGCACAGAAGAAACAGTAAGTACTTTATTTTTAAAATGACTTGAAGTGATAATAGGTATGGAAAGTGTTCCTTTTTCACTTTTTCAGCAGTGGAAGTAATTTCTCAAGGACAAAAAAATGCTTACAGATGAAATCCATTAATTTAATGCCATGTATTGTTACCAAATGGCATTATTCCATAAAATGCCACACAGAGGTACAGAATGACTCTGGATTAAGCCAGTGAGTGGTTTAGCACAGCTTGCAAATTCTGTGTAAATGTGAAAAAATGAACTGAAATAATGTGCTGAAAAGTTATGAGAATTAATTCACTTTCAACAACATGTGGGAAAGATACTCACTTGGCTCTTAGCGATTGTGTCACTGTCCCATTATCTGCAAGTGAAAAAAACTATTTCTTTATATCAGGTGACACGGCTTCATAAATTACCGGAAACTGTTTTTAATTGTGTTTTACATGGCATTATATATCAGACAGCATTATCAGAAAGGCTGTTTTCATTCATGGATACCATTATTCAACAAAAGAATTTAATTTGCAGTAGGTTACCCTATCCATATTGATTCTTCCAAGCATCTCTTTTGGACCTAGATGCCAACTGTACCAACAATCATCTGCATCTTAATGTAGGCTGGCTGAGCAAGGTCAAAAGATGACATGTTTCCTTGAGCTTAAGAGCAACCTGAGAAAGTTCCTTTCTCATGAAAAGAGTATCAAATTGTAACAACAACAAAAAAATCATATAGATATTTTTGAAAAGAAAGCTCATTAAAATATATTTCTGAGTAACGCATAGTCAGCTGCGTGCTCTATGCACTCTCTACAAGGAGAAGAGAATGTATGTAAACTTTATGATCAGTTTTCTGTATTCTAAGAAATGTAACTCGGAGAGGGGGGAACACATATAAGAGAAAGTTTTTCATCTTTCCAGCTTAGTTCTGTTTCTCCCAAAGACAATTCATTCAACACTTCCACATATTTCATCAGCAAGTTGAAAACTGAGCTTGAAGATCATCCAATTAAGTTTTATGAACACACTTAACTTTTAAAAATTGTTACAAGAATAATTTTCAGGCAAAGCAAAGGGTGAGTGGCATTGCTGCTTTTAACAGCCGAGGATTTCCAGAATTAGAACTAACCGACATACAAGCAACCGTACAGCAAGCAGATATAGTTGCCTCACTTTTGGAAACCTTTTAGAGATATATTGCTTTCCCAGCTACCGGAAACTGAGGACTGAAGTGTGTAGCTCTAGGCTATATGTGAGAATCTATTTTCTATGATGAATGCTCTAAAAATAAACAGAGTATGCTTGCCTTGGGAACATCTAAAAACTCTTTAGAAATGGCAACAACTGGTTGTATGCCAAACTTTCAACACCTTAATGAAGTGTCACCTTCCACATTGCATTTTGGAGTTTACAGAAATCTCTGTGTTTAAAAAGAAATGGAATTAAGGAAAAATAGGATTTAATGAGGTTGAAGAGAAAACTGTCTAAAATGCAAGCAACAAAAAATACAGTAAAGTGGTTTATTCCTTGTATTTTGAAATCCAATTAAATGTTTGGTCAGCCTCTCTGAATTCCAGATAACAGAAAGTAGATCTTAATAGAAGTTGAGTAGTTCTGGTCAAGGTCTAGTAATGAAATGACCACAGAAAAACCTGCGAAGAAATCACAATTTCTATATTCTCTGCAGAGAAAGGATAGCATGTTGGTAAAGAGAATGAATGAGATGGCAAAATATATACTGAGAACATAAAGAAATACCAAGAATGTACTCATTGCATAAGCATTGCCAATTTGGGACACTGAATGAAGAGGTGGACCTTAAAGAAAAATAATGTGACTAATACCTAAAGACTGTATCCTAGTTTATGTAAACAAAACCAGCTGTGTTGGTGTTAAACAGTCAACTTTAAACCTGTCATTTCTTGGATAAGCTACTTGACTTTACAGTTTTAACTTGCTCTGAATGACACAAGTGTCCGACAATGTGCTGGATGTTTTGAGAAGACCACGTTTGAAACACAGCGCTCAGCTCTGCAGCCTCATCTTACATGGAAACGGTGCCGACCTCACAGCCTGTGAACAAGCAGGCAATTGAATTGAGCCTTTGGTGGTATTAATTTTTGAACTAGATGCACTAAACTGATTGTTTATCCAGCACTGGCTGTGAAGTACTGCTGTTAGCAACTTGAAGTTCGTACTTACACGTATCTATCAATTTCTCACATTCCCCGCTGGCGTGTATTTATCCCCTTAGTCATCTAAGGCAGATTGATTACACTTGTTTATGCATACAGCTATTTCTTACTATGGCATTTGAAAAAGAGAGATAGGTAGAACTGAACCCATGAGACTGAATCTAAACCAAAAGGGAATGAGAACAAACGACAGTTTATAAATGTATTCCAAAATGTTCACAGGTCTATATAGGTAGAAAATTCATTCTTTAGCTGCAAAAACACTTTTGTTCTGGCCTTTTAAGCAAGAACAATCTTTGTCCTGTGTAATTTTATACTATATGATCTCCGTATTGGCATCATATAAAAGATTCAAGACAGATATTCTCTCTCAAGGCCATGTTTTCAGATATTATTGTTTTTCTTTCAATTTTTTTTTTAAAGGACCATCCATGTTACGTAGAACACTCCATTCCCTAAAACCTGACTCATCCTAGGAAAATTTGCATGATTAAGGACTGCCAGAGTTTGGCTCAAGTGAGCGACATGCAGCACAGCACTGCTTTTAAAGGTCAGTGCTCAAGGGGCAGTGGTTTCTTTTACTCCTTACAGTAAATGAAATAAGGAGAACATTGTCTGGGGGCAGGGGATGGGAGAGCTGCTGCCTCTTCTGCCCTGCTGATATTCATCAAGCCTTATTTGCCACTCCAGCAAATCTGATGTTGGACAATTTATGGACAAAGGCTGGCAACTCTTTCCTAGTTCTATGATTGAAACAGAAATCATTACTACTTCAAGTCTGGGTACTACGTGCAGACCTTTCTTTTGCTCCTGAGAATTGTTAAACTTCTGAGGAGCTGGCAGAAACACTTATTATTGCCTCTGAAAAAACCTCTACATTGGACGGAATTTGACAAGACAATTTTTTAACATTAAAGAGAGTTAAACAGATACTGCCGGAGGTAAGCTATGTATATCAAATTTCTTACACCCTGCCATACTTCCATAAGTGTGATTTACAGCAGAAACAACATATGTCCAACAGATATTTTTTCAAGTTGTTAAGCTAGACTATGTATTTCACCTTACTACATATACATATTCCCAGCAAAAGCTCATTTATAGGCTTGCCTTAAATAGGAAGTTGGGATTTAAAGTTCACGTGGCTCATTTATATAGTGCAAGCCAACTTACGCAGTTTAACTTACAGTCTGTATCAAGACATATCAAGGGTGTAGCCAGCAGGTTGAGAAGTGACTATTGCCTTCTGTTCACCAGTTGTGAGACCACATCTGGAGTACTGGGTCCAGTTTGGGGCTCCCAGTGCTAGAAAGACATTGACAGACTGGAGTAAGTCCAACAAAGGGCCACCAAGATGATCGGGGCTGGACCACGTAATGTTCAAAGTGGGGCTAAGGGACCTGGGTTTGTTCAGCCTTAAAGAAGCCAAGGCTAAAGGGAAGTCTAACTACTGTCCACACCTACTAAGAGGAGCACAGGGCTAGGACGAGAAGCATTTGGTACAAGCTGGAACACGGGAAACTGACTTGGTATGAGGAAATTTTGTCTTACTGTGAGGGTTGTCAAATCCTGGGATGGGCTGCCCAGTGAGGGCAGTAGCTCTCATTTTGGAGATCCTCAAAACTCTCCTGGACATAGCCTGGGGTAACCTGATGCACCTAGACCTGCTTCGAGCATGAGGTTGGATGAGAAGACCTCTGGAGGTTCCAGCCAACCTATACGGTTCTGTGATTCAATGACTCATGGCTTGTTATGGTTTATGGGATGGAAATTTAAGTGCGCACAAAGGAAAGTATCCACAGGTGCTTTGGAGGTGGTCACCCAGCAGCATGTTTCATATTGAACAGCCCATTTGCTCCTTTGCTCTTTCTGCCCTTGATGTTAGTTTTCATGGGCTTTTGGTTCAAGCTGGTGTTTACGGGGACCTTCACTGCCACTCTTTTATGAGCAATAAAAACTGCTGTTGTTTATTGGAAATGCATTTCCATTAAGCACGTCAGTTGCGCCTGAACACAGAATCACCTTGTAGCAGGAAATAACACCTTCTCTCCCTTGCATGGGAAGCCAACCCTTGCTGGCTTCACAGCTTCTAGGAACTTGCACATCTTCTTGACTTTCTCTAGGAGTTTGGAAGTGAAAGTAAGGAACAGCTTTTCCTTAGCTATGGGATCCTGAGCTGGACAGATTATAAGAATTTGTAGCATTTCACTACGCCCTCCAAGACATTAGGACAAGTGAAACTGTATGTTGAGCTAGAAAGAGTGTGCGGAGTAGAGCACAATAGCAACACCCCTGAGATGAGTGAAACGCCGCTGTTGACTATTTGTAAGAGAAGGAAAGGGAAGAACTGCAGGCTGTTATGGCCGTATATTATACAAGTGCTCTAATTACTAAAACTCATGGCATGGATTTGTGTCTGCCAGTAGACCAAAAAGTAAATCCTACAATTAAATTGACTTGGAAAATGAAATAAACAGGGGTAGGAGAATTGAAAGTCCTGGCTCTTTATTTAGGCATCAGAGAAATTTATTTTGCAACAAGCTAGGAGCATTCCATTAACAGTCTCAGAAGTGCTGAAGGACTAAGAGCAAGGCCCTTTGTGAAGAGATAGCCTGAATTAGTAAAGATCTAAGGGGGTTCTCAAGACGTGTTTTGAGTTTCAAAACCAACTGTAAATGGCTGAAGTTACTCCTTGGTGCTCCATTTATATTCTATCCTCTGATAAGAGCAAAATATTGAGGTATAACCAAAGCAAGGAGCATTACCTTTGACAAAGAAAGAGCTCTTGTTCAGAGTCTCCTTTGGAAGAAGAGGAGGACAGAAGAGGGAAGCTAAGGTTGCTGATCCTTGAACCTACCTGAAATATTAAGGCAAATTTACCTAAGCGACAGAAAGTAAAGGAGCATTCCTGTTCTGGATAGCAGCTTCTGTAAGGTTTGGGATGAGAATTGTCCAAGCGTCAGTGCCATAGCCACAGAGTAAGCAAAGTCTCCTGGTTCCCATTCTTGGGAGCAACAACTAGGGCTGAAGCGCAGTCCAGTGAAGCGGGCCCTCCAACTGTGCACGGAGAAGACACTCCCTCGAACCTCAGAAGTTATGCCTAGGAAAGAGGCATCAGGCACACAGCAAAAGACTAAGTAGAACCTACTGGTGGATTTCACGAAGCTAGACCCCACCAGCAGGGCAGCAATGCTGGCTGGACCTAGTCCTCAGTTAAGCTGGCTGGCAAGAGAGCTTTTCTGAAAGGTCACTGAGTACAGAACTAAATAAAAACAGTAGCTGTTGTCTTTACCTCTGTAAATAAATATGCGATCTTTTGTTTCACTCTGGACAGAACATGTAAATGCTTTATTCATCCTTACGCCTGCTCTGGCAATACCCACATCTTCTTAGGAGGGAGGAACAGCGAATCTGTGCAAGCCGGGGTGCTCGTACCCAAGGGTTTCAGCGGTTCTTCGGAGCAAAGGCATCGTCATCCCCTTTACGCCGCTCCAGAAGGCAGTCTGGGGACTGGGAAAACTGGGAAAGAGGCTCAAGCGTGAGGCGCCGAAGCCCGGCGGGCGGGGCGGCGGGGCCGGCGCGGCAGCCGCAGTTGC
>NW_010972576.1:5009578-5009951 GCF_000737465.1 Haliaeetus leucocephalus | reverse complement strand
CCGAGCCCTTCCCCGGGGCGGTGGACCGGGCCGCCCCGTCCCGCCCCGTCCCGCCCCCCCACCGGCGTGCGGGGGCCGCCGGCGCCTCCAAACTTTGGACGGGCCGCGCCAGGGAGGAGAGAGCCGCTCCGGTGAGTGTGCGAGGGGGAGCGGGCGGGCCCCGTACCGTGCCGTGCCCCGTACCGTGCCGTACTCCTCTGGCGGGGCGAAGGGACTCCGCTCCCTGCCCTGGGAGAACGGCTCCTGTGGCAATAGCCGGCGGTGGCCGCGCTCGCCTCGCCGGGACGGGAGGGTAGGGGAAAATTTGGAAGGGGGGCACCGAGGAGCGAGCGCGGCCGGCGTGGGGCATCGGCGGGTTCCCGGCAGCGTGGGG
>NW_010972576.1:5009238-5009568 GCF_000737465.1 Haliaeetus leucocephalus | reverse complement strand
CGGGTGCCTTCTCCCGGGCAGGGCGACGGGGGAGCGGGAGGGCGGCGGCAGCCGAGAGGCACGCTTGCCGTCCCCTTCGTTCGCCTGGAGCAAGCCCCCAGACCCTTTCCCCAGCGCGGGCACTGCGGTCCTGATGGCGATGCTGCTGGCCGATGTAATCGCCTATTCCGCCCTTTGTGCTCACTTGCTGTCGGAGCCGATGTAAATCCTCTGCGGGCCTTCCTCTGCCGAAAGTTAAGAGGCAATTGGATGCCCACCCCTGAGGATCTGACTGCTGGGGAAAAAAATTGGACGCCCCCTTCCCCGCCCCCCCCCCCCCCCCGCCCGCAC
>NW_010972576.1:5008839-5009228 GCF_000737465.1 Haliaeetus leucocephalus | reverse complement strand
CCCCCCCCCCCCCGCCAGCGCTGGGCAGTATGCAAGGTGTGCAAATAAATGCTATCAGCTGGGGAGTTTATACCAAAAAAGAGCAGAAAGGGTCCTGTCAAACACTACCTGAGGTATCAAATGGCACCTCAGTCTTCCCCCCATACTCTGAAAGCAGCCGATTCTTTGCCCACTTAACTGTCCCACCGACAATGTCAAACTTGCCTGGTTTATTTCATCACTTACTAACATGCCGGCTCATCTCTGCTTAAAACCCTGGTTGTCCCTCCTCCCTCCCTCAGCTTTGTCTTATTGACAGGATCAAAACGCCTTTCATCAGCCCAAACAGGGCAGTAACAAATAAAATAAAGCTGGCAGAAGAAAAGAAGGCTTTGCTAAAAAGGGGGGGG
>NW_010972576.1:4911608-5008829 GCF_000737465.1 Haliaeetus leucocephalus | reverse complement strand
GGGGGGGCTGGAATCAGGAATCAATAGAAAGTCAGGGACTAGAGAAACAGGTGAAAATATTTTGGGGAAGAAAGGGATGCTACACTCTTTGGCTGAGCTACATCCTCCTGCCTGGATTTATGGCAAAGAAGGGGAAAAACCTGTGAAATTTGCCTTCCCCCTCACCTTTCTACTACAGTGTGTAAATATGACCTGCTTTTATTTTGCACTGAAAAAATTATGAGATTTTGGAGCACCTGCCAGTCCTGGGACATCACCAAATCTCTACTCTAATAATATATGCAAGCGTAATTCTGGGATGTAGGTACACGGGTTGAAGGAAGAAGCTCAGCAGAATTCGGCACTCCTGTATAGCCTTGGCTGTGCAAATTGTGGTGGATCTCTTACATCTTTAACCTGGTGGACTAAAGGTGTATTGATGAGGAATCCCTTCCTGCCACCCGTGCTTAGGCTAGTAGTTGATAACTGATTATATTACTAAAACCTGCAGGGTAAGCTTGTATGAACAGCTGGTACATCTCAGCTATGTACCTTGCAGTGTTTCACACCCCAGGCTTACACTATTAATTGTACAGTAAGTGCAGACTAAACAGTATAGCACAATTCTGACCAGTTTAGTTGGGGGGAAAATACCTTTCAGTTCATGCAGTCGATCTGTCCCTTTTGCAAAAAGAGCTTGCACTGAGAAATTCTTTGGGGTATTGTGTGGGATGCAAGCAAACACAAAGGTCTCAGTCACCTGCTGGTAGACAACCCTCCTTTCTCAGTTAGAAAATCATGCCTAAGGATGTCACTGATAGATAGTTGATGGGGACAGAGATAGGGATGATAACCTACAATGAAGTGGATCTGATTAAAAAAAAAAAAAAAAAATTAAAAAGCCATGTGAAGTCAAAGGCATTAATAGCTAGACAGTCTCTTTAGGCAGACCTGAATTAGAGATGGATTAAGCTATGTGTAACACCTGATGGCAAGAAAGTGACATTTCTTCTCTATTCTTGCTTTCCTTAGGGAATGTATGAATGGGGAAGTGGAGTTTTTAACTCAGGTTTGGCTTTCCCCTCAGTGGCAAACTGTGGTGTTTTCTCGATGAGTCCACTGGGCAGTGGCAATTTCGTAGTATTTTCCCAGGTCAAGCCAAGGAATCCCCAGGTGCATCGTGCTCACTTAGCATGCCACCCGTGGCCTGGGCAATCTGCATGGGGATGTGGACATTTTAGATAGGACTGAAGTCCAAGTCAGCAGTTAACTGTAAAACATCCATATATCCACCCGTGCCTACTAAAGTCCTAGGGCAGCATGGAATTTGGCTCAGCCTGTGTACAGAAGGCAACAGAATGTGATTTTGATGCCAGTGGTGAAATTCTTACTGACATCAGCAGGGGAATGATTTGCTCTTCTCTGTGACTGCAGTCAGAAATGAATCTCTGATTGGCAGCCTCCAAGGAGCTGTGTTTTCTCAAACATTGCACAGAAAGGAAATATTATGTATAACTGAGTTTTAATTGTTTCTTGAGTTAAATTCAGCATGAATAGGTTACACAGTCAGTTCAGAGAAATGCTATCATTTCAGTTCCATTAGAGTGGAATTTTTGCTTGCCTTGTGGCGCAAACTTTCCTGAAAGAAAGTTTCTTAAAGAAAGACCTCAGTAATTAGTTCTCTGGTATTAAGGAGGGGCATAAACCTCTAAGAATTTAGTAACTATTTAAAGGAAACACTTTCCATTAAGGAAAAGCTGGAAGATTATTATGCTAATAACAGTCTGGATGGTGCCGTTCCATATAGAATTCCTGTAGGTATTAATGGAAGTTTTGTGCTAAATCAGCATTAGTTTTAGGTAGTGGATTGTAGAAAAGGATATGCTACCCAGCAGGATCTTAATCCTTCTGCATTTACTTAGGCAAACTTTGTCTTTGAAATGCTTTTGAAATCTGTCCCAATTTTCAGCAGGAGTCATGCCTGAATAATATTACGGGATCGGGCTTCAAATGTAAGGGCAACAGAATTTAAATATATTAAGGCAGATCTTCTCTTAATCCTGCAATGTAGCATGTGGGTTAGAGGAGGACGAAGCTGTAGCTTTAGCTCGTTACTTTTTGTCTTAGCCACTGCGGACTGATTTCTCCACATTTTCTTGTGCTGTTTGGTTTTCAGGGACAGCTCTGTTGCTTAGACCGGGCTGCTGCAAGGATGGGGCCCCTGGAAGCAGTAGGTGAAGGAAACCAGACGGACGAAATGAAAATGGAGCTGTTCACCAAGCTGTACTTGCCGAGATACACCACACCGCTCAATGAATTGGCTCTGGACCCTAAACCAGAACTGAAGGACAGCACAACGCTAGTTGAAGTGCAGATAATCCTCATCTTTGCTTACTGCTCCATCATCCTGCTGGGGGTGATCGGAAACTCCCTCGTGATCCATGTGATCATCAAGTTCAAAAGCATGCGCACAGTGACCAACTTCTTCATTGCCAACCTGGCTGTGGCTGACCTGCTGGTGAATACGTTGTGCCTGCCCTTCACTTTGGTTTACACGCTGTTGGGTGAATGGAAACTGGGCCCGGTCTTGTGCCACCTGGTGCCTTATGCCCAGGCTCTTGCTGTGCATGTGTCTACCGTTACTTTGACTGTGATCGCTTTGGATCGGCATCGCTGCATTGTCTACCACCTGGAAAGCAAAATCTCGAAGCGCATCAGCTTCCTCATTATAGGAGTTGCCTGGGCAATCAGTGCCCTGTTGGCAAGTCCTCTGGCCATCTTCCGTGAATACTCCCTGATTGAGATCATTCCTGACTTCAAGATTGTGGTCTGCTCTGAGAAGTGGCCAGGGGAGGGGCAGCTCAACTATGGCACCATCTACAGCATCTCCATGCTCCTGATCCAATACGTGCTGCCGCTGGCCGTCATCTCCTATGCCTACACCCGTATTTGGACCAAGCTCAAGAACCATGTTAGTCCTGGGGCGGGGAATGACCACTACCACCATCGGCGGCAGAAAACCACCAAGATGCTGGTGTGTGTGGTTGTGGTCTTTGCTGTCAGCTGGCTGCCATTTCACACCTTCCAGCTAGTCAGTGATATTGACAGTCAGGTGTTAGACCTGAAAGAGTACAAACTGATCTACACAGTGTTTCATGTCATTGCCATGTGCTCAACGTTTGCTAACCCCCTTCTCTATGGCTGGATGAATAACAACTACAGGACGGCCTTCCTCACGGCCTTCCAGTGCGAACAGCGCCTGGACTCCATCCACCCTGAAGTATCAGCAGCTTTCAAAGCCAGGAAGAAACTAGAAGCAAAAAGGATTCAGTTCCCTGGAGACTCTTTCACACAACCTACCAATGTCTAAGATGTCTGACTTTAAAGAAGAAATGAATATGTCGTGGACAAAGGGATAAATCCATTTTGACACATGCATTTTTAATGCATAGTTTTTTTCCTGAATGGGGAAAGAAAAGTAGCAGGCAAGTCAAAGCAAGTGGTATGATTTGAGGGGAGTTGATTGCCATCAAGAGTATGTAACTATACAACTGCAAGGAAATAAAAAGGAGAGACCTTGTTTATGGCTGTCTCTAACAGGGAAAGAGACTCTCCCATCTCTCTCATCTCTTTTTGACAAGTCTAAATGACAAAGGCAGAGTTTGCTGGTTTTGCTATAGGAAGGCAAAAGGCTGGTTTGTAGCACAGGAATATTGATGGTGGGAGCAGGTAATTTTTATATTGGATACGGAGAGCAGAGGTCTGCCAGGAGAATGAAGCCTGTCTGGGGGGAATGGGCTGTGCTGGTTAAAGCTCAAACTTTTCAGACCCCTTCTCTCCCACAGGCATCTTTTGCGAAGATAAGGGAATTAAGAAGAGAAATATGTTACTGTTTTTTGACTTGCACTGAAGTACTTCAAACCAGAGCTTTTGAAATGGATTAAGGGAAAAAAAAGGAAAGAGAAAAGGAAAAAAAAAACCCCAACACCCCACCCAAACAACAGATTCAATGTGAAGAAAGGTCAAGTTTCTACACAAAATGAAATGTGGGTTTTGGTCAACCAAATGGGGTAAAAAGTCATTCCGTAAGAATTGGCTGTGGTTCTGCTCGTGAGAAAATCACAAGCCTGTGACCTGATCAGTCATTCCCTGCAGATCCCTGGCTTTCATTCTGCGCTGGGAGCAGCTCACAAACGCAATGCTTTAAAGTGGCATTTGGGGGCAGGGGATGCAGGCTCAGGTCTTCTGTGAGCACTTCATAAACTGCCAATATTTTAATTTTCAGGAACTGCTTAAATGTCTAATGTGTTATTAACTCCACAGGCTTTGAATTGTTGCTGCTTTCTCGCTGGATAATAAAACAGCAGATAATTCTGATCCTCTGGAAAGGCTGCTAGATGGTAATGTGCTTTTCCTTATTGTGGTTTTATGTCACACACTCATCTCGTCTTAGAGCTTTTTCCATCTTTAGCCTTTGTAAAAATTAAGAACATCTGAATGGCTGTAACCTAATAAAAGTATGCTAGGTTTATGTGATAACTTATCAGTTATTCTGCATGCTGTAGTTAATAGTTAAATTCCTTTTTTGCTCAGGTATAAAATTTTAATGTTTACTGTGTTGTACACAGCAATATTCAACTCTTCTGTTTCTTTATTTAGCCTCTTTGAACTCATTAAAGAGACGAAAAAAATGTCAACCCATGTTTATTCCAAGCTGCCCTGTTGCTTATCTAGAATAAAAATAAGCGTGATACTTTCACTTAGAGTCTCTTTCCACAGCTGCATTTCAGCTGCCTCATTTTTTTCTCTCCATTTTTCATTGTTCCTAAATTCAGTGTGTTCTCTCTTACAAATTAAAACCTAACAAAACTCCGGTACTGAAGTATTAGCAATGTAATGAATGGTATCAGATCTTTATCAAGTGGAGAAATTCATCTTTGTGTATACAGTATTGGGCACCACCCTTTAAATATCCATGAAATCATTTGGACCTCGATTTTCATGAACAGAGAGGGGAGGTCTAGAGAATTAGCTAGTGTTTACTCAAGCAGGAAAAAGTATCCATCATTCTTAAACAGTTTTACAACAATAGATTAATTCTCAACCATGTTGAGAACATGATATTGTCCACAAGTTATTTTTGTCTGAGTATTAATAATATCCAAAATGTAAGCTCAAAACTGTTATGGGTGAGGAAGGATTACAGAAGTGTGCAATTATTATGGACATCAATCACATGTATCACTTACAGTTGACTCTGAACCCGTCATCAAAAGTATTATTGCCACAAATAGCATCCTTTATTTAAAAAGCAAATGGTTTAAAAGTTCTGTTTCAACTCTTCTAAGCCTGTTAGAGTGTGATATATAGACAGTTTTGGAGTAACCATGACAGTGGGTGCTAAAGCTACAATTGCCAGGCTAATTCTCCGTAATTTTAAGTCTGCTTTACTTCATCCTGTATAAAAGTGATTAATTACAAATTATCTTTCGGTCTGTTTCATGGTATCTTTATTTTACGGCTTCCCAAGCTTCCTCTGCAGCCATCAAGTTGAGCCAAAGTTGGTGCACTAATTTATTGCATTGCTTTCACGTGGAGGTGGTGCCTGGGTCAGTGCCTGCTTTAGGGTCACAAACCTCCGCACAGTGTCCCACTGCAGGGTGTGGATTTTCCCGTGGGCACTTGAAGATGGGACGTGGAAGAGCCAGCATGCACAGCCTGTCACATAGCTTAGTCGCTCCTCAGGACTCCGGTCCCGCACAAACACGGCTATGTGCTTTAGTACCCCTTCATGTTGTAGGAAAATTAGGCATTTTCTCACCAAAAGCAATGAGGTAGCAACATCCCTTAGAGTTGCCCCAAATCCCAGCTGTCAAAGGATGTGGAAACTTCAGGTTTGTCCCCATTTTCCCCTAAAGGAAAGTGAACATATAAGCAGGCTCTAACCACTGAGGAGTCTGCAGGGGAGCCTCTGCTTTGCCTGAAATAGGAACTGGAATCCAGGTCTCCCCATTCACCTGTTAGTGCTTTAATTAGTTTTTTTAAAAGCATTATATTCTTTTCCTGTTGAACAAGTACAAGTTTTATACAAAGCCAAAGAACACCAGCAGGACCGCTCATTGAAGAATTTGCAAGTAGGTGGTGGGGCACCCAAAATGAAATGTCATTGCTGATTCAGGGCAAGTGTTTGAACCATGGTGCCTCAGGTGTCAGGAGAGTGACCTAGCCAGCACACTGCAGTCTCTCCTGAGACAGCAACATATGTCTTCTTAGAGCTGTTCTATTGTATATGAAATAATTAAACATTGAATATCGTGATTTTATGGGCAAGTGGATATGACCTTTGGACGGCACTCAGGTTCCAGGCCAAGGATATCAAAACAGATATAGACAGAATTTAATTTGCCCCCCCCCCTCCCCCCCCCGGCTTCTTCATGAGTACTTCTACTACAAAGATACTGCATTACAGGCAGGAGGAGAGCAAGGAGAACAGCACCATGCAAATCTCTGCGTGGGTCTTCCTTTGGGCTGTCATTTGGGGTTGGCTTATAAAAGGGAGAGCTGTCCACCACATGGATCCCATCAGATGGGATCTAGGATCTTAGCTGGTCAGCGCTTAGTTCTGGGCCTCCCTGGAAGAACACATTTTGATGCCTTGCAAATTTTACTGGCAAAAATGTGTCTCCAGGCTTAGGCAGCAGCAGAGTACCGAACAGTACATCATTAGTTATGTGCAGCTGCACCCATGCATTCTCTCAGCACCGGCTGGGCAAGAGCCAGCTCAATCCTGGAGGCAGAAGAGCTGCTCTCGTGCACTCTCCCGAGGCTTTCATGCTTTTGCCTCAGTGGAGGACATAGCAGTTTGGGACCAGCACTGCAGGCACCGCGCCGTGCTGCTTCCAGATGAGTGTTAAAAGTCACGTTGCCTGTTCAGGGCTACAGCCATTGGACTACAAGCGGAGGAGTAATCCTGAGTAAGCTTGCCAGGGTCTTACCGGGAGGCTGGTGAAGCTGGGTTTCTGGTACGTGGGGACAGTGCTGAACCCTCTCGCCTAGCACTATGAGTAAATAATCTTCACTGAGAATTGTGGTCTCCACGTAGAACAGCAGACTGAGCAGCAAGTATATCATTGTGAAGCTGAGAAAAAAATAGATTTGAGGGCATAAGCAATTAAAATAGAAGGATTAAGCCTGGACAACAAATAGTATACATATCTATTTATATATAAACTGTACGGCAGAGCTGCGCAAAAGCTGTTTGGTAGGGTTAAGTTGGAAATAATTGTCTGCTGCCCCACAGTTGGTATAACCATGTCTTGTGTAAAGTGTGTAATGGACATACATACATTGCGAAAATATTAATAAGTTAGATAACACTAAGAGTAATAACTGAATGGAAAATATTATCTGCATTTTATCTGTCAGACCACAAAAGAACCACTGAATTCACAGATTAGTATAATCTGTTTCCTTGCTTCATAGTTTCTAAAATCCTTCAGGGATTTTTCTTATATTAATCCAGATAATGACCTTAAGGGATGAATTTTGTCTTTGGATCCCTGAGTTATTTACCCGGTACTGTCATTATAAATGCCACTCCACAATAAGGGAGCTACTTTGTGCCAAATTACAGGTTCTTTGCCCTAAGAAGGTAGGAGATGTACATAATCTATGCAAAGTTAGCGTTGCTGAAGAGCTGTGGTTTTAACACTGCAGTTTAAATGCTTATTTATGCAATTGATAGTAATTTTCATCTCTCGTCTTCATTTTTAAAAAAAGATTAAATTGCGTATTATTTTAAAAGAAAATTAATACAAAGGTAGTAAGGAAATTTGAAGGTGCTGAAACTGGAGAAGTAAGAAAGTCAGAGGATGAGCAGCTACTTCAAGTAGCAAGAAAGAGTGCACAAGAACAGGGGCAGTGAGGATGTAACTGATTTTTAGACTTTCCTTCTTCCCTTAGTCTGAGAGAAACGTGTTAAAATGAAACCAGGGCAAATGAAGACACAGATCAATTGTATGCACAAAGGACAGTGTTGCCCGGGGAAACTGAGGAACTTTGAGGAGAATTTGCTGTGATCATTTGAGCCTTAAAATTCACATCATGCTCTCAAGCAAATAAACCTGTGTCTGTACATTATTTCACCTAAATGCAATATAGGTAAACAGCTCTGTACTGATAATGTATCAGAAGCAACAGGTATCTTATTAATTCTAGCCAGTACATGGGATGAATAATGCATACATACTCCTCATAAACTCATTTCAGATGGGATAGATGAAAAAATTGGTGTTTGCGTTAAAATCTTTCCCCTCTCAGACTTCACTGAGCTCCTTTGGAAGGAAGAGAGCTTCAAGCTACAAAACTTAAAGACTGCGGAATTACATATCTGATGATGGAGGCACAATTTAGCTTGAAAAAATTATTATAATTTTTGTTTTGCTGATACTGTGTAAGAGAAACGGGCTGCGATTTGCCTTTTGGACCTGGAGCTGAATTTGCACAAGTGGAGTTTATATGAAACAGACTTTTATTTGTATACTTCACAACTCTCATAATCTACTAACCCTGCTATACAGAATATTTTCAACAGCAGAATCTATGCTTATTCATCCATGGGGCCAAACTATATCTATCCCTTCAAGGTTGCACGGAAAAATAGAAGTCTAGGGCCATACTCCGATTTACTGGCATCCTCCAAAATTAGAGCTGTTTGTACCCAATTGGATTTTAAAGTTTGTTGGCAGCAGTGTGACTTTTTAATTTATTTAAGGTAACCAAGCTGGTGAAACAGCTAGCCTTGCTTTCATTGCACACTGGCTGAGGACAAGCCCATCCCAGCAGAGCATGGCCACAGTTACCCAGCCATTCATCACCGAACCAAACCTGAAGATAGGACCTGAGGTAGAGACCCCCTTCCCCAGCAGATTGCAAGGATTGCTCCCAGCAGCTGGGCTGGGGAAGTGTGAATCAGTTTTTCAGTTCTTTGAATCTCTGTTTTTGCCACTGTGAGGACACCGCACGTTGCATTTGGCGGTGTTTCATCCCAGTTACACTCTGATGCGGATGACTCCACAGAGTGTAAGCGTGCAAGTGCCACGTGTCTGCTGCCTCTCAAGTTCAGCGTAGTTCAGCTTCTAGACCTCAAAGACAGCTGACAGTAAGTGTCCACAGACACCCTTGTACTGAGTGCACAGAAACTGCGTACTGGTGCAGGGAGAGCTAAGGTAGGTGTAGGTCAGTTAGTCCGGGCTGATGACACCGTAGCCCTGGCAGTGTTCCCCTCAGGCTGGCTCATCCTGTGTGGCTTAGCACTAGGTTAAGGCTCAGCCTGGTACCTCCCGCCATCTCTAGCACTGATGTGCCCCAAGGCACCAAAAGCTGACGGCCACTTCATAATAATATGTGAAGCGAGTGCTGGTAGGCTTCGCCGCTTCGGCAGTGCATTTCTTCCCCGTGCCTCCATCAGCCGTGCTACTCGTTCCAGAACCGAGCTGGCAGGGAGATCTGCAGAGAAGAGTATTTTACACATAAGAAGTGATAAAGTTCTTGTGCTGACAAAACCACTGTCTGACAGGTGGTTATGACAGAGCTGGATGCAGCCATGGTGGGATGGGAGTGTGCAGCAGCACAACCTCTCCTCTGTACTGCAGCATGAAGTGGATGCTGCGTAGGCACTGCTGGTTGGAGGGGGTGGAACAAACTTTCTTCCTCAGAAAAGCTGCCTTGATTTAAAATGTGATATTCCATGGTCCGATTTCTCTCATGGGGTAGGAACTCCTTGTCAGGAACAGGTGATTTAACCTGCTCTCACAGTCACTGGGATATCTTGATTGATTCGTTGCTTTTGCTTAAAAATCCCACAATACAAAAAAATATACATAAAATAACAAATTTTAGACTTTGCAACCTAATCGTCTTTATCTCAAGCAGAGGAGGTAATGATTTCCTTGCACTTGATGAGGGTTCATTTGAAACTCTGAAGGACCAGGGAAAAATGGAGGAGCATTTCCTGAACATAGACATCTACCTCTGCTTGCGCAGAACCACACAGGAGTTTCTTTTGTTTGCATGCATTCTTGAGGTTTAAAACAATATAACTGCTGGCTGATTTTTTTGAAATTAGACCATAAAATAGGGATGTAAAAATAAAGTTTTATGAATATCACACTTTGAGAAAACTACATCATCACTTACAAGAGGCAAGCACACAAACAAATAATAAGATTTCACACCTAAGGTTGTAAAGATGCTTTATAATGAAAGCTGAAGACTATAGATTTTTTAATTAAAACATGACTTTGGCTTTATCAGTTTACTTAGGACTTTTTTTTTCAGACAAGCTCAGCAAAAAGCATAAATCCTCTAGGTCAATTTATTAAACCCAGTAGTCTTTTCCCATAGGAAATGCTTAACAGCCTTAACTCAATGTGCTCTTTGTGGAGACAAATGTGTCTGATCAAACTTCCAATTTAATTATTGGAATAATACTGCAGGAAACAATGAAGACCCTTTAAGAAATCACTTCATCAATACTGATTTTAACTGTGTGGACTGTATTTCACCCCAACGCTTCTCAATTTTTTCTTCCAGAGATGTTGACACCCTTAGCAAAAGAGAAGGAACTTTACTATCCCTGAACCAGAGATGGGAAAACCAGGGCAGAGACAAGCGAAAGGATTGCTGGGTGTCATGTGGTCCATGCTCACTGCCTGTGACAGTGCCTGTGTGTGGGTGCAGCTTGCTATGCCAGATGGCTGAAGCTGAAGGCTTCCACACTATCTGTAGAAACAGGCTGGGAGTCTCTCCGATTGCAATTATTTTGCTAAATAAAACGAGAATAGAAAGTGAAGCTGAGCAGTATGCTGCTGATAGTCCACACCACTGAATTAGCATGCTCCTTAGCACTCTTTTGGACTCTGCCAACTAGCACTCTTCCAGACAGAGCTTATGCACACGTGCACCAGACTGTTCCCAGCAGATTGTGTGGCCAAGACTGATATGGTTCTCTCTGTCCTCCAGCACTTTCCTATCATGGACAGTGACAGGACATCGAACATGCCCTCAGTGCCACCTCTGAGGACGTACAGCACACACCCACTGGTTCATGCTATGAAAACCTTCGCTGGTGGGCTGCAATATGACTCTCCCTTGACTCCAAAGTCTCTGAAGATAAGTCTGAGGAATAGAGGAACACCACACAAGATGCAGAGGAGACCTAAGGCTAAATACCACAAAATTTGCAGGAGAGCTACTGTCAGTATACATAATCTGACCACAGGGCCAGAAGAGCAGTGCACTGCCCAGTTTTATTGAGCTGTAGCCTCTGTGTCTGAATTTCCTTGCATGGAGAAGGAGATTCTCCATCCTTCTACAAAGGGTAAGCCAATGGGTAGGCAGTAAGGATTTTCCTGAGTACTGTACTCAAACCCCAATCTAACTTAGTAGTATAGTTGTGGTTGCTGTGAACAAATAGCAGAGCTAATAGTAGGATGCTGTAGCTCTCTGAAAGCAAAAATATGAAAATCCCAAATATTTCTGTCCTGTTGTCTATGGCCAGCCAACTTTATTGTTATTGTCATTTGCTTTGCACAGCTATTGTAACAGGTAGGAGCTGTGCATATGTGTATGTGTATATGCGTATGATCTATATCTATGTCTACATATACATTTGTATCTGCATCTATATCTGTGTCTATATAAAACAAAGTGAGGTTTCAGTCTCAAAGGGCTTAAAGCCTACACACTGTGTAAGCTTAGAGGTAATGGTTGCTCGCATGGTTACTTGCAGCAGAGGGACACGACAACACAAAGAGTTGTAGAACTTGTACTTATCAGTATGATAGGCAGGGGTCAAGAAACCCCAGCTGGGTAACATTAATTCCTGCTTCTGTAGGTGACTGGTGAAAATTTAGTGATAGGGATGCACAGTTTATGGTCTCCAGTGTTCAGATCCTACATGAGTCATCTTAAGCTAGAGGAATAATTGCAAGGACAAGCAGAACTAGAAATGAAGAAAGGGTTAGACTGTAACAAAGGCAGCCTCACTGTGTACGGCAAGTTTGCTTCCTTCAAAGATGAAAACTCATAGTTAGCTAAGTTAACTGGAATCAAAGGTAGAAAAAGGAAAGAAAGAGAACTCATTACATTCAGGAGCCTCATTTTTATTGCTTTCTTCTAATGGGAAGCAAAAGGGCTTCTATCCAACTCTGTGTATAATTGATTACCAGGACATAAATTGAAATGAAAAATAATGCCCTCCATAATTGCTATTCAAAAGCCTAAGCTTGAAATACACCCTAAAAGGATGCTTGCAGGTTTATCTATTCCATTCATAATCCTTTCTCTTTTAGTACTTGTGCCTATGCTATGAATGCTGATTTTAAACATCAGAAGCTGCCTTTCTGACTCTTAAGTTAGCTGGAAACCCCAATGGTGTGTCGGGTTATTCTTGATAAACTACTGTCTAGCGTTTCTCATAATCTCTTCTTCTCTTCTAACCTTACTTCGTGTTTATTATTTAGCTATTCCTGACAAACTCTTAGAACACATCATAATCCCATATGCATGTGTTGCATATGTATGACACAGCTCATTTCTGGCTTCTCTGATTTTCCTATAGTAGAATATAGCTGTTCCAATCCATTAAAAAAAATAATAAAATCCAATCCGTCATTTTTATTGCTTAGTTTACTACTTCTATGAGACATAATACAGGTGATGCCAGAATTCTTCTCTGTCTCTGTGAGATTATATATATGGAATATTTTGTGGTAGCTTGGTATATGTATAGTTTGGTAATACAAAGGAGACTAGAGTCTTTGGCTGCATAATGCTTAAATGCTCATTTCTCTATAAAATCCCCACGGCTACAACTTCAACAACTACTTCAAATCACTATGCAAACCCCAGTAATTCAGCACCAATAAAGCAGCAGAAAGAGCTGCATAGGTGCTTGACTGGACAAGAGGGCAGGATGAGGCAGTCTGCACCACTCATGCCTCCTGACAGTCGTGTAACTTTTGAAAGGTACTGAGCTTTGGCTCAAGAAGGTGTTTTGCTTACCTATTTTGTCCTGTTACACAAGAAGTTGTTTGTCCCTTCTGGTGCAGACAGGTACTCATCACGTGGGCTCTGCTGCTGAAAAGGTAGGTTCCTGGGGAACAAAATACACAGGCCTTTGCATGTGATGCTGGCAGCAATGTAGTGTCCCTGAAATACCCCCCCTTTGACCTTTTGTTGCCCACCTCCCCACAGTTTGCTACAAAAGAGATTTTTCCTCTTGGAATTTACCAGTGACAGTCCTTCATGGACTGTCCTACAGCCTTATGTCTTTGCAAATCCAAAACAACTGACATTTAAACAGCAGGGAAGAGCCAACAGTGCAAACAGAACTACAACTCTATCACAGCAGGGCTTCCTGTTTAAAGCAAATGAAATGCTGATTCATCAAAGAAAAACAGGTAAAATCGGGAAGGTCAGAGCACTGATGCCTTTTTTTGTTCTTATGTTGATAATTTCAGGTTAGAAACTGCATTCATGTTCTTCTACTAAAGTTCCACCTACCCAGTATCACAGCTGCTGAGGCGAAAAGCAGATTAAAGAGGTAAATTACTAGAACTGCTTTTTCCAACACAGACTGAACTGCACTTCTAATCTTTGCACCAGTGGGCGTGTGATTCTTGGTGTTGGTGTCTATATCTGAACTCCTGCAAGCTTATGTTCTTACTGCTGAACTTTGATGGATGGCTACCAGCTTCTATTATCAAAAAGAGCTAAGAGATAGAGGAAGGCAAATTTCAGTGAAAGCTGATTTGAATTTAGGCTTCCAAATCCCTTCTATTCTTTTGAAAATCTCCCCATAAGCAATTTCATACCTTTACATATGCATGCATTTAGCTTACATAGTCTGCTCTCCTTAAGTTGCATGGAAGGATCTGCAGCATCTGACTGGAATTTCATGGGACCTATCCCACCACTCTGACTGAAGGTGGATAAGTAGTGGGCCTTCACTTTACCTGGCTACTTTGCAGCCCTAAGTAAGCATACACTCTCTCAGGCACAGGCTGGAGCACTCAGGATGGAAAGCTTGCAGATGCTCGATTGTCCTTGGTAAAGTTCTGGTTCATCCATGAAGATGCAACTAGTCTGAATGACCACGACCTTGAGAGGCCAGTCCATCAGCAGGTCTTCCTAAGGCTAACATCTAGCAAAGTCAATGGAAAGCATGCAGTTTGCGTAGTTTGCCACACTTCTTTCCTTACAGTGGAGCCTACACCTTAGGATGTCAGTGAAGAGTGGCTTTTAGCAGTGTTATTTGGGGAAAATGGGTATTATTTTCTGTATCTCCACTGGTATTTTAGAGACCATGTGTTTGTCTGTAGCACCTGTTAAGAAACTCACCACAATAACCCTCCTGAAAAGCATGACAGGTGGGAAGGTCCTTCATGTGGCCAGGCTTTTAGCTCTGCCTCATTTCCTGAGGCACTTCACTGATCGCTCCTGGGTACTTCCCTCCTGGCTATCAATGTCAGGCTTTAATGTTCAGAAATTATTTGGGTGGCTTGAGTCTGTAGTCAAGACAGCTCTCATCTTTCCTCCCCACCTCCTCCCCTAGAAGGATGCTTGCTGGCTCTCTTTTCCAAATAATCCTGCTTGATAACATGGATACAAAACAGGGAATCAGTTTCTTCAAAACCATGAAATTGCTTTTGTAATTAAAAACCCAAACAAGCTCAGCACAGGCAGCATTTGAAATAGGAGTGTGTGAATTAATTTTTATGTCTGAAAGTCATATACAGCCACATTTAGAGTCTGATCCTCTCAGAGGCTGCTGAGAACCTTTGCCTGCTGCAGATTTCAGTTTCTCACTAGATAGCTTTCAGGAGGAAAGAGCTGAAAGCCAACCCTGAACACAAACAGCCTAGTTTCATTATCCAGCCTTAAAGAAGGACAAAACCTACACAGGGAGAATTGGCTATCAGAGTTCAACAGTTCATTGGATTTTCATTTCCTATTAACACACGCAGCTTAATTGATTTTTGCAACAGCTCATTTTAAAGATATGGTCCTAGGTATTGTTCCTAGTATCTTTTTATAATGTAACTGCAGGACTGGTAAAAGGGAGGTGTAGGCTATTAAGGCACAAGGCTATTAAGGCACAGATGTACTCCCGTTGCTTGCAATCTTGGAAACGCTTAATGCGGACACTGCTAGATCTGAACACTGTGGCACCTAGCAGCTCAGGAGTATTTCAATCCTAACATACTTTGGCAGGTATTTTATTGAGATGAACAGCATGCCACTTGAGGTCATGATTGGTTTGTAAATCCATGCCGAAGAGCATTACTGAACTCTGTAAAATTATACCAGACCAAAATACAAGCCTGATGTCTTATTATCTTATTTTACCCTCACTTATTGTGTTATGTTTAATACAAAATTATTAGTTGCCTAAGACAGAGATTTGGCTATCTTTTTTTTTTTTTTCCTGAAAGATGCTTAATTTGGGTGGGATGTTATAAGAAAAAGGAGAGCAAGAAGTCAGACATTGGCAAACATGCCTGACGACAATGGAGTGAACCATTGGGAAAGAAGGAAAAGTGTTTCTCATGCAGAAATTTATATTATGCACTCTTTTGCTGGCACAGAATGTAGCTAAACACTCCCATTCAGCATTTTCTGAAGTAGAGCACAAACAAACAGAACAGTAGGTACTGTAAGCTGCTGACCAGATTCTCAGCTCCCATAAATTAGGTCAGTGTAGCTCCACTGCACATAGTAACACTAAGCCCATTTGTATCACATTGTGGCACCAGCCTGAAGAACTCTCCCTTTCACACGCTCAATTTCAGGTAGAGGCAATAAAAGGAAATACACTGCGTTAGCGCTATGATAAACTTTTTCATATGCCCTACTTTTCTCTCTTTGGAGCTTTGTTTGGATGGATTATTGGTAAATGCAACTTGTGTCCTCATATCTGAAATCCCTCCTGAGGGAGGAGGGAGAACAGGGGGGAAAGGGGCTCTGCAAGCCAGAGCAGCCAGTGCCACGGTCAAACCAGGTGCCAGCAGCAATGGGCATGTGGGACGAAAGGCTGGTGACTAACTGATGGTTGGGGACTCTGGGGTAGAATGTCGAGTTTAGGAGGAATGGAGATGCCTGGGACAGGGATTGCAAGATGATAAGGGATTTTTTTGCAAGAGAGCTTGAAGGTACACCGTATGGGGATAGAAAGGGCTTGGGGCCAGAAAGTTAAGTTTTGTAAAAGAATGACTGTGTGGTATGGTAGTAGAGAGAGTCAAGGACTGGAGCTATGGTCAGGGGTGGGTAATAAAAAGAGCCCTTGCCCAGGCCTGTTAATCCCGTATCTACTAGGTGCCCTTTTCACCCAGCTGAGAGTTTCAGTTGACACACCTATGTTAATGGTGATATCCACTGGTCTCCACACTTTGTAAGTATTATGAAAATTGGAAAAAACGTCCAAGGGCTTTCAATCACCTGAGCAGGAAAGTTTTACTTGTCTTTGTGCTCTTTCTCTTAGTAAAAAAATATTTTATTCTGAGCTTGTCCTGATAATCACAAGATTTGAAGACATCCCAGGGAAAAATTTTCACTGTTATTTAAACCTGGTTCCCTGTTTCTCCTCATCACAAGATGAAACCATTTCAACTTGAGCAACCCAGTGGACAGTCCAAATGGAGCCTGAAGCTCCTCAGCAGCAGCCAGTTGCCTTGGCTGGAGTTTCAGCAATCCAGCTGATGGCTGGCAGTTGCTCCTTCATCTGTTCTTGTTCCCATAGAAACAGAGATAAAATAGTCAAACTTAGGTAAAGCTTTTTTTCTTTATTTTTTTCCCCCTTTATCTGAAAGAAAGAACAACAGCAAAGATGTTCATGAAGTGCTGCTTGTTTTCTGTGACCCGGGGCTCCTTTTCATTGGAACTGGCAGAAAGTAAGCAGCCAGCTACAGAATCATAAGATCCTGTGGAAACTACAAGAGGTACAGGCTCAAGTGGGGTAGAGATATTGAGATATTTCCTCAGTAAAAAATACAGACAGTGAGTCAACAGTAGTAAAAGATCAGTAGGAGTTTACCCGATGAAAAAAATAAACAAAAAGAATGAAAAAATACCTGTATGTGTGAGTTCCTCTCTTTGTAGTTTAATGGTATTCATTTGCCCTTGTGGGTAAGGAGCAGAATGCATTGTTTGGGTTTCTTTCATTATACCATGTACAGACATGATCAAAACATTTGCTGAAATAATATTCTTCCTTTTGTTATAATGATTTTCTGAAAAGCTACAGCCTTGTTGTTTTACGAATGCTTGCACTCACACATCTTTTGGGCAATATGTTGCTCTCACTTATTCCTACTGAAGTTATTCTGATTCTTGAACAGTGCAGAGAAGCAGCAGTTGGTCCAATGAGTATGTTTTATGGCACACATTCCTGTAAAAAGAAGACAATTTTACTTGGCATTTAAATGTGCCAAAAAGGAGAAGAAAGTATCTTTCCCAGGTTGGGGTCCCTCCTGCCTCAAAATTGCTGGATTTTATCACTAAAGTCATTGATCTTCCAGATGGATGTATCACATATGAATGACAGTCCCTCATCTGGATTCAGACTAATGGTGCAGGTGATATTTCCACAATGTGTGCATCTTCTGGCTAACTTCTTACTTCTTCCTGCTTCCTTTCAGCCCCAAAGGCTAACACTTGTTCTTTCTCCTATTGAGACATTACACTAGCAGGTAGACATCCATTTAAAGCCAGTCTCCAGCTCGATTTATTAACAAGCTGGGAAGACATCCATCCCAAATGTTACTGTAAAACAAAAGCACCATTCTGGGAGCTAGTTTCCATATTGTGACATAATTTCACAACATTTTGATGGGGTTTGGTGATAATTTAGAACCTTACATATGCAGACACTAATTCTTGTGGTCTTCAAGCCTCGGAAGCCTTGAGGTACTTCTAATGCAGCGGATGAGTGAGCTAACAGAGCTGGTGACAAGAGTAATAAAATGGCTAATGAAAACCAAAACCTCTTGTCTGTCCTCATGAGAAACATCTATTCCTAATAACATTTTCACACTGTAATGCAGTTAGAAGAGATTCTTGATGGTTTTCATTAATAATGAACATTTTAGGATTTTACTTTAAGAGTAACTGCTAACAAGAGCACTTACTTTACTTTCATAATTTTCTTCCTTGCAGTGGGAGGAAGTAATTTTACATGCTATAAGAAGTCAAATAATGGTGAATCCTGCCTCTTCTTAAAATCTGGTAGGCAGAAATCTGCAATTTCAGCTAGGAACGGCTAAGAGAGTGAAAAATGAGATTTAGTTATTTGTTTATTTTTAGGAGGTAGATGAACCTACATTCCCTGCTTTAGTATTTTTTACTTCTTGATGCCCATACACCAATTTATTCAGTTTCCTTTGTAGCTGACTCAGAAACCTGAACTTGCTACTGAACATGGACTCGTAACTTATTTATATGCATAAGGTGAGACTCAAGTAGGATAACAAGGCAAACTCTTACTTCATCGTCTCGCCTATATCAGAGATTGCACCTTGTGTATAGAAGGTCACACAGAAAATTACCCACAAAGTGCAAGAGTTCATTTCCTTAGAGCATTAGAAAGGCTCGACAAGGTTAGATCAAAGGTCTGTTTAAGCCCAAAAGGCCAGAAGGGGTGAATAATTGATGTGAAAGGGGGATGTCATTGTTTAACCCCAGCCAGAAACTAAGCACCACGCAGCTGCTCACTCAATTTCCCCCCCACCCAGTGGGATGGGGCAGAGAATTGGGAAAAAAAAGTAAAACTCGTGCATTGAGATAAGAACAGTTTCATAGAACAGAAAGGAAGAAACTAATAATTATAATAATGACAATAATAAAATGACAATAAAAATAATAAAAGGATTGGAATATACAAAACGAGTGATGCACAATGCAATTGCTCACCACCCACCGACCGATGCCCAGTAATTCCCGAGCAGCAATCTGGCCCCCCGGCCAACTCCCCCAGTTTATATACTGGGCATGACATCACATGGTATGGAATACTCCTTTGGCCAGTTTGGGTCAACTGCCCTGGCTGTGTCCCCTCCCAGCCTCTTGTGCCCCTCCAGCCTTCTTGCTGGCTGGGCATGAGGAGCTGAAAAATCCTTGACTTAGTCTAAACACTACTGAGCAACAACTGAAAACATCAGTGTGTTATCAACATTCTTCTCATACTGAACCCAAAACATAACATTATACCATCTACTAGAAAGAAAATTAACTCTATCCCAGCTGAAACCAGGACAGGGGAAAATACTGACAGAGCAGGCATATAATGACAACTGCCCCCAACACTTTCTCTTTTCCAGAGAGCTACACCCGCTGGATGTAGGTAATATCTCTATATTAAATAAATGCTTGAATGCTACAAAATTATTAGATTTCAATTCCAGAAACTTGTCCAAGCAAACCTGTCTTACTTTGTAAGCCTATTCAAACACTTAATACTCTCTGGCCAAGGGTTTAAAGGCTTAAATATATGTTGCATGAAGGACAAATGCTCCTTTGGCTTCTTTTCATCTGAATCGTTGTCAGTTGTATTTGCTGCCTCCCTCAACAAAGCAAGCCCAGGAGCTTCACCACAAGGCCTGAAATACCATTGCCTTGTGCCTATTGATAAAAAAATCTACCAACCAATTGCTTATCTAAAGCTGCACTGCAAGAGAAATAGGGAGAGGCTGGTTTGCCATTACTACTCACACCCAGGGGCCAGATAGAGTAAGGTGCAAGGGGTAAGGGCTGACTACAGCTTGCTTCTCCACAGTGACTCCCCATGACTTCTGCAAAGCTTTGGGTTGGCTTTCACAACCAGATCAGGTCACCTTCCCACATTTGACATGGCTCAGCAGCTGGTGCCTACCTTCTGTCAGCCCTGGTCTTCCACATGCTGATCTACTACCCTAATATACACTGAACAGAGGGTGTAGATTTATATCTTGCATATTTGTGCTAGCAGCTCTAGAAAATATGAACAAGAAATTGTTTGGTGGCAAATGAGTCAGTCCATCCTTTCTTGTGGCACCCAGAAACTGTATTTAGTCTTTAGATTATCATTATATTACTATAACATAGCATTATAATGACTTCATGAGTATCATATGTTCAACTACATTTCCTTAGTTCCTCTCCCTGTCATATCCACCACATTCCTATTCACTGCTAATTATTTGAAGATCTATTAGGATATCACATAGGCAACAATGCAGCTACTCCAATATATAAAGGTTTACAGGTAGACATGCAAATTACGTGCAGTTTACATAAACTTCAGCAAATCCTATTTAAACCAGAGACTGAACTGTCTCCATTAATAAATGGTGATTTGGGTGAAGATAAAACAACTACTAGAAAATCAATATTTAGTTATTATCCAAAGATACAGGCTGTTTTTATCTCTTTTCACATGAAATTACATAGTAATACATTCAGCATTTTGCTGCTTGGCTCTTCGTCAGCAAATCATTTCTTATAAAAGCAAGCAGTAGGCCAGCTATCAGTGAAAGGCAGGCATCAAGCATCTCATTATTTGAGACATGAGAATCTAATGGGAAAATACTGCTGCTTCCAAATCTTTCCTCTGCTGTCTGTAGTTATTACTGTTGCTGTGAATGCAGTGCTTTTGAAAGGTGCTGGGCTGGCCTCAACAGATGGCTGAAAACAGAAATTGTCTTCTACACCCCCAGGACTAGGAAGAGCAATGGCAGTAACACATGCCAGTCAGCCTGATGCTACATACTACTGATTATATGTCATTTCTCATAATGCAGGTTTCTCTGTGTCCTTCAGGAGGACTTTTCTGTGCAGAAGTGCAGGCTTAGGATGTGTGCACATCCACTCAAACGTGGGAGGTCTACCTCTAGGAGTCAGATGGCAGGTTTGAAGCAGGTGACTGAAGCAGGATGAGGTTTATTCACTTGGATGTCTGGTCTTCTGAATTGTGGATGTCTGATCATTCTGAACTATGACCTTTTTTTGACAAGGCTAAAGGCTTGTCTTTAAAGTTGCTGCCTGTCCCAAGTCACTAGTGGCTGTTCAAAAATATTTTGGACTATCTCAATGCATAAACATGACTACTCCAGCATTTGAGATGTACAGGCAAATGCACACAACCCCTTACCATAGTTTACAGATGACTTCTAAATGTGGCCATTAAGTGCACAGCCAGAGCTGACTCAAGGTTTCTCCACAATACAGGTAAAATTCAGTTTTCACACATGGAGTGGTAAAATTCCCTTTTGCCTAGCTCTTGCAGGTGCTATCTCCTCCCCACAAAGCACTGGGAAGTCCTGTGGAAAGGAATGGAAAACAGCGCTGTGCCTCATTGCCCTGCATTCCACTGTGTCCTGGTTTCATCTGGGATAGAGTTAATTTTCTTCCTAGTAGCTGGTATAGTGTTATGTTTTGGGTTCAGTATGAGAAGAATGTTGATAACACACTGATGTTTTCAGTTGTTGCTCAGTAGTGTTTAGACTAAGTCAAGGATTTTTCAGCTCCTCATGCCCAGCCAGCAAGAAGGCTGGAGGGGCACAAGAGGTTGGGAGGGGACACAGCCAGGGCAGTTGACCCAAACTGGCCAAAGGAGTATTCCATACCATGTGACGTCATGCCCAGTATATAAACTGGGGGAGTTGGCCGGGGGGCCAGATTGCTGCTCGGGAATTACTGGGCATCGGTCGGTGGGTGGTGAGCAATTGCATTGTGCATCACTCGTTTTGTATATTCCAATCCTTTTATTATTTTTATTGTCATTTTATTATTGTCATTATTATAATTATTAGTTTCTTCCTTTCTGTTCTATGAAACTGTTCTTATCTCAATGCACGAGTTTTATGTTTTTCCTTCAGATTCACTCCCCCATCCCACTGGGTCCGGGGAAAAGTGAGTGAGTGGCTGCATGGTGCTTAGTTTCTGGCTGGGGTTAAACCACAACACCCTGCCTGACGCCGACTCCGTGCTCTGGGAAGGAGAGCAGCAGGCACTCCTGGCTGGAGAGCGGGCACAGAGAGCAAGAGTGAGGGTGCCAAACACCCTGGCTTCTGGTGAGCACAGAAGCCCTGCACCTTCCCATCAACTTGTGAAGTTGCCATGTGGAGTACCCCAGGAAATTTGGTGTGCAGCGGCAGCCAGAAGGTAATTCAAATTAAGATCCCCTCTTCCTCAGCACTGGGGCTCTATACTATGGCATGGGCTCTTTCAGTATTTCAAATCTTCTTTGGGGTTTATTCACTTTCCATATGCACCAAACAGGTTAGCTACCCAGCTTATTAATATACCACTATGCTACAGAGAGATCCTGAAGCTCTCACTCAGGCAATAAGCCCACTGCATTGCATGAGACCAGCAGCATAAGCAACAGCTGCCTAGCTCAGCCCTAACTTGAACCACATTATGAAACTTGAAAGCATATAATGATTAACATAATTTCTGAAATCTAAAGAAAATTTAGCCATGGCTAATTTCCCCAGGCACTCTAGAAATACCTTTTTCTTGTTTAAGACGCATATAGGTCAGTCAAGTGTTATCAGTAACTAGCATTTAATGAGAAAGCTAATGCTTTCACTGCTTCAGTCATCAGTTTTTCTAAAGCTGACTGCCTATTTTCAGAAAACGTGGAGGGGAGGTGTGTTCATATAAACATACAAACAAGGAGAACAAGGTACAGTATGGATGAGTAACCTTTGTCCTCGTATTTCAGCAGGAGCCTCCGTCACTCCTCGTGTACGCAGCACTTATTCTCCCATTTACTAATTCTTTAAGGACTGACTTGACACTTTACAATTCATCACGATTCAAGAGCAGAGCATAGCCAAGCTGTTTCAAAAGCACACTGAAAGCATTTTCACTTTGTACCCCAGGACCTCCAATCCTACTTTGACAACGCATATTGAACCAGACTAGGAAAATGGTCTGAAACCTTCCAGTCCCGCACATATTCTGAGCAAGAGAGGGCCAGAGCATGACAACTGTGTGAGGGAAGAGAGATGCCTCTTCCTATACACTCACTAAAGTGCACTGACACCTTAGTCAGTATGAGGATGGTCTGGCTTGGTGTTATGGACATAGTTCCTACTGAATTTCTGACTTCTCTGCTTAGATCTCTGGAAGATCTGTTACTTGTGATAAAGATCTCAGCACCGCTAGCTTGCAAGTTGCACAGGGCTACCTGCAGTCCTGCATATAAGGAGAAAAAAAATCAAACCATGGACTGCATTAGAGATTTTTCTCTTCTCTTAAAATGCCTAGCAAAAATCTTCTGTATAAAACTGAAAACAGTCATGTTCTGCAGCTGCAGCATCCAATGGCACAAAAGGAAAAATCAATTCAAATTATACAGTAGGCAGTAGGGCTGTCCGTGGACTTTCTGTTCTCAGCATTTTCTAACCCTTGAAGTGACCAGTCAGTGACAGCAACCAAAGACAATGAAGTGAACACTTTTTAAAATGACTCATTAAAGAGTACTGTCACATTGTATGATCATGGTCTCTTCTAATGTGCTTTATTATCCAATTGTTCAATATGTACATACGCTTGATCCAATGTGAGGGGGTACTTTTCTTTCCTTTTTTAAGGTTTTGTGGAGTAAACAATTAAATATCTGACCACAGGTAAGGAAAAAATAATTCAAGACACTGAACAAGTTAGATGATGAAAAAAATCAGAGTTGGAATGAATCCCAAGAGATTTTCACTTGAAGCTTTTTATTCACTGTGTCAAAACAGTCAATTTCTTCATAAGACACTACAGATTCGGTATACAATGCTGCTCAAGAATGACACCAGCAGCATGCTATGCTTATAATGAGCTATGAAGTACTATGAAACAGAAATTAGATACTTTCTCTTCAAACCTTGACAAAGGCTAAAATATAATAGGGTGTCCTGACAAAAGAGAAAAATAAGTGTATGCAGCTTATGGAAAACAGACTTTGCTAGTAAGGGAAATGTTTTCTGTTTATTACCTGCCATATACTGGTACCATTTCTCCGAAGTAGTAAACAATATGCTTCTGTTAGGAAAAACACTCATTTAAATGGTTCAGCTTTAGAAACAAAATAGTACAAGTTTACATTTATTTTTAATTTAAATTTTCTGCAAGACGACTAATTTAATATATGAGATCACACAGTTTCAAAGTGCTGTCCTAGGAGCTGCTAAAGTTCCCTGAGGTGGTGTTAAAGGCATCCACTATTAACAGAGATAACAGCGTTCTTCAGTCTCAGATCATAAAACCAAAATACAATGTCAAGAAAAGACTGAATGAAATATCAAAGTTACCAACAGCTATAAATGAAACTGGATTAAAGGTGTATAACCTCTAGGAAGAAGTGATTAAAAATGGCAAATTGTAAATTGATTGAAATGTGAATTCTGTGCACCGAGCTGTGACTGTAGCTGCAGAAAGACTAAAGGGTACGGGCACGGTCTGCGCCGGGCACATGTGTACATGGGAGCACGCTGCAGTCTCCAGTTCCATAGACATCGGGGGATATAACAATGCAAATAACCAGACTGGCAGTGCCAGGGCTGTGACTGAGTAGAAGGTGGCATTGGCCAAAGAAAACTTCAGAGGAAATTGAAAAAATTTGCTTTACAAAGACTTGTGAAAGCTTTCCAAGTTCTCAAAAGCAAACGGCAAAACTTTCTAAAACATCTAAAATTACTTCTTTAAATTAAAAATTAGTAACTAGCTCTCTGTGGCATTTTGTTTTTTTGTAGTTCCAGTAATACATAATGGTAGTTTCCTAATCTTATTTCAAAGTAGCCTAAACTATAGGAAAACCATACATCTTCCAGAATGTGGAATAACTGGACAAATTGTCTGCTTTTGCTTTGAAAAGCCATGGGAAGACTTTCCATTTTCCTCCAAGCATCAGATGAGAGTAAAGCAAATAGATGAGGACAGCTGGCTACAGTAGAAACACATTTATTAGACAGACGCAGAACTAGGTCAAATTGTATTAAGACCACATGCTTTATAAGGGAAAGCCCAAAAGTAAAGAAAGCATGGAAAGAGACTTATTGCCTATCAAGCCTGGAGGAAGATAAAATGTGAAAACAATTAAATGTCTTAAAGATTACAGTATTATCAACATTGAGAATGTGTATTAAAAAGATTAGCATAATTGACAATGATTTCATATTGTGTAAAGTTAAAGTGTAAGGAACTGCAAGAGGCTAGAAATGGTAAACCAGTGCTGTCAAAAGAAAAAGCATTCTCTTCCTGCCTATGTTTACTTGTCAAATACGTTACATCATGGCTTTTTCAGTGAAAAAATGAGATTTTTATTAAAGCAACTTCTATAGACTATGCCTGTCTTCCATTAAAAAAATACATCAAATTTTCACTGAGAAACAATCTTAGACTTTCATTATTTAAAATAAAAATTGGAGAGGCTCTTCAGAAGAAGAGCCATTTTCTGATGCAGATATCGTTGGATACCTTGGAAAATGGCCTGGAAGCAAATTCGTGATGAAATAGCAAAGACAGGAATTGAGAGAAATGAAAGCAGCTTTGGAAAGGACGGCTGTGGAAACAAAGACAAATGAGTGTTTTAAAAAAATATTTATGCTACGGTGATTTAAATAACATTGTGAGGCTTGTGAGTCATGGAAAGCAAGAAAATAGTGGGACCAAACAGAGAACTGTCTCGGGAGATGGATAGAGCTCATACTCTCCACTACCCTTCCCCAAGTGATGGCCCTGAGGACCTTGGGTGGCCAGCTGAGGAGGAGCCATCCCCCAGCGAAGGGCAAGCTGAGCAGCCACATGGTTCTACAAAGCTGTTGTAAAACAGAACGGGCAATTAATGTAGGGAATCGCAAGCACATGAGCTTCCGATTTCCTTACATCTCTTTGCTATAATGAGCAAATCGTTACGCCTCGCTGCTCCGTGCACCCAACCATCCAAGCTGTAAAGACAGTACTGAGAGAAAGAGACTTGCAGTTAAATTACTTGAGCAGACTAAACACAGAAAGAACATTTTAAATTAGCTGGGTTCAAATGCCAGCTCACTTCACAAATTAGAATTATTTTGATCTATCACTCTCCCGCACGTCTGTCAGCATCAGAAAATGGCAAAGAAACAAAACTGGCTGTCTGCTCTAGACTGGGACAGTAGAGCTATCAGATTTCAGGAAAGTTTTGACTTCTTTTAAGAATAAAAAATAGGAGAAAAAAAGGAAATTAGCTTTAAAAGAGAAAACCCCTCTACCATAACTGTAGGAAAGAGAACTCAAATAGTGTATATTATTGATAGGGAGAGAAAACGTAAACAATATTATTAATAAGTATAGTAATTATTTATATCAAATAGTAAAATGCATTCTTGTGGCTGCTGCCTATGAATTATTAGTGAATACAAACACGGTATTACTAATTATTATTCTATGTAGTCGTTGCTACATTCAAGCTTCTTTTTTTGGTCCCAATCTCATATTTTCTTCTAGAACATCTCCCAGTGAAGGCACAGGCTGGGGTCAGAAGAGCCTGTGGTGCTCAGCCCCAGTGTGGACTGCAGGGCAAGCGGTTTACTCCTACCCTGGGTCAGACTGACAACACTCATCTGAAGAGAAGCCAGAAATACAGCACCATGGGAATACTGTTGTTTCTTCCTTCTGTTGCTGCCTGGGATGTGAGCTCTCCTAAGAAGTGAGGCCATGTCAAAGACTGCCACGGCAGCCCCAGGTAACTTCTTGTCTGGTTCCTAAATCCAGCTGTGAGCCCAACAAGGAGCCTTCAAACGCTCTTTTCCTTTTTCTAATGAAGGGGACTCACGCAGAAAATGAGGCTGATGCGTGTCAGGTTGTCAGCAGGCTGCCTGGGGAGAGACACACTGCTAGCAGTCAGCTGTCTGGCTGGTCGATCTGGACACATGCAAGAGATTATTTCTTTCCTTTATTTATCTGAAGCTAGCTTGTTGTACAGCCCTGAATTCCACAGTGGATTAAAGGTATGTAAGCCTCCCTTCCCCTTTCAACATGGGTAGATCAGATATATCCTGCGGTGTCTAGGCAGATGAGAAAGAAATGAAAGTGTCTGCTGGCCTGGATGCCCTTGGGTTTTTTGGCTGGGGTACTCAGAGTGATGCTGGGAGGGACTAAACTGTTGCCAAGTCTACGTTAAATGGCACAGCAGTCTAACATCAGGCATATTACAGTTGGACTTGATGATCTTAAAGGTCTTTTCCAACCTAAATGATTCTATAATGCTATGATTCTATATACCAGCCTTGGAGTAGCAGCAATCCCCTTCCTTTGCTTTTATGAAACATTTTTCTGACACCCAACTCACTCCTCCTCCAGAAGCAAAGGGAAGAAGTCACCACTGCTGAGGTCCCTCAGATCAGAGATGTCAGATTGAGAGGAACAGGGTCCAACTGATTTGTGAAGAGTACAACCAGCATAGATTGATCCAGCCCTAGGTTTTGCACAAAAACAACGTATTGAATTTATTCTCCTTCCTTTCCCCTCTGCCGTACACACTTAGGAGTCAGGGAAAGTAATCAATAAAAGAACAGTGGCTCCAATTACAGCCTGTTTCCTGACTTGTTCCAGGATAATACTCACACTGAAACAAATGGCAAAGCTGTAGCTTACCCACAGTCTTTCAAGAATCCATCTTTTCTGACATTTAGACTAAATTTAAACTGTAATTCAGGGCAATTTGGTGCTGGTAGCTGACTGTCTGTCTTTTAAGTCTATGGTGTGATTTTTAACCACTGTGTTGCATTATTACTATTTTGCATCTCATGGCATGGAGTTAATTTTACATTATTCATAACATTCAGGGAGAGAAGAACGAGATATGTATAGCAGAAAGCAAAGCAAAAAGATATCTCTACATTAGGCTATAAGCATGTACTCTGAGAAAAGAAAAGAAAGGTCAGCAGCTCTGTAACCTACATCTAGGCTCCAGCAGGGGCCGATGTGAGCTGGCACACTCATAAAACCTCATGCAATAAGATGCCACAGTACCAGGTTCTGGGATGACCCAGGTAATTCACCAGAGACCATTACTAGTTGACTGTGTTTTCCTTTCTCCTTCCATAGCCAATTACAGGATGGTGACCGCTTACACTCCTAGGAAAACATGTGCTTTCCTTCTTTCCCTGGTGCCTCGAGCTGTGATGCAATACAGTGAGGGCTCCAGCACTGATCCCATCCCTGGGTGCATGTCCCCAGTCCCATGCCCTGGGGCTGTCAGACAAGGGGAACCCATCTGGGGTGAGGTATCCCCCACACCAGAGCTGGTATTTTTATTCAACATTGTTCCTGGCAGCGTGGGGCAGAAAGGAGACATGTCTAATATTTTTGCTGTCCAGGAGGATTACACCGTGTTCAGCATATGCCCTGGATCTTTACAGGTGACTTCTAGAAACAGGAAATCTTGTCAAATATTCAACAGCCCGTATTACCATGGGACCAGCCTGAGTTACAGCAATATAAAGACAAAATATTGACTGAGTTTGTTTTTCAGGGGAGAATGAATAACACAAAGTCCTGTGACTATGTGTTTACATTAAAATTCAAACTAGCGGCTTTTTTTCTGCTAACTTTCAACTAACGTGCAAATAATTAAATTTTAATTGTGCCATGTTCATGAGAAATGAAATTGCATAGTTTATGTACCAGTACTTTCAAAGCTAATTTTGACTTTCTCTTGAGGTGAACATTTGTAGCTGAAGAGTTTGCATTTACAGAACTGATCTGTGTGGCAACAACTAATCCAAGTACTTTAAATGATGAGAAATTGTAGGGAAGAATTTGCCATTGGTGAACCTGGATGGTTAAAAGATGGAATGCCTCCCTTCCTAAATCAAATATAATTAAAGAATGATTAAATTAGTAAGAATCTTGATTATCATGTTCCATAATGATAAAATGATTTGTTTGTGGAACACGTTCTTCATTATAGATTATTTCTTCAGCTCTGGTATTTTCTGCCTGCACTGCAGCCAGCTGTGGTTAGAACGCTGTGGTCCCACAGTCCTGAATAACATTGTGAAAAGAGAAATACTAACTGCTAGTTCTGATGTGACAGTATTTTTTAACAGTGAAAAAAAATCTCAGATTGTTTAACAGTGTATTTTATGGCTAATTCAAACATTATTGTTACCTATGCCATGGTCTCCACTTGCTGCGTTTCTTTAATTAGCAAGCTACAATACAATGATCTCTAATAACATATACTAAATCACATGAAAATGATACAAATTAGAAGTACATTAGTTGAGAGGGTGGTTTATTAACCATAAACATTCAGATTAATCAAACTTTAGCTCTAAATGTTTGTTGCCTTGTGTGTTTCCATCCCCTTTACTATTATGCTTTGGTAGGTTGGCTTTGGCATCTCTAGGTGTTTGTTTTTTACCAAATGTTGATTCATACTTCATGAAAATTGTGATTCACAGCTTTATATAAGCCTCTGAGATTCAGAGGTGCATTTAACACTAATACAAATTATCGGCACCTTATTCCCTCTTCTTAGTGGAGACATGCCTCTTTACTACTGCAGTTTCTCTCTGATGGGAATTGGCTTTCCCTACCCTTTACCCATTGGAATGAGAGCTACAGGGAGAGAGAGCTCACAGGTTGTTATTCTCTACCTTTTTTCAGCTACCCATATTTCTAGCAGAATCTCTTCTAGCTCAATCCCTTGGTCCTAAATCACTCAAAGATACTAGGATTTTGTCTCTGACTGCAAACAAGAAAACAAGATTTTTAAAACTCTAGTGGAGATATTTAATTTTTCTTGATCATACCAAATGTTATTTTGCTAAAAAAAAAAAAAAAAATTCGAGATGAACGTTTTGTGGACAAACTAGAAATACAGGCAATAGCTCATTCCCAGAGATGATTCACTGTAAGTTGAACGGGAACTAAGAACCTGACTGTTGTGAAAGTTACTGTATCCATGCAGCCTGGTAAGGTCCACAAACCTAAGAGAAGGCTTTTCGTAGATTAAAGAAAAGAGAAGAAATGGCCCAGTCCTTAATTACTGAAGTCCCCAGAAGTAGGTACAGCTTTGGTGTGGTACCTCAGGAAGAGGTCTGCTGGCATCATGGTCACTCCAGCAGAAAAGCAGGTGTTAACCATACTGCAGTGGTGCCTGAGAGAATATGGATCAATTCAGAAAAAAAGAAGGGAAGGGAAGGGAAGGGAAGGGAAGGGAAGGGAAGGGAAGGGAAGGGAAGGGAAGGGGAGGGGAGGGGAGGGGAGGGGAGGGGAGAGGAAAAAACCCCACAAATCCCACCCAAACCCCCAAGCCTGCTGTACTTCTCTGGGATGAGTTAGTCCAGTAGCAGACCTCTGGAACAAGACAGATGTACAGTTTGATCAGAAAACACCATGAAGACAGCATAAGGAACCCATGGCTGAACACACTTGAGTGACTCATTTGGGTATTGACACTGGAGCATGGTGAAATGAGGATGTTACTCCAAAATGTAACTATTGGTGACAAACACTTTGTACTCCCTGCACAGAAGCACACAGAGGAGTCACAGAAAAAATTGTGTCACAGAAAAAATTGTACCACAGATCTCTGTGGCATTGAGTGAACATAAAGACAGAAGAATAGAGAAACAGTATTTTTTCATTTATTTTATGCTTAAACCCCCAAACAGTGTTCATAAGAAGATTTCTTAGTTGAATAAACAAAGAATTTAAAATGGTATTGAGTCATTGAAGTTAAGGATGCAACTGTGTTATAAAGACTCTCCAGAAAATAGGTTTTCCAGGCTCATCTTGATGCAAAGAACTTCTTTCATTTACATGAGCGTATATGGATACTCAGCCATTGTCTCTGGACAGATTTGTCAGGTATTAAACCTGTAACCAGTGTTACACGTGGTCTTTTTTATTCTCTTGAGTATGTGGATTTGCTGATCACTCAGTTCTGTCTGTGGGCTCTGTTCCTAAGACTTAGGAAAAAAAAATTAAATATGTAAGAAATTCAGTTAAAGCACTGAGGAAAATTAAAAACTTCAGTCTCTACTGGTGATAAAAATGCAGAGTAGAAATGAGCAGATGGTACACTATACACCATCATTCTTGCAGAACATATACATATATAAAAAATAGCTCTATCTCCATTACAAAATAAGACTTGCCACCTGTAACTCAAATACCCTCTCCTCTAAGGAATATCTCACTTGTTGATCCAGTAGAAGCAGTGGTAGGTAAAACTGGGAAGCTGTGTGTGAGAAACAGACTGGGTTTTATTTTCAAAGGTAAACGTTATTTTAAAATCATTAGATGGATCATAATTTTCTTCCAGATTTACTCCATAATTATTTTATGCTACCAATGAAGCGCAAGATAAACCAGGTTAGTTTCAATACCTTATTAACTTTATCTAAAATAATTCATCATGTTCCCTAAATCACTTTAATTGATATACTTCAGTTGATAGAACTTGATAGTTTTAACTAATTTTCAAGTTGTTATGAAGTCCATGATATTTTTTAAGTTCAGTTTGGTTTTGTTTATCAGTGATGGGAATGGAACAGTGAAACTATCTTTGTGTTTAAATGAAGCAAAAATTCCTCAGAGTAGCTACAGTTTAAGGGAGCAGGAAGTAATCTTTAAGAAATTTTCCTTTTTGTACAAATGCTGATTGTCTAAATAAGCAGTTAGGCAGCTAAAATAATCTTTAGAATGATTTGGGTTGGCAATCTGAATGGAGAAGTAGGTGAGATGGAGGACGTATCCATCTCCAAGTCCACACTGAGGTATTAACCTTTATCATCCCCGTGCCCCACTATCAGGCATAGGGCTCCAGCATTTTACTTCATCCAGGAGGTTTGCGTCTGCCACAACCCCTGGTGCCAACGGAGTGACCCCATCAGCCACTGGTTACAGACGCTAGGATGGATGGAGGGTAAGTCCTTCTGGGTAACTTAAGACAAGGATAGTGTTTGCTAGAAAAATCATTTCCCATATATAATTTTAAGGTCCCAAGTCATTCATTGAAGTAAGCATGAATTAATAAAACCTGATGAATTGCAAAGAGGTAATGAAAGGGATTTCTGCTTATCATAAGAGCTGATCCCGCATCAGAGGTGCGGATCTGAAAACTCATGCCAATTTTGGCATGAGGACTTGAAGCCTGGTGCTGAATTATGGAGCACTGTCCTCCTGGGAAACTGCACATCCCTTCTTTCTTCCCTTCCACTAAAGCTGAAACAGAAAGCAATTGCACCACTACTGGTAGCCAGTCTTTTCAATTTTTTGCCCGTAACCAGGGGGTTGTTTGGTTTTTTTCTGGCTCCTGGACTAAACTGAGAAGTACAAATAACAGTGAGCTAAGTTAAAAAGAGTGAAGTTTTCTCTTTAGCAACAGCTGTGCAAGAGAAAGTGATGGGACCTGGGCTTGCATTTCTAAGGTCAGAATTAGGCTGAAGGCTTAGAACCTGAGAGCAGTTTTCCAACACACTCAACAGAAGCAGTTCCAACAGAGACCAAGTCACTCTGCTGTGTGGGGTCTGATCTCTCAGAGAGCTCAAAATCAAGGTTGCTCCTCCCCAGGTTTTACCACAAGCATTAGGCATGCTTTTTTCCCTAAAAAATCCAGATCTCGGTATTATACAATATGCCAGAAACTCTGCTTTCGTTTAAAAATAAAAGGTCATTTAAACTTTTTCCTGTAAAGCTTAAAAACATGGCCCCAGTAGAAAAACATAAATGAATAATTTTTAGAAGTTGCTTGGCCTTTGAGCCAGGCATGCAATTTTCTATGACTGAGACATGTGGTGCCAGTGCCATGAAAACCCCAAAGCTGCAGTCTGGGCTGGTGTGGAAGGACATACACAGAGTGCAACTGGAGATGGCAATTTAATCTGCTGATATTTTCTACCAATAAAACTGAAGAGTTAGAAGCCAAAGACATCATAGAGGAGAGTGCCGCTGAAACACCCAATGAAGCAGAGATTCCCAACTGAATGATCACAGCATTACTCTAAGAATAAAGGAACACACAACATACTGGGGCACGTTAAGGGTATAAAATGCAGCCTTTCACTTCACATTTGCAGCTAGTGGCTTGGAATCTGCTAATAACTCTATGACTCAAAATGCTAGTAAATAATACAAGTATTTGTAACAAAAAATCATTATTAGATAAGCACAACATTGTACCCTCAAACTAAAAGCAGATGTTCAAAATCCCCTCATGATATTTATGACGTCCAGAATATACTTAAACACGTGCCATCACCTTTTCTTTCCAGCGATTAGGTTACCATGAAAGCATCCTTTTCAAAGCTGAGTTGACAAAGTTGTGCTAAACTGCACTTTAATAGTAGTCTCTGCTTATGTCTTGTTTTGCTAAGTAGGCTTTTTTGGATCTAAAGTTAAAACTTCAAGCAGTTGTGAAATATTTTATAACCGATGTGCTTTTCTACTGCCTGTTTTCAAAATACAGTCTTTGTGGCAAGCTGCATATTCTGGATGTTTAGGGGCTAAATTATTCTAACATTCAGCAGAATAAAAACCATTTTGTCTACAGAAAAGCAATATCTAATATATTTTTCATTATAGAATGACTACAGAAAGGACAACTGGCAGAGTAAGACCCATCTCTTTAGATTCAGTACAAGTCTTCCAAAGCAAAATGTGTTCAATTTTCTATTATCTGAATTCTGTGGTCACAGATGTTCTCCTTTCATTTTACTTATTGACAAAAGACAATCATGTATTTAGTCCAGTCACTTTATTGTCTTGCTTTTATCACTAAAAATATGCTCATCTGAAGTGATTTTTTGTGAGTCTTGCCAAAAGCTGTTTCATGAAATTAGAAATAATATAGAAACCTTACTTGATCCATCCATTTTGAATTATTTCTGATGCAAAAGATAAAGCGTAACTAGCTCTGTGCTTACTATAAGCATGCCTTATTAAATTGTACACATAAAGGCCAATATTCCATGGAAATTCTGGGTGCTATCTCAGCATGCTTCACATCAAAACCAGCTGAAAGCTATACAAAACTTATGGAGGAAATATTATAAATGGATTTTAGGGACACATGCAGTTACTGTACACTCAAAATACTTAGATCAAAAGCTAAAGACTAATTTTTTAATTGCATACCAGTAGTGAGGGCATTATACCTTCTCTTCTTCTGTTCTTCAGAAGGGATGCAAGTCAACGAGGTGATGGGTGTCCTCAGGTTAGGGAAGCTTTAAGTAAGGGTTCAGAATCATGTAGACTTTGGTGTGTTTACAGTGTGGGCTACTGATTCCAGCAGTTCCTTTATTCTACAGTCTGCTGGAAAATCTTTTACTTCCCATTTCAATTTCATCATATGGACATGCAGTCAAATTAAAACCTCGCCGTTAATTTTCCTCATAGTAGGGAATATGGTCTAGATAAATAGATTAACACACATTAAAAGTTGCTGTGAAGCACTGTGGTGCTGAAGGAGCAAAACAGATCACTTTTTGCAGTGCTCTTGGCAGTACTAACTAATAGTTTCTTATTTAGAGACCTTAATAAAGAGTCCAGGAACAGCTGGATCCTGAAGCGCAGACACAATGTGATCTTCCAAAAATTTTAAGAGAGACATGTATGAAAGGATTAGAAAAACCACAGGTTCTGTGTTCCCGATGGCTTTCAAATATTTGCTTTTCACATTCTGTGATCTAGAAAAGCACCTGAACGTAGGTCATAAAACATCTGTAAATAAAAGCCCCCAAACCCAACACCATATACATATCTGCATTCAAGCATGCAATAACAGGAATAAAATATGAAATGAAAGCTCAAAACTTAGCCAAAAATTGCAGAAGTTGATAGAAAGAAGCTGCTACAGCAGTGTTGCGTAGATGATCTGTCAATTTTTTCAGAAATGCTGAGGCATCCTTTGAATTTTAGAAGGTTGAGAAATACCGGATTTGAGAGCTATGTTTTATCAGGCAAAACTGTGAACACTAAATGTGTTGAAAAAGGCATCTGCCCAGAGTCCAATGAAAGCCAAGCCCTGCTATGGCTGAGAAAGAAGTAGTCTGCCTGCTGTCAGAGCTCCCAGCTCTGGCCCCCTGTGTAACTGGACAGCCAGAGCATTTGGGAGACAGATACTAATGGGAGGTGAACTATCACCATAGGCTCATTAAACCGACATAGTAAGTAAAAAAATTGGTACAAGAGGTAGACTTTTCCTGTGTGGGCCACCTACTGAAGAAATAAACCTATTTTTCATATATGGCCCATACGATACATTAAGAATATTCACCATACATTAAGAACATTACTTACTAGTTTAAAGCAAAATTGAAGAATAAATAGAACTCATCACAAATTGTATGATACATCAAAGGAAATGACCATGCTCCCTTCACTCCTTAAGCTGTTTCTCAATAGTTATTGAACAGATGCTGTTCTTGGAAAAAGAAAAAAAAAACATTATAGAGAATAATTCTAAGACCCCAAGTGTTAACTGTAAATTGCTGAGATTACTTACTTTTAAATATAAACCTTAAATGCAGGGGTCTAAGAACAAAATGAATGCTTGACTTTTTCTGTAGAGAATATAAAAATTCCTCCAAACCTATTAATCTATTTTATGGTGTTAACTGCATAACTATTCTGAAATGGCCATTTTTCTTACATCTTGATAATGAAAAAAACAAAATGTGTTAAAGAGTCCAGATTAAAGCCAGGTCAATGTCAGAGTGTTTTTATGAAAATGTCTGCTTCACTAAAAGAAGCTGAGGGCATGATTTAGTTTGAAATCTTTCAGAATTTGGAACAGTATTTGTGTGTACATATGCTGTGGTCCTGGGGAAGGATAATGGGTAAGGAGAAAGTTTTACAGACCTTACTCGTGCTTGAAAACATTTATAATTGTACAAAAATCAAAGCATAGTATTCAGTTGCTAATGCTCTCTGAAAAGAAAATTCAGTAAAGGAAAGAAAATTAGGTCAATTTACTTTGGTCTCTAAGCACAGAAAAAATAAAAAAAGAAATGGCCTCTGTAGCTTTTCAAGTACTATTACTCAGAAGATCAAATCTAGAGCTTCCACAGTCCACTCTATACTTGAAAGGAACAGTTGCAAGTGGACATTTTTTTCAACAAAAATGGTATTAATTTTGAAACAACCCCATACTTCACAGTTAAAGTAGCTCGAAAGATTCAGTCAAACAACTCTAGCCCTTAATATCAATTGCCATTAGTCTTCCCACTACAGTTTGGTTTTTGTATGGCAGGGGTTAGAGGCAGATGGTGAGGAGTTGTGTTTAGCTATGGTTGAAGTTTCCTGAACAGGAGGAACCCAAAAGTGGTCTCAGAAGAATCAACAGATGTGACCTTAACAGCCAGGACACTGATTTTCCTCACCAGCTACTGTTCAGAAGATTATGTCAGTGACATAAGAACATCCTAAGGAGTACCTCTAATCTCTTCAGAAAATTGATGAAAATAATTTCTGTAGATTTTCCTTTCCAGTGGGAGGCAAGAACAATATTGAGTTCAGCCTTGATTTGGCAAAGTCGTGTGTCGTGTGTGTCCCCCCCCCCCTTTTTTTTTTGTCAATGGCCAGTACCTCTGAACAGTGATAAAATCTTGTTCTGATGCATATGTTTAATTTTCTTCCTGGGTAGTGTGCTGGGAATCCAGGCATCATTCTGCTTCCAGCCTCTGATCAGACCAGGCCATATTTTAAACTGTTTTTTTTTTCCATATTATTTCTCAAAAGCTTTGCGGAATTGGCTTCAATTGTACAGAGCACATCACAGAGTTCTCCTGGTACTTTCAAAGGTCATCCTTAAACTTAAATTTTCTTCCCTTACCTTCATAGTGCTTGGTCCTGCAGAAAATGCATAGTCTATCTTAAAAGCAAATAACTGGCCCCCAAATCCTATCACTATAGACTCTTGGGCATATTTCTGCTCTGGTATGCATGGGTGTAACTGCACACTTCAAGTAAGAGAAAAATGTGGCTCAGTACATAAGCATAAGTCTGCTGGTAGGTTCTGCCCAAAGAGAGAAGAGGTTTATCCTGGAACCAATCAAGTATCAAAGCAGGATGATACAGCTGTTTATCTGATCTCTACACTCAAGTAACGCTTAGTATAGCAAATCTTCAAGGCAGGGAAATCCTTCCATTGCTGGGTGAAACAAAATATCATGTAATTTCCTTACTTAAATGAAAAGTGCAAGTCAAATGGGATTTCAACCAGCTGTGTTGAACAGCTCTGCATACTTGTCAAACCAGCCTGCAGATTCTGGGAGGCAGGAAAGCCAGAATGCACATTTACATCCAAATAAATAATGTACCCACAGGATACTTGTGATGGCCCCAGCTACATTTACACTTAGCAAATGTGCACAAAGCTTTGGTTTGGCAGGCTATTTACTTATTCATGCATGTTTCCCCCTTTCTCAATGCCTATTTCAATAACATGGTAGGTTACAAGTCAAAGACTATAGACCAGGCGCTTAAGTAGCCACTAAGCGATGGTAATACAGAATTGTTGCTTCTCAGACTTGAGAGTGTGAAGGCTCAAGCCAGCAGGTACAGAAGCAAGTGTTCATTTAAGCACACCTGTGAAACCATTAGCCCATTAGCCAAGACTCTTTCACAAGATTTTTCTTCCCTGTTGTTACTAGCATTTTTCACAAAGAGACCTTAGATGAACTACAGTCACTTTCAGTTTTCTCACTGAAAAATCAATCATCTCCCACAAGTAAGGGGAGATTTAATTTTTATACAAAATGAATAATGAAGACACTGGTCCTCAGAAAAGGCATTCTTTTGAATATCATGGCTCAGTAACATATTTCAGCGCTTACCAGAAATAAATCACCTGTCTGAAGTCGAACATATCAAAAAGCACTCCAAGCGATTGGGATACATTTGTCTGTCTCAAAGCTCTTAAAGAAGAAAAAGAACTCAGAAGTACTTTGTTGCCATCTTTTCCACAGTAGTATTGTAGTAATTAGAGAAACTTGATCTACTTGTTTAGAAACCCTTTTTGGACTGTTCTAGCCTCCAGGGAAAAGGGAAGCCCTTTGGGCTACTTTCTTCAGTGCAGGCAGACTGAACAGACAGTATTTTCAAAGTAGCTTTGACAGGAGCTCAGCATCTGATGGAAGTGAGTAACTCAGAGCACTTGGCACTTCCACATGGCTTTGGAAATCCCATCTGGCTAGAATTAGGTTCTAGGAATGCATTTATTTTTTTCCCCTCAGAAAAACAAAATAGTCTAACCCAAAATGACACTACAGTGCATATGAAATGCTATCTATTGCAATAAAAGATGCTCTGATGTTACAGTAAGTCTACTACATCTTCTCTTTGCAAAACTTCCTTCAGCCTTTTACTGGCCAGAAATAGGCATGAGTTACCAAATTGTTTCCTCAGAAAGGTTATGAAGGCTTTTCCACTCCAACATCTAATTAGCTTTGGAAAAATTCACAGTGCAGTAGAGTATGCAGTAATTGGAGTGAAAGTGTTACCAAAATCCGGAATAAAACTCCTTAACAGCAATCAGAAGTTAAGAAGCAGGCGCTCCTTTATTGCAGCGCTGGGCACACAGGGGATTGCTTCACCTATCGTGTGCACCTGGCTAGTCTAACTATGCAGGTTAAATACACACCTGTTATACTTATTCACTAAATTTCTGGAAAATGTTATACATAATCATTAACTTTCCGATAAATCATTAGCATATATAAATGTCTCTTCATGCAGGCACAGTGAAGGTCTCTGGTGGTCTTCAGAAGCCCTCTGGTGGTCTTCCATAATCTTCCTCACTTGTCCGCTTCTTGACCTCTCTTAGGTGATTCTGCACAGTACGATTCTCACCATCATCTATATTAGTTTACTTAAAAATGCATACTATGTCTATTCTCAAATTTAACCTTTCTAATAATTGGTCCTTCAGTCACACCATCTTATTAATATTCTTATGTTAAAACAATCATTGGTTAATCTCACTTAACTCTGCTGATTGGAATCCTCGATAATTAGATCAAGGTGGGAAGGGTAAGGGGTTTCCAAGCAGCAAACTAATGTCCATAGCGGCTTCCTTAGTTTCCTAAAACAAAACACTACAAACCAACAAATCTTTGTCAAAGTTTCTGTGGTTAACTGATTTTAGACAATACTTGAATTCTTATAGTTACACATAGTACATTTTCTAAAGTTCCTAAGTTCCTATGACTACATTTCAAACTTAACACTCCCATACCTATGCTTCACAATTTTCTACTTCTTAATCAAACCAAACTCTTTTATATAATTAGATTTTAATTTCTTTATCAAAATATTTGCAACAAAAGGTAAGAATAACATCCTGTCTATGATGGAAAATTAAGGCTTGCAGATTTTACTCTATCAACACATAATGCTACCACCAAAAGAGATTGGTATTCAGTGTTGCGACAGATCTGAGACTGCCCCTGGATCTACACACAGTGCTGCTCAGTGAATGATGTTACAGGAGACTGGAGAGCATAGGAAAGAAAAACCTTTAGTCCATGAGAAATAAGGAAGGTCAGTGGAGGAAGACAACTTTAATCACAATTAGTGAAAAGAGTGCAAATGTCAGAAAGGACAGAGTAAGTGAACGGTGTGAGCAAAGCAAGGTGGTAAATGTGTGCATGGGGCAGGAATAAGACTCTGTTCTGTGAGGCAGCCCTTCCTCATGAGCCTGTGGAGGCGATTCTGGCCTTGGGACTCATTTTTTTAGGCACAAGACCAACCTCATGCATTTGTCTTGTTTTGGCAGAGGTTAGCTGAGGCATCAATGCAACCCACCTGGGTATCTCTAACCTACAAAGCCACTTCAGATGAAAGCGCAAAAGTCACTGAAAGAGAGGAATCCCACTGGAAATGTTAGGGTGGTGATAAGCAGTGACAAGCATCAGCAGCATGCTCATCCAGTGTGCAGGCTCCAGATGGAGAAGAAATCTTTCATCCCAAAACAGGGCATCATGGCAGCAGTTTCCATGGGTTTGTCAGCAGCAACAGCGCTGTATGGGCTACCACTGGCTAAGGGCAGCAGACCAGGACTGCCTGCAGGAAAACAGAGCTGGCCCTTGCGGTGGGTGGGAGGCAGCGCTAAATGGCATCCAGTCCATTCAAGCTCATCTTGCTGGATGCCACAGCCACCAGAGAAATGAACGCTTGGATTAGTGCCTCATTGCATAAAGGGACAGTGTCTGCTGTTACAGAAGCTGTAGTGATAAATACCGATTTCTTCTTTTCAGCCATGAATGTTATCTCCCCAGCTGCTCCCTAGGGTATAAGCCATTTTTCTGAAGAATTGCTGGTCAGCTGTTAGTACAAGATGGCACCACCGACTACACAAGTGATAGCGCTGCTCAGTCAGTTGTTTGCAACAAGCAGCATGCAAACAGATGACTTTGATAACCCTGCCAGTGGTGACTTGACCAAGATGGAGGTGGTGTTAGGTAGTATGCTCATCTACATACCTTTCTCTCTCAGATCTATAACAGAAGAAAACAGAGACAAAACAGGACAAGCAGAGTGCAAGCGTACCCTCCGCACACTCTCCTTTTTGACAGTTTAGAGGGACCTCATCAAAATGTGCCTATAAAAGACACTATTAAGATGACTGCAGCAGAAAGAGGGAAAATTCTGGGGGGGGGGTGTGTCTGTTTGCTTCATGCATTTACCAACATAAGCTCAGGAGAACAATCTAGAAATAGCTGACAAGGACCTGTGTTCATGGCATTATGGATCAGTGTCAATCAATGTCAGTCAGTTACTGATCAAAGCAGACTTAGCTTGTGCATATATGTTTTGTCTCCACTCAAACGGTATCACTTGTATTGATCGAAAATTAATAGATATGTTACTGATACCTTATAACTGCTTTGCAGTATACATATACCATTAAAGCCTTATCCTCAATTAGCAGGTCTCCAACTCTTGAGGGAAATACGTAGCTTGAACTCTGCCTTCATACAGTTAAATAAATTTGCCTTTGATGAGCAGAAATAACTCCAAAGTCTGCTGGCATTATAATTCATATGTGATTTTAATGTCTTCTGAACTTTCTCGAGGTTTTTTTGTCTCATACTGATTATCTTCACACTGAAAGATCAACGGTCCTTGAATTACGGGACCCATATCACACATTTGACAATTCCTGAAGAATCTAAAACTAAATTTGTTTCGTATAGGTGTACTTATAGTACTCATTCTATAGAAGTCTCAACAGTTATTAGCATTGCAGTCCAATGCTCTAAATCAGTGACACTTATCAGTGCTGCTAAATTGTGAGTCGCCTTCCTGGACTCCACCAAAACAGGAAATTGAACAAGAGATTAATCAGGAAGTTAATGCAGGCAACCAAATATAAGGGTCCCCTCAAAGGCTAAAGACCTGCTCTTATGCTTTCATCTCTATCTCAAAGTCCAAATATAAACAGCTTCCCTACTAGTTAATTTACAGGGATTAATAACTGGATGACTTTATAATTCACTTCAATAAGACTGGGAAAACAGGTCAATAAATCATGTCTTTTATCTGCCTGCTCGGGCTTGTTCTGAAGTCTGTTCTGCATCTATGAATGATTAGCAGCAGGTGTAAAATAGTTCCCCAAAGGTTGCTACTGGCAAGGCCCATTCACTCCTGGATGCTCCTGACAACAGTTCATTAATTCCCCAAGATTTCAGACATAAGTCCTGACATCCAAGTTAAGGGTACGTCACATCTGTTTCCATTAAGAGACCATAAATGACCTTAGCCAGTAATTCAAATATTCAGCAGCTTTACCACCTATCCGGGATAGTTGGAGGTTTTTTTCATAAAAGACCACTAAAGAAAGAACCAGGTGCCACTGGCCTTTTTCTTCCTTTAAAAAGGCAACTTGCATATCTTCTTTTTTAATCTAAGTCCTCCTGGAAAAATATTGAGGATTGGAATATTGCAGCCTTTTGAGATCCTGTGACCCAGGGGAGCTAAATTTATGCCATTACTGCAAGTTGTACTCTGCTTTGCAAACAAGTGGCTGTAACTCCTCTGATATTACATTAGAAAAGAATATAATTATTAAAATCTGTGCCTTAAACCACTGAAAAATAGAAAAAGTATATTTGATGGAAAAAGAACTAGATGAAACAAGGTGGAAAGGAGGAAACTGAGAATGTCAACAACATAATACAACAACTGCTCAGCCAGAACTAGCATTCAGTTTAATATAGTAAAAATGGGCTTGCTTCACTCAGTAAGCATCTGGTGTCCAAATCCTGCAGCTGTCTTACTTTGATCAGACCTTTGCAACTGCACTGTCTTTAGATGCAGCAATTAGGCCCAATTCAGCACTGCAACTGAGTCTCATGCAAATCCAAGGAAGAATATATTAGCATACAGCAGAGAAGTATCTGAGCATCAGTGTGAACTGCAGCATCTGAGATTGCTCTTCCTTAAAGACACAGTTTCCAGAATAAGAAAAAAAAATTCTGTAGGTGGCCCTCTCAATCTCTGAGAAAAAAAGCATGTATACTTTTTTCTGTAAGTCAGTCTTGTATTCTATGTATAGTGGGGCTTTAAGAGCAAGTGCTGCACGTCTGCTAAAAATGCAGATCACACTCTGGAGTCTTTAAGCAACAGGACAATCTTAGCCTTGTTTGGTAGCAGGAGCACAAAAAAGGAGCATATTGCAATGCTGCTATTTGCTTTCAGGTGTCTTGGTCATCTTGATCATATATCAACTTCCAGTAACACGCAGTGGTGTTGAAAGAACATACATCAGCTGAGGAGCACACACCTTTGGAAAGGTTATTTTAACCGTAATTATTGCTACAGTATACAAGATGAAACTCCCTCTTCTTATCATCAGATGCCAGACTAGGTTATTTGTTTAATCACAGCATTTGTCAAGAGGACTGCATAGCAGACCTTAGTGAGCAAAGGGCTTTATGGACTGCTTCTCCTCTTCCTTCCCCTAATATGTTATATGCCTATTCAGGCATTCCAGATAGTTTAGCTGCCAATAACAAAGATTGCCTGAGGCATCAGAGATGGACACACACTAGGACTATCTCATATTTGCAAGGCTTTCTTCAATGTCTATGTTCTAAACAGCAACACTTCTTAGCAATGAGACTAAGTCTTCCCATGTGACAGCATTTGTTTTTTTGATTTGTAAACAGATTAGAACAATTGCAGAAATAGCTATTTCTCATATACATGTGATGCTAGCATAAGGACAACTTTTATGAGCCAACTTCTTTGCTAGTGAAGTGCAAACCATTTCCTTATTTGGGTAGTAGGATTGCTTTTTGTCCATATCTAAACTCATAGTGATTTTACCAATCTTCCAGTATCAGTTAGGTAGTTGCAATTTTCTTATGCTCTTAATTTCTTTTTTACTTTTGAACCAGGACAACTATGGTACATACGCGCAGACTAAGTTTTACCAATATTTAATACTAATAATGAGGTAAAATCTGTCCAAAACTTGCCAGATTCTGAAGCAGCCTGTGAATGTGATGAAGCATTAAGTGAAGCTACCACTACAGGTCTGCTGATCGCTTTCACATCATGAACAAAAACTCTTTTGTGGATCTCATAACAGTGGTCAACAAATACCTTTTGTTAAGATCTGCCAAGGGAAACAAACCTCTTTGTTGTACTATACCTAGCGCAATGATGTCTCTCTCCGTAAGATCTTCTTGGGAGATAGCTAAAACTACAACTTTAATACCCACTCATTACTCTAGACATGTTTACTTACACTGATCCAGAGCAGATAAAGAGAAGACATGCAACAGCACAGAGCAGAACAAGGAAACACTTTACTAGAAAGAGTACCACTTACAACTGCTATCTGGTTTCACGTTCGAAGCCTGTGATTGTTTCATGCAGTTGATCACAGTCTGATTAACTATCACAGTTAGAGAAGTTGGAAAATGTGCAAAAGAACATCACTATTTGAGTCCTTACTAGGAATAATCCTGTTTTTAAGTCTGACTCAAATATTAAGTGCAGAAAAAACAATTCAGTTATCCAGTTTAACAGAATACAGACCACAGAAACTCATCCCAGAATTTCTTTGATAAATACACAACTGAATATGATGACAGGAAGGCACAGAAAGCTCCTAGCTTCAGTTATGCACTAAGTTGGTGATAAAGAGGGAAGTTGAGCTTTCCTTTTCTTTGAAGAGAGATACTGCTTGTGCTGTGCAGTATCTTATTTGTATCTACTCGTGGGGACAAGTAAACAGCTTGTCACATCCGTAACAGTCTGCATACAACATTCTCTCTGCTATCTTCAGTGTGGGTAAACCAAAAGCACCAAAAAGGAATCTGATGCATCAAATCTCTCCTGGTATTTTCTGTTACTAAGACCACAGTTTGATATATCCCATAAAAAAACAGACTACTTTGCGCTTGAGTCCAATAGCAACAGTAAGAAGTTTGAATCATTTGACATTCCAAACCAAGTGCCAAATAAGAAATGGAAAGAAAAAAAACAAAAGGATTTCTCAAGATGGCAAGTATATTCTTCCTCCTACTTCAGCTATATACGAAGCACTAGAGTGGAACTATGGTTTCCAAATAACTTGACTATTGAGAACAAAGACCTTGTCTCTAAGAGTAGTGACTGAGCATTTATTCTTGGTGAAAATGACACCATTTTTAAGCAGTAATGATCAACACTGGTTACTTACTGGGAATTAATGGCACAGGATATTTTTTTGGTTAATGCAATTTCAGCTGGTATATTGAGAGCTTTTACGGAGGATTAGTGAGTCACAAAAAGCCTTGCTCACTTGCTTGGACAACCTTTCAAAGCTGCTTTCCATTTCAGATGGTGTGTGCTACCATCTCACAGCTGAGATGGGTGACCTGTGTGGTCCCATTTCTGTCCTTACCTGCTGCATATAAAACTGCACTTCTATACATGCTTAATTCTGGTCAGATTCATTGGTTGCATGGCTTCATTTGAACCGCAGTTTCAACCTTAACTGAATTTTCCCTTGCACATAGTTGTCTGTATCTGCATTTTTTTTTGTATTCTTCCTGTTCATAAGTAGTACCTGCCATACCAGCTGCTTTTAGTAAGAAAATAGTTAATGTTCTAAGTGTAGAATTCTGATTGTTTGAAAAAGTGTACTTCTCATATTCTGAGCCCATGACTAATAAACAGGATCAAGCACTTTCAAGAACATATTTTAATTTGTGTGAAGAAATTGCACAAGGAATTTTTAAATCCTTATATTTAGTATGTATTGAGAGATATTAATGTAATACAAATAATTACAAGGCAATTGTTCATTGTCCTAGTATTCTTTTTTTGCACTTGAATAGCTGTAAGAGCAGTTTGGAAGAAGAGGAATCTGGTGAATCTGGAGTTGAATTAAACTTACAGTTCAGAAAAACAAAGGATGACTACATGAAATGCAGAATATTCCTTGAAGGAACAGTTTTAGCATAAATACGGAATGGTTGTTTTAAGTTTCACATTATAAATGATAGCAGCAAACCTTGCAGCCACTCACTTTAAACAGTCCAGAAAGATTCTTTCATTTCCTGAGGTATAGTCAGAAGTTAGGGAGGTATACTTCCAAAACTTTAATGGCTGTACACAACGGAGGTTTATAACATTACTTAGCATTCTGCTACACCAAATGAAAAGTCAGTTGACATTCACTCCCTAGTTGGAAAATAGTTCAGAACAGAACGACCGAGTAACAACAGAGAACATGAAACAAAACACTGTCTTTAATTGCATGGGAAGACATTTGTAATTCCACAGGCTGTGGAACCACTAGGGAGGTTGTGAGCAAAGAACAGTTTATTAAAAATAAGTTTATACTGTTAGGTTTTTATTTGAATTAGAAATCCTGAAAAAGAACACTTAAATTTCCATTTGCACCATATTGTGCTCATGCCCTTGAAGTGCTACAAACAGGTAAGATTTCCAAACATGAGCAATCAAATGATTTTCATAAGCCACAAAATTATTGTGACTTCTAGCTCTCTTATTCAAATGAATTTAGATGAAGGTCAGTATTAGGAACACCTCAGCAAAAACACAATGTTTGAAGAGGATCATTATTGGTGTCAGGTATGTTTTCTAGCATAGGTTAGCTGATATGCTGAGAGTGCTGGAGCGCTTCCATGCTCTGAAAAAGCACAGATTTCATAGATTCAGTAAATGCTATTCAGTAAAAGTTAGACACTTCTGAAACGCTATAGAGGAATGCAAATTTTCAGTTTTGTGTTCTATTTCAGAAATCAGATGCATTTAATTTTCATCTCACTTTCAGTGTCCTACATATCATCTCATCACCCAAAACTCTGTAATTTTCTCAGCTACATTTCTCTTAGAAAAACAGAGAACAGAATGAGCTAGGTTTTTTAAGCCATGCCCAGAGACACATGAAAACTCTTCCAGAACATAAGTAGTACTTCATACAAACAAATATCAGCTGGAGGCAACAAACTGGAACAACCTCTTCTCACTAGATACTATGCCCAACCACAGAAGAGACCAGAATGTCTTTGTATCATCACCAAAAAAATGTCTCCTGTGTAAATATGCAGTTCCAGCTAAACTTCATTTAAAGGTAATTGCAACCTGGCTGACTTTAAGCACTGAGTTGCTTATATCTTCAGTACTTACTGAGCAGAAGCAAGCCTTTATTTTTCAGTTACAAAAGAATACGTCTTCACATGTGAAAAAAAGATTACTAATGTGCAGAGTACCTAGGTGCTCAGGGAATGAATGCACAGAACGGCACATCCCCACCTCCCCGCTCCCTGTTGTCACTAAAGCCTTGGACTCACCAGCCCACACGTGTCCATGATGCATAGGTTACATCCCTGCATGTGCTAAGAGCCTCATGCCTTCCACACCTGTGTGTGTGTGAGGGATTATTTTATACCCACTGGAGCAGGGATTATTTCAGTGTCCCTTTCAAATCCATAGGCACAAATGGGCCTTCACACACCACGTATGTGTTTTAAAGTGTTGAAATGGAGAAATGGCTTTTTCTTTTACTGCAGTTTATTGTCAAGACCCTGAAATGTTAGTTTCCTCCACATTTTAAGAATGGAGATGTATGTGAGAGCAAGCAGTGTGGAAACTGTGGCTCTGACTGAAAGTGAGATGCAATGATTTAGATTGTAGGTGTTTGCTATGTAGCATGACCTTTACCTTCATGTTTTCTTGAGAAGTATTTATAGCACATTTCTGCCACAGCACACATCTGAGATCTGTAAGCACTCCAGCGAGTCTGTTAGTACTATTATCTATGAGTAACTGAAACACTGTATTTCATTTTTACTTTCCAGAATCACTTCAGTGATCTCCCCTTCTTTGACTTTAACGTTTTCAGATTTATTTCTTTGACTCGCCTTGCTAAAAGCTAAAGTAAAATTCATTATGATCTACAGCATCTAATTTATGTTCCAGCCAAACAGTAGCCTTGGGCAGAACAAGATATCAGAGGCAGCTGTTAACACTTGGTAGAAGCTCACACTCATCAAAAGATGTGCATGAGTGTACATGTACTAGTTTTCCTAATGACTATTACATCTCTAGGCTTCCTAAGGTGGAAAAACACATTTAGGGAATACATCTCCTACACAGTTTTCCGTCCACTGTATCAGGTCACACACCAGAAGAACCACAGGCAACGTGAAGTTAATAATTATTATTGTATGAGTACCCAAGGACCCTAGTCTAGATCACGGCCCTGGTCCTCTTTTTGCAGAGCTGTGCCATCAAATGGAAAGGAAAACATGATTCGTTCAGTTGCAATTCACATTCCCACCAAACTAGACAGAGGCAGCATCAGGAAGCCATCAGTGCTAATTTACACAGCGGGCTTTCATGGCTCACCCTCACATGGGTGATTATCAGCAGTTACTGACTATCCACTGCTTCAATAAATGTGTTACAGTACATTATATGTTACATATGCTTACTGAACCTTAGCAAGTGTATTCTCAAACAGCCACTATTGGGTTAGCTCACAATAAATATCTTGACGTTCTAGTTATAGTTATGCCTAAGGCCATCGGGCCACTAACTTTGCCTAAAAGTACAAAGCAGACTGCACTTACAAAGCTCCAGCAATAGCACTGGACCTGTTTCTGTGCAATGTGTGTGCCTGTCTAGATAGAAGTAGAGCACAAAGCAGTTCAACTATGCACATGTAATGTGCTGAGCTGAAAACACCATCTCAGCATTACTACAATGTCTGATTTTAGTCTCAATACAAAACATTTTGGGGAAAGATTAAAAGCAAACAGCATCTGACTGAAGATCAAGAACCATCCTTTGTTATCCTCTATCATTTCTACACAAACAGTTTCCTGCTCTTTTACCTATTAGAAAGAAAACTAAAAAAGCTAAGTAAAGATTAGGTGCTTCTGAAATATTATCATTGCTAAACATTTGACCTGATAATGGAAATATGGAAATACATACCAGTTCAAGTATTATAAACATGGTACCAAACAAGTTTGACCCAGCCTGTGCTGATGTTAATAGGCTTGACACAGGTTTTGCATTATTTAGAGCATGATAGAAGACTGCCTGTAAGAGCTTTATCTGCTATTGTTACAAATGAAATCCAAGATGACTGAAAGGGAAAGTGATTAGAGAAAGTGTTTCTTTTTTTCAGCTTGTTTACTCAGTGCACTTGACAATACTTTCTGTACAGTCAGATTCTTCATGCTGAAAAAGATGAGCTTGTACAAATATGCAATCATTATGATAAAGCTTCAGCCAGCACAGCTTGGGCTGTGTATATAACCCCTGCTCTCTTTTTAACTGCCTCCCACCCCATTTAAGGACATGATATCAAGTAGCCTGTATTCACACTAACTTGCTCATGCTCTAGTCCCAAATACTAAACTGGGGGAATTAATGCAAATTACTACATATGTGAAGTTAAAACGTGATAGCTGTTACTCACTAGGTCTCCATTAAGCAATCTCACTCCACAGTAAAGCCATAGCCAAACAGGGCTCCTAGAGCAAAAAGCTTGCCTGTAATGGCTCTTGGACAAGCACGTGCAACCAACTGGCTGTTGATAACAGGGAAATTGAAATAAAAAAAAAAAAAACCTGAAGAAAAAAGCATAACTTCACCTCACCACACAAATGACTCCAGAAGAACTTACCACAGAAACCATCTCACATGGCTCTGGCCAGAACACACTCCTCTTGCTTGAGAGGTTTTCCTGGTGTGATGAGCCAGGCCAGTGGCTTTTCACAGCCTGCCCGACTCCCCCCGGGTGGCCAGAAGGCCCTCCATGCTCTTCCACTGGCTTCATTTCCAGCTCCACTCCTCTGCACGCAGGTGCCACAAAGCAACTTGCTCTGACTTCAGACCCAGAACTCTATTGCTCCACTCATGCCTGCTGCCTTGCTAGCCCACTTTGATTTGCTCTACTTGGCCCCCAGGTTTAAAAAGTAGCTCTCTGGTAATGAAGCACTGTTAGTCTACCTATCCAGCCTAAATTAAGTTCACAAATAATTCAGATGAAAACTTGGTCCCATTTCATATTAATTTCCCTTGAAATCTGTATCGTGCCACTTTGTTTCTTGGCAATATACCAGGAAAGATGTCCAGTGCCTGTGGGAGTAAAGGTGGCCAAGTAACAGTTGTTTCAAACCACAAGCTTTTTCTCAGTAACACTGCAACCCACGCTTGCTCATCTAATAGAAATCTCTTAAACTGTCAGCTCTGACAGTTAAATTATCGATAGGTCTGAGTAGATTTATCTGAAATAAAGTGTTTGAATTCTTTCCATCTGAATCAAAATATTAAGACTTAGAACCATACGGAGGAAAAAATAGAGTTCAAATCATTATCTTTAAAACAAGGGGCAAGCAGAACAAGTTCTTGAGTTTTTAACTAAAATCTAACAAATAGTAGATTTGTTATTTCTAGAATGTGACTTCAAGGACAATAAGGTCCATGAGCATCTGCAGTTTTGAATCTCTCAGCCTTCAGTCAGTTTTTTAAGAAAAATGAAATGAAATTAGTTATATGTGATTTCTCTAATGTAACTATATTTTTATCAAAATGTGCTCAAATAGTCAAAAGGGTTAAATCACTTCCTTACATCAGTTTCAGGAAAGGTACCTTACCACTCTGCCACTGTTGCATTCATGCACCTTTTCCACCTATTTATGTCCACATTTGCAACATTAAGCATTCCATTCTCCCAAGAGAGGAAAAGCACGGTTGACTTTCTTGTGTCATTAATCCCAGGTTTTGCCTAGTTAATGTCTCCAAAATGTCAGAATTTGTGTTGTTCCTAAGTAATTAATGGCTAATGACTCCTACCGGAGTACTTAACAGCAGGCAACCCTGGCCGCTCTTCTCAAACGTAAATCCTGACTGTAGGAGGAAGAATAAAAATCACAAGAGTCACTACTTTTAAAGCAAGAAACTTCTCCAGATAAAATATTTTAACCCAGATGACCTTAGAAATGAAGCATGGAAAACTAATATGATTACGATGGAACACTGACTCAGTTGCCTCATAATCACCAAGACATTTCTCAAAGCAGATTTAACAAAAACATAGTTGTTAAAAAAAACAGACTAGAAATCTTAATTACCCCACTAGAAAAAAATGTTTAGCTTTTGAAACTGCTCATTGCTGCTGTTAAACTTGGTAGAAGGTGGGGGGAAGTGGGGGGGAGAAAGCTAGCAATCCCTGTGGTGCTTACCCTTCCAAAAGTTTCAGAGGTAGTAGTAGTGGTTGTGATTATGTATTTTACTAATATTAGCAATACTGAGAGGAGGCATAGGACAACTCATTAGTGCAATCAGGTAGCTAGGAGTTATTATAGACACACCTCTACTGGGAAGTAAAAAAATTTCTTCTGTTAATTTTCAAAGTGCAACCAATACATCTGCCAACTCTGACTTGATCCACAAAGATACTTAAATTCAGAGCAGCTACTTACACATTAGTCATGGCTCTGAGAGATATCGTGGTCATCCCACAATAATCTAAACAACGGCAGACCTGCCACATTGCCAATAGTTCAGCTGCCCATGCATTTTGATTTTGTAATTCAATAAGATTTCCTAAAAAGACCCTATGGCCAAATCTTCCAGCTTTGGTATTATTAAAAAATGTTTGAATCGCCACTAGATACTGAAATTATCTACATATGAGCAAAAACTTAAGATCTGGCACTGGCATTTTCCAGGAAGATACTCAGGTTTTAAAACTGTGCTCTTCAGCTGAAGTCCAGCATGACATCACACTTATTTATATCAGCTAGGAATCTAACCAGGTCTAGTCAATACCTACACTTTTAGTTAGAATTGTTATGCCATAATGATTGGGCCTTCGTTATAACTTGAGATTGGCATTTGCTATACTTAAAAAGGAAAGGAATCAGATGAGCCCGTGCTGGTTTTGCAATGAGGGTTCTGCTGTCACTCACTGTTGATGCTTTCAATCAGAACTTGCTCATGACAAAACAAAGGTTTGCTTTTTATTCCTTTACACAGGGAATTCAGTACAAACACATGGGAAGGGATGACAAATGGCACTGGGTAGCCAAAACCAACATTCAAAGAGCAAGATCAGACAGATTACTGACTCTTTAGTGCTCACATAAATACAGTAAGTATACAGAGTCAGCAACAACTTGAAAGGTTAAAGTAGCTGCACATACTTTACTGTCTATATCCTTTAAACTGGTGGTTATTCTTAGATTACCTGAGAACAAGTATGCTGTAGATTGCTGGAAAAAGGATTGCTCCTAATTTTGTTCCATTCAATTAAAAAAATCTCATGCTAAGTTGATTTCTTTGCTTTCTTACACAGCACTTTGCCTTGACCTTTATGGCTACTGCTTTTTTTAATCCAAATTCACATAAACCAATTGTCTGTGTGGATAGGTAAGAAAATCAACAGTGTATTTAACAAACATATACATCCAAAAGACTTCAAAGTAATGTTTATCAGATAAATCTGAGCAGAGGTACATTTCTTTCTCTTGCCCACATTATGCTAAGGGAAAGGGCAATTTTAGCAGTTTGTGACATTTTCTGATATAGTTTAGATTCAGAGATATTATTCCTAATATTCTACTTATCAAGTTACTCTATTAACAGTCTTTGATACCAGTCAGTTACTAAGTGAATATATACTATACCACTTGAACATATGACTGTATATCTGTATTACTCATGTCACTTTTCACTCAGTAGAAATCTTCCTACAGTGTTGGGCTGTCTGACTCAGGCCTTCCTTGCAGTCCTTAGAATTTTTTCATTTCCCCCGAAATTAAAGGCCTAGTATTAGGTACAGATAAAGTTAGTAAGCCACCGACTACCTGCCCCTCTCTCTCCAAAAGAGTATTTTGCTATGTTTTTTAAAAACTGCCTGTTTATTACTAAAAAAGTGAGCTATTATTTCATTGCAATAGGCATTGGCCAACGGGTAGGATGCCGGCATGTGGCACCTCTGGGTGAGAAGGTATTTAGTAATATAAAGGGATTTCTTCAGTTTTGCAGAATGACCCAGTTTTTCTACAAAAGTAGAGCATACAGATTTAGTATTCGTGAGGACTGAGCAACACAGATCACCTTAAGCAAAGTATCTGATCTTGATACAATATGTGCATATTTTGAAAGAAAAAAAAGTTTTCTTAAATATTCAAAGTGATTCATGCATGCTGTTGGAATTTAAGCCTTCAAGCAGACATTGCCTGCAATAAGGTGCCAAACTGATATGCATTTCCAGCACTAATTTCCTTTTTGTACTTGGCTCTTACAACATTTTACCTACATTTAGGTCCAGCTTTTCCAATCTGCTTCAGGTTTGTTTCCATTTTCCTAGGGAACAAATTAGTGGACCTAGCACGCAAGTTGTCCACATAATTACATAACTTTCTTACACATTTTACCATGGAAAAAGCCTCATAGAAGCAGAAATTGTAAGAGGAGAAACGGACATCACAATACCAGCTAGTCTATCTTCTGGCCCAGAGAGAGAACTGTCATCCCTAATATTTCTTGAGTCTGTTTTTAAACCAAACCCCCAGATGGACATGCCATAATCTCATCAGTGCCCAGCCAATATCAATGCTAAACTACCTTTTCTTACTTTTTCTAATGACTTGCCTAAGTCTGTTTGCTATCATTTAAGTCCATTACTACTTGCCCTACATGCAGCACATGGAGGGGAATTTAATTCTGTTTATTGCACCCTTTGAAGTAATTGAAGACTTAGATCTCCTCAGTTTTCTCATAATTAAATTTGAAGTTACTGTCCCCCCCCAACCTGTCCTTGTATTCTCCCTCAATCTGTTTTCTGATCTCCGACTGGCCTCACCACTCTGGACCCTGACATTTGATGCACACCCTCCTGATCTGCAGAATTCACTGCTGAACAGAGTAGGAGACTCCTATTTCAAGACTCTGTTTCTGATGATGCATCCACTCTGGTCCATCTCACTCTAACAGCATGACACTGTTGAGTCATATTTAGCTTGCAATCCTCTATAATGCTTAAATCCCTTCCCACAATTCTGCTGCCCAGGCAGTCTTGTCCCTCTGTCCCTCTGAAGCTGGCATTCATCTCAAGTAAATTGTTAGATAATTTCTCAAGAGTCTGGGAACCTGATCTTGTCTTCCAATGCGCTTATAGCCTTTTGAATTAATATCATCTGCATAGTTAAAACGTTATTCCTTCATCCAAATCACTGATGAAAATACTGCATAGTACTAGACTCAAGCAAGGTCCTTGAAGAATCATGTTTGATATAGCCTTTTGGTTTGATGTTAAAGCAGTGATTTTCTACTCTAGAGTAGATTTTTCTCACCAATTCTGCATTTCCTATTAGTCTCACCTACTGCATTTTTTCCTAGTTGTTATACACAGTGAGGGAGCATAAAAATCTGTAAAAGCCAAATCATTTGACTCCTACTGCTTCTCCCTTATTCACCCTGTCAGAGAAGAAAATTAGATCAGCTTGACATGACTTGTTACTAGTACATCCAGGCTGATTGTTACTCATCTCCTTATCATTTTCTAGGTGCCTACAAATTGCTTGTTTGACTATATTCTGGTATTTTTCCAGGATCTAAGTTGCAATGACAGCTGTGTAATTCCTTAGCTGTTCTTTTTCACTGTCTTTTCCAAGACAAGCTCAAAGTTTAGGGGATGATTTTAAAAAATAATTTTCTAGACTCCAAGATCACCACTAGCAGTTGTGATGGCTGAAGAAATTTGCCTATGTAATCAAGCTTAAATTTCACCAGGTCCAAACAAAATGAGGATGTCTGGTCTAAGTCATCTTTAACCTAATCTTTCCCTATAATAAGCTCAACTCTTCTCCTTTTTTGACCATTAATGCAATGTCTTGCTGTCCTCAGTTAATGAAACTTGCAACCTCTCCTTTTTCCTCATGGTGTATACATTATATTAGACACATATTATGCATAAGATAGGAACTGGTCTAGTAGGTATATTGAATAATTTTTTTAGTGATAAGTGATATTCCTTATTCTTCTCTCATTGATCTTCCCATGTCTGTTAGCCTTGGCACTCATTTACTTGGGCTAAACACACTAAATGTGTAACGGAAAGTATTCTGATCTAGCTTCAATGCCTACAAGATTTGTTGGTTTTTTTTTTTTTTTTTTGGGTTTCGTTTTTTTTTAAGAAGCATTGTCAGCTCTGACTGTTAGAATAATTTGAAACTAAAGAGTTAAATATTTGTTAGCAGCACACATTCCCTTTTGAGAAAGCTGTAAAGCATGGTCAAGCTAAATACAGAGTTATTACACATATGAATACATGTACATGCACATTCATTAATATCTTAAACAGCATTTTTTAAAAGCCAAGAATGAAGGACTACATTTCAGTATAGTGTCCCTGTTAACCATCTTATACATTTTCTGCATATAACCCTGCCTAATGCCTTATTCAGTCTTTTCTGATCTTGCAAAATTTGGGAATATATTAATTCTGCTAACACTGTTTTCCAAAAGCAGTTTATGCCCCTAACTCTTGAAAGTCAGTAGGAGCATCTCCCATTTTTTTGGCCTTTGTTATTTTCCCCCAATGGCTGACTCACAAGGTGGAGCAGGGGAGGGCATAGCAGCAATTTCACCCAGCGCAGCCACTCATACTGACTGAACAGCACAGGAGACACAACACCAAGCACGAGTAAGTCCGACTGCACCGGCGCTGGCCACCGCTGCACTGGACTCCATTGGGAGCACCGTGTCTGCCTCCAGACCAAGTCAGCCAGGTCCAGCTGAGCTGTTCAGCTTAGTCATCACAGACCCACGCTGGAAGTGATGACAATCACAGGGCAGGTTTGTGTGCAAGGGGACAGTGGCTCCAAAATGGGGCTGAGGGGAGAGGCACTTGGGATGGGTAAGGGAAAGGAACAAGGGACTAGACACCACGAGGCACAGCCGATCTCCGGCAAAGCTCAACTACAAAACAGTTGATCCGATGGATGTTAGCTCTGGTCTTGAGGGCAGAACCTGTTACATTTCATCCCCCTTCGTGAGAGCTAACAAATAGCTTCTCAGACTTAAAGAACTCAGCATTGAGACGATTAAGGTGTGGTTAAGCAGATGAGGGAGCGGATCTGAAGAAAATAATCAATTCTGTATTTCACCTTTCTCTGAGGCAGATAGATAAACTTCTGGGGTAAGAAAGTAATAAGTATGTGGGTAATTATGTTCCAAATGTCCTCTTAGGCAGACTTTACTATTGTCTTCCTAGTGGTCACATTCACCATACTCATATTTATCAATGCTGTCAACAACTGATTTACTTGCATTTTGCTTGCAGAAGACAGATATAAGAATTTAGCCAAGAGAGATGCTGCAGCAGAAGATTCTATCATCACAGACATACCAGAGAAGCTGTACAGATAAAAAACTATCAGCTTTCACTGACCCTTCCAACTTTGCTATTTCTATAGCAAGTCTTTTGAAATATCAAATCCAAATTGCAGAACACTCTGCAGTCTAAGTCCACATAAAAGAAGTCAGCTTCCCTTTAATACTTACTACAAACATCTTGTTACCATCTGCCTTGAAGCAACTGGTCTCAAAACCAACAAAATGTTACTTTGCACAAAGTTCAACCTTATTTGTAGATTGCACAGATCATGTCATGCTATTTGCATTTTTATTACTAGCTTGTGCAATACAGGAATGAGGCAGAAGTGTATATCGAATCTGCTGTATTTTGCTAACTGTGGTTGAGTGTAGGATGACGAATCTGGACCACAGTTATGCTGAAGCTCCATTTGATGGAACAACAGTCACTGTATATCTCTAGCAATGAATGTAAAATTGGAATTTTAAATGTTATTTCATACATCAAAAGACAACATTATGTTATCTGCTCCATCCAAAGCTTTAAAAGCTCTGTTGGAGAAGTTAAGGAATACATTCTATTTAATTTCATACCGCCTATGATCACACAGCTGTGTGATATGATACCACCAAAGTAACTTTTCAAGGAATGGAAACACTCCGTATGTTAAAACTCAGAAAGTGGTAATAAATCTTAAGGATTCAATTTGCTACAGATGTTGGCTATTACAGCAACACAGAGCACAGCTTGGAATATTGTAAGAAAAACAGAACACATGACAAAAATGCAATTTGTAGTTTTCTAAACAGTTCTGATTGGCTTTTTTAAAAAGTGAAAAAGCTACATCTGCCAGCTTTAGACTTGTGGGTTTTTTAATCCTTAATTTTCTCCCTAGTAGCTGCGAACTTTTTTCAGATCACACTTCAGTCTTCAATAAGTCTTACTGCTATTATAAATCAAGCAAATAATTTAGAGGGTACTTTATGTTCCAATTTAGCTAGCATAATCTATCCCCTCACATCTTTCTCTGACACATCAGGTACTACGCACTGTTGCAAATGGAATACAGGACCTTGGACTCAACCTACCATGGAATTTCCTAGGTCTTGTTTAAATATTTTAGGATTATCCCTCAAAACTCTTTAGAGCAATCAGACAGTCCAAACGCACTCTTGTCACAGAACATATGCTTACCTTCATAGACTGTCGTTACTAACAGCTAGTGATGCCTCCCATGCATTATCCTTCTGCATTCAGGAAATGTGGTGCTAAATTTGTGTTTAAATGAAATAAAGGTGACAGACAAGTATAAAGAATCAGTGTAAACAAACAATGGCTTAATGGTTGAGTGCCTTCTCAACCAGCTGAAGGAGAATGTTTTCCTTACATTAAGGTAATTACTTGTTTATAAGCAATTAAGTATCAAGGCATGAGCAAGCTCAGTTTTCCACCTTGAAAGAACGTGGTTCTGTCTACTCATGCCAAATAGTGCGGCATTTTCTAAAGCCATTTTATTCAATCACTGTTTCAGGAAGGAGAGTTAAAATCAAAGATGGTTAAATTATGAAAATCCTGGCCAGGTGGTGGACAAAAAAGCAAAGGAAAAAAAAAAGTTTAAGAGGCCAGATATCTAACTCAAGATCTTCCTCAGATAAAGCTCTACCCAGGATGGGAGTTTTGCCTAAATACCTAACCTTCACCATGATCTCTGTATGTATCTGGATAAATGAGAATAGACGTTTCCTGGAACTGATATGAAGTATACACAGACATAGACACACTAATATGTGTATATCTTCCTGTAAATGTAGGAAATGTGTTGCTCTACTAGGATTGCTGAAATGTCACTCAAATATCTGAGAAAGGAAGCGCTCATGAGATATAGCTGGAAGTTATAGCAAGGAAGCTGCTAAAGAGGCCAGGGTGGAGGACTGTGAGCTATGAAAGAGGTGTCGAGTGCCTGAGCCCACCATGCCTCTGGACAAATATGTGCTATTTATTCACACACACTCGAAAAGAAACATGGCAGCTGCTATCTGTAAAGACTGCAGAACTGCAGGCATGACGTATGAGAGAGCTCTCCTCTGCTTTGCTTCTTTCTTCTCCTGTCTTGTATTTTTGCCTCACCCACTCTTACTGCACACTCTGCTCTCTTCCTGCAAGAGGCAGTGACTAGAAGGCTGGGTGGCTACACGTACATTTAAGAAGATTCGGTTAAGTTTCCAAAACTGTTTTCTATTGGATGAAAGAAGATGTATCTATAACCTGGATATGCAGTTATAATAGATTGTTTTAATACACATTATCAGTATGCATGTTTTCCTTTGTTAATAAAGGCTGAATGTAGAACACTCAGTTAACAGTTTACAGCCAATTAAGCACAAGTTACTTAACAGTCGCTTTAAATGATGCCTATATTTTCAGTCCTAATTTCCTGGGTATCAATGTTATTTTTCCAAATTTCTATTTAAAACTTTAAAGAATTTGATTCTTATCTACTAATGAATAGTTCAATCTTTTTGTGTTTGTGCCTGTGAAATATGCTAATTTTGGCATATGACAAAAGTAATTGTTTACATTGCTGCCGAAAAGACACGGTAGTATGTAGTTGAAACTACTACTCTTGTTCACTCCAGTCTATATCCCAGAAACAAACACAGCATTAAACACAGAATTAAGTAACCCATGTCCAACAATGCTAATACAGAAGATAATTTATCAGAATGGAAAAAGTTCGGTCTCAGTGCAGAGGCAGGGTTTGAGGCCTTTACCAAAACCACAGAAAAACAATCCAGCCATCACAATAAACACCCCAATGAGCTCCTGGAAACCTCTCTGCAAGATATGAGACTGAGGAAAAGAAAACTCACTTCACATGTACCACTGAATGTTGCCAATATGAAATACAGCCAGAAAGGATCTAGGTACCTAGAAGTCAGTCACTATAATATCTAATGTTCAGGCTCATGACTAATACAGTGGGGTTTGAAATCTGTATTAGACCCTAGGTCCACACACGGTACCTGATGGTAAGCTGGTGTCTCACCCAGGGATTCTATATAGGCGTCATGCTGAGCAAATTGCCATCTATGTACAAGGAAATCTACAGGTTATAGGAAATACAGACATTGCACCCTCTCTAGCATATCCTAATCTTCAACAACGGAGTGCTGGAAGGTTGTGTCTGCTTGTTTAAGAGTAAGTAAACCCAGCAGCAGTATGAGATGCTGTTAGGGAAAGCATGGCCAGTATTTAGCCTACTCCCATGAGTTGCAACTGCCAGTTTTGAGCTCAGCATCCCATATGTACAGATTATTTTTTCTCTAGAGGCATTACTTTGCTTTAACAGAGTAATCTATATTGAAGACTGTCTGCCTTTTTTTTTGCCCACTCAGATCTGTGAGGTCCTTCTGGAGCTGCCTGCTGTTAGCACAGCACTTAACTACCCAAAGGAGCCAAAAGACTTACTAACTAGAAAGAAAGTTTAAGACAGCATAACAGAAAAATGTTGAAACTTAGTAGTTAGGACACGTACTAGGGTAAGACCTGGTTTCTGTCTGGAATTCATTTAAAGTCCTTGAGTATCTGGTTGAATGCAGCCTGTTTCAAAACTTCAACAGAATTCATAATAAAAATTTAGTCTCATTATCAGTGCACTGAGCCATTTACTTACTCCCACACACAAGTCAGATGCATGGCAAATCAGTTTGCAGAGATCATTTAATTACTCATGAGTGCACCTAGGGCAGTATATCCTAATTCTCATAAATGGCCTATAGTTTCAAGTTTTTATTCAGAAGAGAAGAATTTCAGAAGGTCAGAAGGGATCATTCATCAGAGGCTTAGAAATTGCTCCTCTGTCAGTTTTACATACTGTAAAAAGATACACAGTAATTTTCAGACTCGCATCAGGTTTCATTATTTTTCGGATAAAGAGCTTTTTTTTTTCCGCAGACCGAGTAAATTCTCATTTAAAGGATTTCTTAACTAGTATATTCTTTCATATTGAATCTAATATTGAATACAATTTCATGCAATCATCCTAGGACTGTGAATAAGAATAATTTGTTATTTACCCTGGCACTCAGAATTTGATTGCTTTTGTATGGCTACATTTTATTGCAATGTATGAAAGTTCTTCTTCCCCCCCCTAACCACGAGAAAGAAGACTGAGCTCCATTAAGTTCTGAACACTCATGAAGTATCACACTATCACCCTGAACATAAAGAGAATTTAATTTTCAGCATTTTACTATAGGGATTTAGATTCATTCTATTTAGAAGGCTAGAGATGTGAATGAGAAAGGTGAGGTAAACCTCTTTCCCTTGCCTCTTCCAGGTACGTCTTACCTGACGGCAAGGCATGTTCTCGCAGGGTATGTTGGGGAGCCCCGTCTAAATCCCAAACTACGTCAGTCACATGACATGGGGTGCAGTGACACAGGACACCGAGTCACTCTAGTAAAGGCAGATGAGGGGCAGCACCGCAGCCACAGGAATACCCTTGAGATCCTGCCCCTCTGTGACCTCCTCCTCTTCCTGTTTCGCCGTCACGGCTCTGCCATGCCCTGGGGAACACGTGAAGCTCCCACCCTACCACAGAGGGGCTGGAAAGTGCCTGACAGAGAAGGAAGAGGGGGACAGGTAAGCACCGTGGCTGCCCCATGCTCCGGCACTGCCTGTAGGAGAAAATTAAACTCTACTACAGCTTAACAGAGGAAAAGTGTTGCCCAAAGGCTTCCTTCATATAACTGATGGCCATTGATTTTAACGTCATGATTCATTTATTGTGGCTCTTTTTGTAGCTAAAAGATGCAATAAAAATGACTGCAGTCTGCTCAGCAGCCAACTTCAGACATGTGGTGTCCTGAAAGGCTGATACAGACAAAGACTCCTTGGGTTGGAACGCATTTCAAATCTTCCCACCTCCCCAGGAAATATTTATGACCTGCTTAACCCACACTAGTGCAAATGCAATTCTTTGTAAAGGCGAAATTCCAGCTATAGATCAGGTATAACTTGCTATACCTCTACCTTCCTACAGATAGCCTGAAAAATGGCTGGGCGTTGAAATCTTCCTTGCTCAGTCAAAAAAATTATTCTGAAGCTCAAGAAAAACATGAACGTAAGAATTAACTATTCAGATACCTGTCATTTCAGTGGCTAATAACTGAAACAATGGGTGAAATATGAACTCCTGACATTAAAAATTATCCAGAAGAGAGACACTGAAAAGGAACAAAAAATGAAACGGGAGTACCAAAACCAGGACAGCAGCCATTGGGGTTCTTCCCTGAACTCACTGTCACGCTGCATGATATAAATCATGACAAAGTCCTGAAGAATGAGCAGTGATGCAAGGCAAGACACTACCCCCACCTCACCTGCAGCTATATCACTGCCTTCAGTAAAAATCTGACTTTGAACAGAGAACAGCATATACAGGTAATATTTCTTGGCCATGAGCCAGAATATAAATTATTTGCAATGCATCATCTCTGCTGAAATACTTTCCATGACTCGTGGCTGAGAGAGCAGGACCTCCACAAATTTAAGCAGGGAATTGGTAGCAAACTACAGCATTAACAACTGGGAGTGCAGTCTGAATATCTGCATGGCTCCCATAATTCTGTGCCCTATGTCCTTTATGTAAAGCCTGTAAAAGTTTTGAGAAGCAGCCTGCTCTATGGATTGCTTGTCAGTGCTGATCAGTACTGCTGAGTGCATATCTGCAGGTGCCAGAATATCAAATGACCTGAACCTAAGAGCAATGAGCTCTAATCGGCACATAAATTCCCTGCTGATTTAAAACAGGATTCAAGAATCTCTCCAGCTTCAGACATTGACTAGTAAGAAATAGCAGGGCAGAAAAAATTAGGGAATATTCCTTGCAGTAAGCACAAGCTCACCATTACCCTCAATCAGTCTGAAGATCCTGAGTAGCTTTAAAAACCCTATAGCAATTAGAAAGACAGCTTTGCGGTAAAATGGACATTTGCATTTGAATGAAATGCACTTAACAAGATAGACTCCAGCATCTCAGATTCTGATTTATTTTTCTCTTCTTCAAACAACCCTATTAATCTAGATAATATTTTCAAAGTTAGAAAATGTAAAGTTGCCCTGTAGAAAGAGCTTCTGCATTTTTTTTTTGTAATCTTACTCCCTCCCCTAGACTCAGGTTCTTTACTATTTCTACTACTGCAGTTTGAACAGCTTTCCATAAAACTAATGACTCTAGTCCCCCCTTTTAATCTTGTTTTGTTTGACTGATTAGGAACAAATAGAACATGAGCTACAAAGGAAGAACTTTTGCTCTTCATGACCTGACAGAAGGGAAGTTATTCTCAAACTCCCAAACACAGACCTACTGGTTTATAAATAACTTCCGGACAGGCAGTCACATCTAAGCCTCCCTAAAAGAGAATTGAGGGAAAGAGACATTTTTGGACAAAATACCTGGTCTGGATCGTTTAACCATTAAATTGAATCAGGAATTCAATCATTTGATTACACTGTAATAGAAATACTTGGGCAGATCTTCAGAATCAGAAAACTGGACACAATTATCCCTCTTGCATTTTTGTAGTGTGCATGTTTTGGCAGGATTTTCTTGTAGGAATGATCACACAAATGAATAAGACACCTGGATACACCTGAGTTGTCCAGATTACTAGATTCTTGTTTTTTTCCAGTTAGGTCATCCAGGTGACAACTACTGATTATTTTAGCTAGGAATGGCTATAGACATGTATGTTTTGAAGTTCATGTGACACTAAGTAGAATAAAGTACCACTATTACTTTAAAGACTACAACTAAGAATGAAAATATGGCAGCTAAAAAACATCAAACATCTCATATAGTCTGACTAGTGAAGCTAACCTAGGCATCCCTTTGCCTGCGCTTTTACATGCATAGGAATTGTGATTTTGTAACTGCTCATGTTCCAGTATTTGGTGTTTGTTTTAAAAGGACCATTTATATTTCTTTTCCTTTACTAGAGAGTCATAATCAAATGTTCAGAATACTGTTGTAACTAATTTGTATTTTATTTAAAAGAATATAACACATGTTGGAAGCTCTTTGAAATTTCTTCCTGATGCCCATATTTCCCTGGAAAAGCTTTTTAAAAGTAGCTATTTTCACAGCTTTGGTGCTATTTTTAGGCATCTTTCTAGAGGTTAACTGGAACAGAGGAACACAGACAAGTCAGGTGCCCAGGGCTCTCCTATGACCTTGTATATTCATTGCCTCTGGTTTGCCCAGATTCAAAATACCTTTAGTTTTTTACTTGCACATTACTGGTGCCTTTAATTTCAACAGGACAACAAGCATAACAAGTAGGAAGGTGTTAGAAACATACCTTTGTGCCCTTGGACAACGACATCACTTATCCACCTGTGCTGCATTGAGAATTGATATTTGTATTAATTTAATTTCCTGCTGCTTTAACATAGATAATGCAAGCACTAAGAATTTGCTGGGCAGCCACATTCAAATAGGTACATGTTATTTTATGCAAAGCATTGGGACCAGTGATCAGCACGTAACTGTATTGAGCTGGAGGCAGTAAGGTGACAGGCAGCGAAGATGATGACAAAGTCAAGAACGACATGAATATAGCTGACTTGAAGATGCTCGCAGAGACTGGCAGATAATTTGCTTAAACTGCTCTAACTGAAAAGCATCACCTAAATTGACACCTTTAGTATCAGAAAGGGATGTGCTAAGGTACACCGAGTCTTGCTGGTTTCTATGTGAAACCTGGCCAGCTCACTTTTTGCCACTGAATAGCTCCAATAATATGCAGGGTGGCGGGGAGAGGGGCACCTGGAAAAGCGCAGATTGTCAGTTTGGATCCCAATGTCTACGAGGCATCACGTCTACCGTTGCTCCCACACCAAAGCGTCTTTATGTGGCAACACCATGCACATGAACCGCGCAGAGAAAACAGTCCATGCAATTATGACTGACGCAGTTAAACATTTAAAGATTAGTGTGCAGCTTCCAAGTTGCTTTGAAGAGCTAAAGGATAAAGGAGAGACTGCCATAGATGCTGGCCTCCGTGGGGTTCTGCTCAGCCCTTTTCACTGATGTGGCCTGAACTCCTCAGTAGCTAGGTCCATTTGGGAACTGAGACCCAGGACACATCTCCAGTAAAGATCCTGAGGGTTCCCATTTCCTCACTGGATACCCCTGCTTTGTAAGTTATCCATCAGAGTAAAAAAATCACTTCACAAGAGAACACTGTCTCTTGGGCCATGTTTTACCAAACACTTTACACAGATGCACACAACTTCCCCTTGATGTGAAGGTTTTCTAACCTTTCTGGTTTTAAAGCTTTCTGTTAAACAACACTTCAGCAAGTGAGAATCCTACTTTCAAGTGGCAGTGCCAGTTTCCAGGGTGCTGTGCTGTAATTTAATAGTGCCAAGTACTAGCTTGAATTTTAAACCATGCTTTTAGCAGTTTGAACTGCATTTTCCACAAGACTATTTCACTGCAGATACTCTGAGCTTGCTGTTACACAGTCAAAGAACCACACTTCTGAGAACATTTAAACATCACAATCAAATCACGACTGTCTGATATCATCATGGTTGCTGCACCATGTCTAGCAAAAATAGATTATGGAATGTCACGCGATTAGCAGAAATAATCTTACAATAATACTGTTTTTGGAGATCAGACATAAACATTTGGAGACGCTATCTATAGCTTCTTCAGCAAGCATAGACAAGCCAAGTTTTCCCTGAGGCTTTTTGTTGTTGAGTGGATCGTTCCAACCAATCTTTCTTAGCTGTGTTTAATTCATTTTCTGTCAGCCACCTTTTTAATTATATCAACATTTTTATCTTAATCTTTTCTTCACGCTTTTGTTTAGGTACTGGAATTCAGCTTTTCTCTTACTTTTTCTATACTTCCATTTAATTAAATCTTCTTTTGTTGCTACATTTGTTTTTCTTTTTAGCTTGTGTATTTTCATGGCAAATACTACCTTTGGCAAGGCTCAGTGAGAGATTTACTTCACCATACTTCCTTCCTAGCACTTCCCAGGTTTTTACCACTGATTGTCTGTCCCCTTCCCATCTATCTGCTTCCTTTTGGAAATATAGGAATCACACTAGAACTGCACTGACTGAGTAATAATAATGTATATTTAGGGGGAACACCACTGGAATCCTGGACTCATTGCCTTTCTGCAATAATATATAAACATGCATTTCCCATCAGGGAAACCCATGCAGAAATACAAGTCTGTTGCTAATTACAACAGCCAAATATACAGCCCTAATGCTGGCAGAAGTGTCTAGCAGAAAAGAATATAGACGGGAATGAAGAGAAAGGACTTGCGACTTCCACTCCATCCTTTTCACTGGTGCTGCCTATCCCATTCCTGAATAGCCCCTCCTATTAGCCTCCATTTCTCATCCCCTGTATGTAGCACTGGCATCATCCATGGTCCCTGGACACTGCCCATCCAGAGCTCCCCCTGTTCCTGGGACTCCATACTGCTTCAGGCAACATACCTGTGCACTAAGCCAGCAAGGAAAACCCAGAGAAAGGGAGCCCGGGAGTGATCAGGATCCACACCATGAAGCTCTCAGCATGAAGAGTGAAACTCAGAGTTAGACTATACCTGAACATACAGCTGAAAAGTTCTTGTTATTCCTCAGTTCCCACAGCTGGGATACTGCTCAGGGAGCTGCGCCAGCTGTTCCCCATCATCTGAATGTGCTTTCTAGGAACATCCTCCTCCCCGGGGTTCCTGTCCCTCATTTACATGTGTGAATCCTCCAACTACCACTGAATGCAAATGACCCTATAAAGCATGTCTAGGTGATCTCGCTTATCTCTCTATTTGTGCTGTTGCTGGGATGTAAGCGTCCCGCAGAGACCAGGCAGCTGGCAGAGCACCCTTAAGCTTGGCCAGAGAGATTCACCAGAGTGATGCTGAGCATCAGCATGCTGACTCTTTCACCAGGCCTTCTCAGCAGTACCCTGAATTCAGCTTTAGACTTTCCAAATGCTGCTTTGTAGATCAGATATAGGATTGGAGGATACCCCTCCCCCCTTAGAAAAGCAGTTTCAACCAGCTTTGTGTTTGCTAGCATTTTAGCAAGTGTAATATACAGGCCACGTTAATACAAGAGATGAGTTTTACTATATCATAACCCTGCTGGGTGCAGAGTCAACATTTTGGACGCACATCTAGAATATTTTCAGTATATTACTAAAAGATTGGTCTCTAGTTTCCCTATTGTTTTCATCAAGTTTCTTTGCTGCAAGACTACAGCAACACCTATTTTTCCAATGAATCAATATAAAGCATGAATGAAGCAAAATAAGCAGTTCCCGGTGCCCTACACAGACTCATTAGCAAATACACATGTGCAGCCATGTTCAAGGGAGTTTAGGTTTCCAAGTACTAGCTGTATCAACACTCCTTTAGTAAAACACTGATGTTAATTCCTTTGCGTGTTACAACTGTCAAGCCCGAGTGCTGAACACAAGTGAGCAGGGGGTCCCTGCGGGATCACGCCGGTGTAAGGCGAACTTCAGGGCAAAGAGTGATTCTGCGCATCCCGGGTACAGGCACGGCTGAGTGGGATGCCTCCTGGCTGCTCTCCGGGGGGGGTGGTAATGGACTGTCTGTGACCCATCCTTGCTACTGCCATTTAATGCAGCCTCCCTCATTAGCTGGCAAAGTGAATCTCAGCTAAAAACCAGCTTCCTGTGGGCAGTGGAGGGAGGGCAGCAGCATTTAGTCCAGGTTGTATGGTAATAAAAATAATTCAGAAATACACATTTCCAAAGCTTTCCCTCTTAGAAGAAGTAAACTAAGCTATTTCAAGAGTTTCAGTCAAAACAGACGTTCCCCATCCATAATTGAATATGGGATTTGGGTTCACTGAGCTGCCCGAAGTGCTTTGTTCCTCGCTGGCTGAGCACCGGCCGGCAGTAACACTTAGCCCTGTTTGAGCAGTCGCCTGGGAAAGCTGCTGACCCCGTCTGCCATGTCAGCCTGGGTCTCTGGTCACACAAGGTTTTGTGTAATGGACCACATGCAATACAGGTGAAATACTTACCATAATCATATTTACAAGGGGTCTGGCTCCCAGGAGAGACTGAAAGCCTGAATATCATATCAGAAATTAAATAAAAGTGTAGTGTAGCTTGTTGGTCTTTTTTTTTTTTCAGTTGCATTCAGAAAGTTTGGAGCCAGACAAAAAACCTGTTTTGTTGGGGTCAGTGGCCACAAGAGATACTCAAACATTTCTGATGACAGTCAGGAAAAAAAAGTAACTGAGCAGAAGCAATGCTTACCAGCAGGAACCCTCTCCGCTTGCAGCAGGCTCCGTCAAGGCCTGAGCCGCCTCTCCCTGCTGCCGTCTTGTTTGCTCCATCCCCATCCCTGAGGTACTGCCACACCGGCAGCTGCCTGCTGGTGGTCCATTGAGGCAGTGGGCGGTAGTTATAAATGTGTAATGAATGCTTTTACAGCTCCCCGGCAGGCAGGGTGTGTGCCGTTTGCGATCCAGCACAGTGATGCTATGTCTGGGGCAAAAACGCGGTAGCCTAATGGAGAGGGAAAAGTGCTCCAGGGGGGTGGGAGTGGGGCGAAGTAGGTGGCAGGGGGCTGGCAGGAGCAAGGCAGCAGGGCATCTGGCAGCCCAAACTGCAAAAGCCGGCAGCGGAAAGTTTCTACTTCGTCTGGAACTTAAACCCTATCTAGAATGTGAAAATGTAACTTTTTTGCTAAAGCTTTTGCTGGTGATGGGTGTGCAGCTCTGAAGGCAGGTCGGGTGCCGGTCGTGGGAGGCACCCTGACATCCGTGCTGCAAGCGCAGTAGGGGATTGTGCTTGTCGGCTTTGTGAATCACCATCTTTAAAAGGTGGTATGTTCTCATGTGTTTAGATGAGGGGAAATGCAGCCTGTGACTCTTGGTCTGTAACTGGTTGCATATTTCCCAAAACTATTTTAATACATATTTTACTCAACCTGTTGGATGGTTCAACAGTCTCGTCTGGTTATGTTCAAATACTTTCTATTCCTCGAGTTTCTCCTCAAGTCTCAGTATGTCTCTGTCTAGTCAGCCACACTGGTCACAGTACATTGAAATGAACAGTTCAGGGTTTTCCCTGCTTGCCCTGTTTAAGGTTTGTCTCCAGCGCTCGTTTTCCACAGAAATTCCCATGAACAGATCTTGTGAGCCACAGTAGAGCATGATACTGTTAGTGTCACCTTGGCTAGCCTGATGAATCTGCAGCACAGTAAGTGCTAATGTTCAGGCACTGAATTTTCTACTAGAGATAGGCCACATTGGTTACTGACACCACTTTCAGAATTTGGGTCTTAGAGGATCTTTCAGGTCACACTGGTGTGGTTGCTGAGCTTTGTTCAATGTCTCTATGTAGCTCTTCAATACCTCGCAGTATAAATATCTGAAATACAAGTTCCAATTCTCCTCAACAACCAAAGACTGTGTGTGATGGGTGGGGGGAACGATGCAGTAAATTAATCTGGCAGAACCTGAAGCCTTTACGATGATCTTTGCACAGTTAAAACCCTGTGAGAAAGACAGCAACATTTGCAGGAGACAGTGCAAGTCTGGGAATTAAGAAGTTGTGTTTTCTGACCTCTGGTTTGGTCATGACTCAGGCTTAAGAAAATACATTTATCTAACACGGGGGATAACAGCTCTAACCTGTTCCCATGGGACATTGAGAGGATCTCTTTAATGACACGTTGTGCATCAAATCTATCACACTACCCATGAATAGTAAGTACTCTAATTTTTTCGAGGTATGGCTGGACATTAATACAAGTGAAATCTTTGTGAAGTCTTGCTTTGTTTTACAAAGCTGGGGCTCAGGATTCCTAAGGCAGGATGGATCTGTCCTTGAGCTGCTAGGATTTTAAGTGTGGCCATAATCTTTGCTTTTTCCCTTAAGTATTCTAAATAATATTCAAGAGCAATCTAGGTCGCACACAAGAGCAACGAAGACATGTGCGCTAGTTCTTGGCTGCCTGTTTTGCTAAGGATGAGTAAGACTCCCTTTTTGCCCATGGAATAGTTTACTGTGGCAACAGATTATCCATTTTTTAATGAACAAATGTTTAAAATGATGAAAACAGAGCCTTGCCAGCCATGACTATAACACATCCTGCCCACAGTAAATCCTGTTCTGGCACATGTGGACAGAAGCTTGTTCAGAGGCATTTTAGCAAACTGGCAGGTCAGAAAACAGACATTCAGCATATAACAAAGAGTGAAACCTGTACAAAAACCCACTGGCCAGTCTTGTCCTTGCTCTGTGTTACCCCATCAGCGGGGAGACAGTCCATGAGCTCGGGATGTCATCGCAGCTCTGTGGCATGGCCCCTTGGGACGCCTTTATATGAATCCAGTGGCACAGCTGCACAGAAAACCAGGTCTGGTGGCATCTGATGCAGAGGCTCTGAGCCTGGGCTGTAAGCTGGCACACTTCATTTCCCTCCCTTGTGACAGTAATTTCAAGTAGAACAGTCTTGCAAGTTAATTTTTTTTAGCAATTTATGTTTTGCCTTCATGCCCATTTTATAATTTTACTTCTGCATGTAGCTTATAGACTGACAGCACGGATTGCATATACAGGTAAAACTCTCCCTGCTCTTTCGCTTATGACTGCTTTAGCCAGCACATATGACTATTTAAAACAGATATCTGCGTGAGAAAAGGTGAAAGTGAATTATAAAGAGAATAGTGTAAAGGATATTTGACTTGCAAATCAGTAGACGGGCTTTGTGAGACACTTAAAGTGCACTTGCTACATTGAGTCTTGAGCTGTTAATCCTATTGTTTCCACCTATCATTGCCCTGATATTATTTGCACATAACCTCTCTTTCTAGTGATACTTGGTAAGCTAAAAAACATAGTTTGCCCTTGAAAAATCAGGGGTCATTATCATGAGCCCTTGCTTTGGATAGGTTACAAATGCATAGCTGTTTGCAAAGACCATTTCTCTAATGCAGTGTTTCTACATTTTATTGATTCACATGAGGAATAGAAACTTTAAGCAGAATGTCATTTTTGCTGCAGTGAAATTTAACAGCTTGATGCACTACCATCTGTTTAAGGGAAAATAAGTATCAAGCTGATGTTAGGGTTTAATGCTATAATAATACTTTAAATTGTACAGCAATACTGACGGCAAATTCGTTCTTTGAGTAGACTGATCTCTTTTGGAGGTGCTGTATGACAGCAAGAATGGACAGAATTATTTGGTATCTTAAGCAGGAAAGGCAGGAAATTTGGTACATTAGAATAAAGTAAACCAGAGGATGCTTGACAACATAGTCAGCAGAAGAGTCAAGGGGAAAATGAGCACATTGGCTTTGTCTGCTAAGGCAAGACAGCAAGCAAAGACAGTAGCTGGTGGACTGTGAAATCAAACTGGCAGGAGCTGTACCATGGCTGCTGTTCTGAAACTGCTGCTGCCTTCCCAAGACCATCCTCATTCTCCTTGCGCTTTTCACTAAATCTCCATTATGTGTTTTCTGGCATGGGGAGCCTTCTGTGGCAAGTCATCTTTCCATTTTGCTTGTGCAGTATCCAGGACCATGTTCATAACCACTAATGTTTCTACAAATGATAAATTTAATAATGACGGTACTGATTGCTTTTATTTTCTCACTGGTATCCTCTCTTTCACCATGACAGCCAAAAAAATGTTTAAATAAAAGCCAGAATGTCTTCGACTTGCTCCCTGACCTTCTGTAATATAAATCTTTCCTGCTCCCATTTCAATCAAGGACAACATTCTCCTTCAGTGGCAGACGATCTAAGCAATAAAAATCCTATCAACAAGGGTCTACTTAGACAAAAGTAAAATCTGGGAAGTTTAGAAACTTATCTGCAGTGGTTAGTTATTGGCTGAGTTAACTGCTGCTCATATTTTGCCTACAGCTGTCAGTGAAAAGGTATTTCTGGTATGGGGAGGGAAGAGTGGATATCATCCTGCCTGTGGCAGGGAGCAGAACTTGCAATCCCCAGGTCTCCCAGAAGCCCTTCAGGATGGGAGCAGTTATCCTGCCCACCTGCAGGGTTTCATGACCAGCTGGTTAGACCAGGTGCTAAATCACCTCTGCACAACCTCATTATACTTCAATATTAGAGGTGCTAAGAAGCGTATAGGAATTCAGGGTAGCTAAGAAGGTTTTTTTCCCCCAAATGTCATTTATTCTCCATGATTCTGCAGATTCTTCTACAAGAAAGTGAAATAGATTGAGGACAGCTTGAATATTTTCCCTTCCTCTAAATTTTTTTTCTGTTGTTTTCCCTCAATTGTTTTTGTTAGAAAGCAGCCTATGGGGATGGATGCCCAGTGTATGAAACCATGTTAAAAGGTGCAACAGAAAATTTAAGTCAACCAGGGTATTATTGTTAATATCTGTGATACACCTGGGCACTAAAAGAGTTAAATGGTGGAATGTCCTACTTCACTTGTTGAGAGTTAATGATGCTTGAAAACAATGTTATACTCCTATCATTTGTTATCATCAAGGACTGGACATCCCAGTTTATATTCATGAAAATGAATATATATTAATTTTATATTTCTATTAATGAAAAATGATTAACCTATAATGGGAGTTCTTGCTTCTTCTTTAAATGAAGAATTAATGAAAAACCTTTCAACTGTTGTAGTCTGAATCTACCCAGAAATAAAAGCATGACAGAAAAAGACTATTAATAAATAAAATAGTAGTAAAAAAAGAAAAATATGTTGCAATACCAAGGGCTTTTACTAGCACTTTTCTTCTGTTTCAAGTGTAGGTGCTAAAATTATGTGCTATGTTGAAAATGTAGCTGCCTGAATGCAGTCTAATATGAGCAGACTTCTCCATGCCCCAGGCTGAAATAACGAGGTAAGAGATTTGCAATTACTTTATTATCCATTAGGGGAAAATATAGCCAATAAGTGTTATTAAAATTCTAGAAATTGTTCTTTAAAAGCCAACGGTTCAGCAGAGATCTGAAGGTGGAAGTGCTGATGACCTAAGAGGTGCTTGGGACTTGAGCTTAGTTATTGAACGGTCACAGAGATGAACTAGTCTGGGTTGTGAGAGCTGATGGCCGCCTAGCTGCCATGACTGAGATTGTGAAGCTTTCAATCGTGTAAGAAGCAAGCAAGATAAATAGTAGAACCACAACCTCGGCCTTCAGGAGAGAAGATGATGGTTTGTTCAGGGATCTGTTTGGCAGGATCTCACAGGAGGCTGCCCTGAAGAGCAAAGGGACCCAGGAGAGTTGGTTGACCTGCAAGAACATCCTTGTTGCAGCACAACAACAGCCCATTCTGACACGTAGGTGGTGGAGCAAGTGTGACAGGCGGCCAGCATGCACGAATGGGGGTCTCCTGCCTGAGTTCAGACAGTAAGCAAGCACACACTGAAGGTGAAGGTGAAGGGTACTTGCTACCCAGCAGCAAGAGAGACACTACCTGAGCGAGCATGGAAGTATTAAGCAAAACCAAAGCTCAGCGGGAGTTAAAGCTCATATGGAATTTGAAGGGCAACAAGAGGGGCTTCTGTAAGTATATTGACAGTGAAACAAAAACATGGTCCTGCTGCTCAGGAGGGCAGGTGACTTTGTGACTCAGGACATGGAACCTGGTGGGTTTTTTTGCCTTTTTTTTTTTTTTCCCACTGGTGAGGTCTGCCCTCAGGCACTGAAGCATTGAAGAGGAACACAGAACAGGGGAGCACTTCAGCTAAGTGGACATAGCTACATCCATGGAGCCAAGTAGGGTGTTTCTGAAGGAGCTGAAGTGGGCTGATGGGAACCTCTAAGTTCAACAAAGTCAGTCCTGCATGTAGGGCCAAATAAGCCCATGCAACAGTATGGGCTGAGCCCCAACAGGATAGAAAGCAGCTTTGCAGGAAAGGACCCAAGGGTACCAGAGGACAAGAAGCAGAACATAACTCAGCCATGGGCTCTCACAGCAAAGAACGCCAACAGCATTGTGGGCTGTATTAGCAACAGTGTATTTAGCAGGTTGATTAAAGTGATTGTTTCCCTCTATTTGGCATGTGTGAGACTGCATCTGGGTGCGAGACTGCATCTGGAGCACCATGTTCAGTTTTGGGCTCCCCAGTGCAAGAAAGATACAGACATACTGGAGCATGTCCAGCTCTTGACTTGAAGCCAAGGCTGCCATCAGCGTTCATAACCCAAACTAGTTCATCCCTGTTAGACTCAAGTAACTCAGTTCAACAGAAAATTAACCGAGTGAAATGTAGCAGTGCATGATACACAGACCAGGTAAGATGATCTAATACTTTGTGAATATGAAAGAAAAAGAAGATATGATGGAGAACAGCGTACAATCTTTCTTACCCAGAACGAGAGAATTGGAATAGAAAATTGTTTATCACCAACCTGCCCCTTTAGTGCACCAATGCAATAACTTAATGCCTGAATGAAACACTCTGGAAAAAAATTATACTGATCATCTTCCAGGTTATTACTTGGAGAACCCTGCGTTCCTGAAATGTTTGTTTGCAGTGGTGTGGCAGCAAGGAAAAGTGGGCTTCAGTGAGCTGGAGGAGAGAGCTGTAGTGCCAGAAGCTCGAACTTCAGTGGGATACAGTTCCCTGTCTACTTGTCATATTAACAGTGATGAAAGAATAGCTTATACTTAGGGACATCACCTAGTTCATTTACATGCATTAAAGCATGTGAGACTTGTATCCTAGGATCTGATGAAAACATGGAGGACATTATGCTAAAATATACTTTATTAAATACAATATATTTTCCCTCTGTCATCAATAAACATATTAACAGGATTTATACAGATACATGTACATTTTTATAAAGTAATGTACATATGTTCATATTTCTCAGCTCTATTTTTTTTATGTTTGCATCACACTGTAACATGTCCAAGTCTTTACAATGTAAAATTAGACAAAGCTTCCAAAATTTTTATAAGAAAGCTAAATACAGTTGTATCAACTGTTTTTCCATGTCTACAGATCTTCAGCATCTTCTTCTAATTGAAAAGTTGTGAATTTTTGTGAGTGCCAGGTATATCACTCCTCTGAAAGATGTCACCAACATCTTCCCACTTCTATCTTCTGTCAAAAATTTTCCATCCAAACATCTAAAGGTTTAAAGCCAGTAAGGTTGCAGTATTCAGTTCAGGCACAGGCACATGACAAACACTTTTTTAGCTCTGCCACTACCTCTACCATACTTTTCATTTGCATCCCTCAATTACAGGCCTGTCAGCATAGGGACCTGCCTTACTTGCTTTAGCTGAACACTGCAAAAATAAAGATCCCGACAATTTGTTTCTCACAGGCTGCATGCTTTGCCTCAGACTCTCCTGATCTGATCATGACAGCTGTACAGCAAACTCTGTTGTCTGCTACACATTTCATCTTCCCATGATATTATAGCTATAGTTTAACACACTGAACTTGAATTCAAGGCTCCAAGTGCTAGAAGCCTAGAGGACCAATGATGCACCTCACTGCTCCAGCCTAAGTGCCTGAATTAATTCAATTTTTTTTCCATAAAATTTGGGTCGGTCAATTTTGAGTTGGCAGTTCTGTTGCATTCTGCCTGTGCTGTCATTCTGCTACCTCTCCTGCTGGTATCTGTAATTTTACTCCACCTCTTAGGTTGCCCACTGAAGCTGCTCTGGCTGGGCATCTCCTCAGCTTCTTGAAAGTTTCTGTCAGCAGTGGATTCTTTCTCCTCGGATGCCAATACTGTCATTGTGATACCACTACTGCTGGAAAAAATGCCTGATCAGTCATAAGGTAACAGCCAAAGCTAGTCCCAGAGTTTATGAAAGCCCCATATTCACTTGTCTGCAATATCTGTGCTACAGCCTAGCTTAAGCCAGATGAAAATCTAGATTTGCTGGATCTCTGCAAAAAAACCCTAACGTGCAGGATTCCCTAACTGGGAACTTCTTTGGTAATGCAATGCACTGCAACACTGCAGTGCAGGAAGCTTAGTGTGGGTACTATGAAGAGAGCCTACAAGAAAAAACACAAGTGGCCTAGGAACGCAGCCAGACTCCAGGGGCCCTGCAAGAACAGACTGCAGGCCTTGGGCTGCTTCTGAAAGCTCCAGCCTCTCTCCCGCCCTCTCCCCTTCTCAACCAATGTCTTCCTCCTCCCAAATGAAAAAAGATGAGCTTAGCGTGAACCCATATGAATGCTGCCCTACCCAGGAGTTCAGCATTCGAGTGATGACTCTTGGCACAAATCTGAATCTCACAGAAGGGGCGAAAAGGTCACTATTGTCATTAAGATCCACTGGAAGACATCAAGTGTGCATTACCCACAGACTGTATGTAATCAAAGGATGGGTGTTCTAAAGGTCCCTAGCTTCTCTACAGAGTCTTCAGTGGAACAAAAACTGTTCCAGCCACAACATTTCTGGGTGAGCAGCCCAGTGACAGGCAGCTAGAAACAAATAAAAGAATAAAAGCCATGTCCAGTACAATTGTCTTTTGAGGAAGAAACAGAACTTAAAACGAGAGGCAGGACCAGCAGAGACCTGCTCAAAAAATCCCAATACACAGCAGGGCTACCATGAACAAGGTGCACGAAAGGCAACTGGAAGCTGAAACATGCAATGTAAAATACCAGGCAATATACTCAAACGTGATCCTGCAATAAAAATACTTCATAATCTAGAAGCTGTATCAAATCTGCAGCCACTCCTCCCAATGGATCAAAACTGACCTGTTAGATGATTTGGCTGTACACAAATCCAGCACAACTACTAGTGAAACCTCACCATTATTCTCAAGATTAGCAAATACTTCTTGACACTCTCAGTAGATTCTATGCAACCGAAATATTGTACATTTTACAAGCCTTCCTCTACACTTGTTTATCAATAGAAATTAGGTTAATGATGGTAACTATACCACTACCTACTGTTGTAACAAATGTATCTTACCTTTTTGCTTTCTAGCACCTGCTTCTGCCTGTCATAAACTGTGCAAAAGGTCTGCATTAGGAATTCACAGAACAAGAGTTCATACTGACAATAATGAACAGGACCGTATTCAACAGCGAGATAGAATAGATATTGTTCTGATCTTACTTTTACATATATACCAGCAATAAATTTCACCTGTACAGCATTCTGGTAGTAGAAACAGTTACGGCCAAACCAAACACCTCTAAATCCTCAGTGGCTCTCACTAAAGCATAAAAAACCAAGCAAGAAACATCAGGAAACTAAAGAAATTAATCTGGTTGCTGGTCTTGTGGTTCTTCTTTTCTGAGGAGATGCCCTAGTGTTACATAAAATGCAGAATTCATAAGTATCTCAGTGATTTATGAACAGCATAAGACTTGAGTGAAAAAGGCAAGTGTACTTCTCAAATGCTCCTTCGACTTCCCAAGGTGGCTGTCAGTGTAAACAGGAGCAAGATTCTCATTTGAGAAAATACATCTATAATTTAAAGACTAGGTTTTTTTACTTCTTGGTTGGTGATGTTGTTTTTGTAGGTTTTTTTAAGAATACACACTTGAGGAGCAAATCTTATCTGGAGTGATTATTAAAATTCAAATAAGAAAATACAAACATAACTAACAGCTTGAGTTTAGACAGTAGGCAAACAAGAGATTTGAAGATCTCTAAAGACATGTAGTCTTGCCTTTGTTTCCAAAATAGTGAGGCAAATAGCCATGAAAAAACAGGAGAAATTTTAATAATTTACTACAGCAACTAGCTCATTAGCAATGATGAAAACATATTGGGGAAGGATATACTTGATCATGTACAAACAACCACAGAAGCCTTTAAATTCAGTTCCAAAAAGGTAATTTTCAGTGTGTAAGGTTGCCTCATAGGAGTACCACTGTTCTGCCCTTGCAGTTTTTCTGTAAGATTTTGTGTGAACTGCAAAACATGCCTCTAAAACCACTGTTTCCTGTAGGAAGCAGGAAATCTATGGAATGTATATGAAGACCTGAAATGGAATTAACAGCTGCAGTCTTACTTAGTCCTGGATCATTTTACATTATATGGATTCCAGTTTAATTCTTTCGTACCATCACATGGCTGACTGGTTTTGGCCACACAAAATCCTGTTTCTGCTTAATGCAGTTTTAATTTAAAAGCTACTTTTGTATTTCATAATGTAACATACTCCAAGAATTGTAATATGTTCTCTGTAGCTTGTCTCTTCATGTATGAAAATGACGTCCCCTTACCATACTGCTTAGCTGTTTGTCTTCTATGACCACAAAAGAGCCAACATCTTGCCCATCATCCTCCCCACTTCACAAAGCATTTCTTCCAGACTTAATTCCCCAGCAGTGTAGCCTAGTAACTTAACAATAACCCTTCTGCTACTTATTGGGTGAAAAAAATGCCAGAGTCCAGCCTTATGTATCCTGAATATACACTTTCACCAAAAAGGAACAAAGTAACACAGGATTTAGCAAAACTAAGTTAAATGTGGAATTACAAAAATTAATACATTTTTTAAAGCAATGGAAAGGGACAACTGATCTATTTAAACCGCAGGGATGACAAACCGAAAAGAAAGGATGCAACATCTATAATGGATTCAGTGAAAATCAGTTGTTACTGAAATAATGACTAGCCATTGTCATAACTCTGTGGATCATGTCTTCTCATAGAAGGCAATAGACTGCTCAGTAATTCCTTGAATATGTGACTTTGCCAGGTGGACTCCAGGGAGAAGGCACTACATCCCCATGGACAGCCTTCAACTTCTTTTGCTTCTTCTCGAGCTGCTCCCTCCTCTCTTTCTTTTCCTGAGAATGAAAAGATGTGTCAAAAAACCCCCCAAACATAAAACAACAAACAAACAAAAAACCCCCACGTAAAAACCAACTCCACCAACAGAAAAGTTACAATTATTGTTACACCTTTCTTGAGTAAAATGAAAAGTTAACATGCAATGGAGATTTGCCTTTTGGAGCTTAGCGCATCCCTTCTAGGGATTCAGTCACACACATTGCACAATGCAACACAAGAGGCTGTACATTTGGTGTCATTTACAATTCAGGTGACTGTCTCAAGGATGGGCTGGTTTTGTGCACTATCTAAACAAAAGGCCCAACAGAAGGCCTAGTGGATTAGGTACTGTATTTGTCTTGTATATCATTAGTCTCATCTTAATTACTTCTTTTCTTTAAGAGGATACCTAAATCACAGTGCTAAATATGTTGTTCTCATTACATGAGAGCACTGATGCATCTTTGTAACTTTCTGTACTTATTAAATCACACTTGCCATGTACTAGAACAAACTGGGAATTAAACAATTTAATTATAAACAAATATCTTTCAAACATATTATAAACACTGCAAGGTTCTGATGATATTTTCTGTTGTTTCAAACAGCAATGGGCAATTAGGATGATGAAGGATAAGCAAGATACTTGCAATATTCTTTTTGTGCCTGATTAACTAATGATTTTCAAGATACCTGTCATTCAAAAATAATTTGCAATTATTTATAATTATTTCCAAATTTTTATATTGTTCCATTCTATATAAGATAAGCATTCTTCTTTGCAAAGATGACTGCCATTTCACCATTGCGAGGACCAGCATCTAGGGGTGCATCTGCATTAGCAATTTAGTACACTGGAGAGTTCTTTGTAGGTGCAAATTTTCCTTGTATCGTACTTGCAAGTTTGTAGCGTATGCTTGAGCACACCACTTACTGACTTAAAGTAGTTTCTCTCTTGATGGAACCAAGGTTGACATTATGGACCAGAGCATAACCTACAGTGCCCCACTTGACAGGTGGATAAAAGGTCCTTGAGCAGCTGGCTTTCTGGCATGTGAACAGTGCATTCATTCCTAGGACCAACAGCTGGCATACAAATCATTGGTAGTAAAGATGCAATGTGGATATGCAGGCTTAAAACCATCATCAGTTGTGCCAAATCCAACCTTGGTCCTTTCCTCTTCTGCAGCCTATCAGCCAGTATTTTGAAGAACCATAAAAATTTCATATTTTCACATGTATGAACTGCATTGCAGTGGAAGTACTGCTCCTTGAAGACAGCTGTAAGGTAACTGGCACTCTCAGATAACCCATGATCCTATCCCTCTGAGGACACTGTATATCCTGCAAATTCCCAAGACCCTAGTAGTGTTTGCCTGTTATTCATAATTGAAAAGAGAAATAGGGAAGTAACTGTGGCTAAGGGAGTAGACTGGTAAATGGGGGTAGAAGTGTTACAGTAAAAAACAGGAGCTTGAGTGGAATTTTTCTCGTTTTACACGTATGCAGCAGTCAAACTGTACTAATGCTAGCTATACATGTGATATGTAAAAAAATTTTAAAAAGCATTAACATGCACTGAAATATCAACCCTATAAATATGATTTCAATCTAGGCCTTTTAGGTCTTTGTTAACATAAATCTGAAGATCCAATTCTGTTAGAAATGTCTGGTCTGGCTAAATTAACACAATTATTTCATGTTGTTACCAGTAAAGCTGATAAAAAGCAAGGCAAAGTTTGCATGGAGAAGTAATACCCTTTACTAAAACAAGTGATACAAAAGTTCATCACAGTTAGTCTAAATAAAAAAATATTATCTCTTCATACAAACTGTATCTTTCTGGATTATATGGAGTAATTGAGACAAACTGGGCTTGTAGCACTGTAAGATTCTGACTCTTCTCTGTCATCATACACTTTTGCGTTCTTTCTCCTTCCACAGAGATCTTCCTCGGATGAACACCACTAGTGGCTTTGTATCTTTAGAACAAGTTCAAGACCTTTTTTTCAGGAATTCTTAAAGGGAACTGGTTATTACCCTAAGGGGAAAGGGGTCTGCATTATCAGTGATATTTTTCAAAAAAGACTACAAGATATGTGCAAGCAGTACAGATGAGCTTGGGAAGAATGTGCTCTGCAATGGAACACATACATGATTCATGTTCCTCTTTTGGAGTATTTGCACATATCCAGCCAATTTATTCTTACAAAAATTTAATCATAGTCTACAAATCTTAGAATCTGAATCTGTATTTGACATTCAAAGACACACCAGGAGAGGTAACTAAAAACTCATTAAAAATAGGAGTTACTGTAGCAGTATTGGCAATTATTTGAGAAGTCACATTATTTGAAAAGTGTTACAAAGAAATATGCATATTTTATGTTTATAAAGCATTCTTTACTGAATACATGTTGCACAACAGACTTATGTATGAAAAACCCAACCCAAACATAAAGCATACACCCACCCAGGAAGGGAATGAAAGTTGCTTTGGATTTTTTAATCATGTCTCAGTTTTGAATGTTTGGGTTTGAAGATCCAATTTTCATGAATGAATCCCAGTGCCAAGGAAAGAGTCCTGCTTTTAAAGATTAAATCTGACATGAAGACTTACTGGCTTCTTCCCTGCATTCAACACACACAAAGCTTTTTATTTTCTAGTCCTAACTACAGTTCACATTCTCACAAGACAAAACTGATATAAATCTTCCCTAAAATAATAAACAAGACGTTATTTGCACTAACAGGAGAAGAGTAACAGAAATAGTGAAAGATGAAATCAATAACTATAGCTTGTCATACACTAGACCAACTCAATTGTATGGCTTGATTTCTCTGTGGAAATTTCCAACTCAGTAGCCTAGTACGATGAATACATTTTTCACTTACAAAATTCTGGGAAGATCACATTCTTTAGCAGTATGACTGCCACATAATAATTGAATTTTAGATAGTACAGAAGCCTTACAACATTTAAGAGGAGTAACAATAACAGCCTTATTTCTAACATATTGCAATGCCAGGAGATTAAAATTCCAATATAGAAAGTATTTTCAGATAGATCTTATTAAACCACATGAAATGAATAACCCATGTCAGCTGTTTCTAACCCAGAAAAGCAACAAATCCATGAGACTCATCCAGTACATAATTTCCTGATGTTTTTAAACAGCTTTAGAATGCCAAAAATAGGTGTTGAGCATGCTCAACCTCCAGGTAAAATTTCAAACTTCTTCTAGGGCATTTAACCTTGCTATGTTGATCTTCAAGCATTATTTGAGAGCAGCCTTACTTCTCATCAACTCATACTAGGTTAATGTTTACCACATAAAATGGAGAACATAACAGATCTAGGATACTCACTTTTCTCTACAGAAAATAGGTATCAAGATTACTATCTCAAAAATAATGGAAACTAAACTGATCTGTCATTAAAAACTTTCTACATGATTCTTCTCCACACTGTACTCCTCAGAATAGGTGCATGCCAATGACAAGAGTCAGACACTGGTATTATATATTAAGTAAAAAATGATCCTTTATCAAGCAAAACATCTAGATTGGCTCAAAGAGTACTTGGTGAGTAGCAAGAGGCAAATACTATGAAAGAAACAAAAAAAATCAGAAGCTTAAATTTCCTCAGCAATAGAAGATTATCCTTTTTATGTTAGTATTTTACAAGTGTTAATAGCCTTTTTCAGGGCATTTATTTTCAGGCTTAAAAAGTAATCTTCTCTATGCACTTATGTTATCAAACACTCACACAATAACCTCTAGAAGTATAAGTAACAGAATTTCCATTAACATAAAAGCAGAATGTTTCTTATATTTTAGAAGCACTACAAGCAGATTTTTATGTCCGTTCTACCCATGCGTTATGGTCAACACCTGGTTCAGGAAAGCTGAGGATGAATTTACACATTTATTTCTGTTGAATGTTAATGAAAACATATTAGAATACTTTCCACTACATTCCTCCTATTTTATTTCCCTTCAAACAAAAATCATCTTATTTGAAATAATATACTTAAAAGGCTTCCACAATTCTGCCCTCTCAGATTTGATGCCTCTTTATCTACCTGTATGCAGATACCATCTTAGTTCCCTTGATAATACATTGACAACTTTAAAGGCATTTCTCTCCTGCAGTTCAGTGAAGGTGTGTATTTTCTCTATTACTATACAAAGCGAGATAATATTTTGGCCAAACACGATGACAGAGCCATTGCCCAATATGCTTTCTCAAATAAACTTGTGTTAGCTGCAAAAACCAGCACAAGTTATGAAAGTAAAAATGTGAAGACTGGGCATGAGACACATCAGTCAGCACTTGCACATAGACATGGAAAAGGGGATAATTTTAGAGGTACCTCTGCCAACCAGTCCGGTACCTATCACATCCTCCAACACCTGCTTATTTTTCAAACTGCTCCTCTCATGTAGACACATGTACATCCATTTAGATCTGGTCATTCCTCCAACTACTAAAATTTATATTAATAATCCCACTGAAGTGAAACGATGACCTCAGGAATTTATACACAATTTGAACAGGGGAGCCTGTGCTAGGCAGCATATTTCATTCCCCAAAAAAGGGGCAATTTTTTTACCTTCGTACAGAGTCCAAGATAGCAAGGAAGCCAAATGTACAATGAGAGGAAATATTCATGTTTTGGTACAGGTACGCTAATCGAGGATAGTCTCTGTAAGGAGAGCATACCTGGACAGTGTTAGCTACTACTCAAAGCATAGTACTTCCTTCCTTGGGAACCAGGAATATTGACCAATCAAGAAATAATCTAAGATTGGACATTAATCATTTGACAAAACTGAGCTGGAAATCACTTGACTAAGGGGACCAGAGGAAGCACTTCTTACCAATGATTACAGAAATCAGAGGCATTCCAAAACGGGACCAGGTCAAAGAAGATCTTAAAAGACTTAAACCTAAGACTAAAAAGGTTTGAAAATCGAGAGAAGGGAAACCGTGCAGGCTCTTGCTGTTTTATGTAACTGCATATTTCTGAGTTAGCCAAGTAAAGGATGATTGTCAAAATCTGTCCCACACCTGTACATGTGCCTGCCTCAATTCTCATCTATCCCGCCTCCAAAAAAAGCCAGAAAGCCCACTCGAGACTCTGGAAAAGATTTTTTTTAAGCTATTGACAGTACAAATGAACCCCTGTAAGTACCTTAAGCCAGCTGAGTTGCAAGATCCCATTCTTATAATTGGCAATAGACACCATATGTATAGGATGCATGCCAAAAATCAAAAGAAAGAGAGACAACAGAATAAACACTCTCAAACTAAGAAAACCTTGAAAGTCAGTGTGATGAATGACTGCGTCACAGGGTGAGGATAAAAACCACAGGTTTTCCTTTAACTAGCAAGTCACACATCTTTAAGAAAACAATATATGCTAAGAATATTAGTGATCTCTCTTCTAGTTTGTCTTTCTGTAGCAAGGAAAAAAAACCTGCCTTATTATTGGGACTTGAGTACTAGATTAGTTTACTGCTTAACGACTGTGACTAAAGAATGCTGTTGTAGGAAAAATATAACTGGGAGCATCAGAGTTCCAACCTTTCTAGTAAATGGAAATAATCTCAAACCTCATTACAATCACTTTTGCCAATTTTAAGGTATACAAGTCTCCACTTTAAAAGCTTCCTTGAATGTGTATGCACCCACTGTTGCAGCTGGTGACACTGCTTGGCTTTGCAGGTTTTGTGCTGTGGTGAGTTGGCCCTTCAGAGATGGTTGCTTCTGACATGGAACGTCAAAAAATTAAGACTAACTATGAAATACAAAACTCTATGACATGTAGGTAGGGAGAATATATTTTCCACGTATGCTAAATATCAAGCCCACCATATTCTACCATCATTTTGCTCAAGAATTTTGGGGGACTAGCTATGTAATGCCGCCATCATCTGGCCTCTCTCATAACAGCATCAAAACCCACGAATATTACAATACAAAAGTGTTCACACTCACTACTACATTAATCTTTTTGGTTTTGACAAAGTGCAAAAAAAACCTAAATACCAGCCATCTTTCATATTCCTCCATAGCCTTTATATTTTTTTCTTCCTTCTTTGCCTGTTGTATTTCTTGCTTTCGTCTCTCTAGGATTTTTTCTACTTTCTTCTGTTTTATAAATTCTTCCTTTTTTTCATTCCTGTATAGTGACAGTGAAGAACAGGAGATCATCATGTAACAGACTAAATGCTGCATCTGTGACTGATTAACTAAATTAAGTCAAAAGAGATATTTTATGCATTTAATAAAAGACCAAGAAGATATATTTAAAATCTTCAAAGTCCATCTTTATATATTATATCACTAAGGGATAAATGAACCTGCTATTCTATCTATTATGGCATCACCTTTTCTGTATTACTTTCTCCTGTATTTGGTATCATATAAAAAATTAAGATTCAAAACTTCTGTGGGTAATAATAAGTTGCACATGGTCTGTGAAAACTCTTGGCTTGTAAAACTAACAAAAGAATTTCTCCAGCAGACACATCTCATTTGCTCCTGAATACATCTACATTCATACATTATATTCCACAAAACTTTAAGATAAAGATTTACTTTCCTTCCTATGGCTTAGTAATGAAGCATGAGACTAACCACATAAGACACTATACTACCCCATGAATTGTACTTCTCAGTTGCAGTATCTCCGCCTGGGCTGAAGACAGTAGTAGCCTTTTGGGGAGGAAAGCATTTAAGTTACCAAACTGAAAAAAGCTTGTACAGTTTGTTCTCATTGTTAAACTTGCACTCCAATGGGACCAAAGAGCCTGATCCCAGGCATGCCATTGTCTCCCAATTAAAAGCACATCAAGCACTCACAGAAGACCTATTGCATTTATAAGCAAAGATTTGGGAAACGATGATATTCCAAAACCCAGTGGAGCAGTACCATTTTTCAACTGCTGACATGCTGTCTCTCTTCTTCTCTGCAACCAGTTCTTCCTCTTTCTTCTTCCTGATTCTTTCAGACTGCTTTTCCTTTCTCCTTTGCTCTCTTAAATATTGCACTTTACTTTCTTTCCATTTTTCAAATGCCTAAAGAAAACCACAGATTCATTAAAAATCTTACCCCCCACCTTTCTGTCAATACTCCACTTGCTTATTCTGTACTATTATTTTTTGTAATTTCTACACGTTCCAATTTTCGAATATCTGTTTGTAGCATTGCTCAGAAGTGGGTATTACTATACCAAAAAAGAATAAATTATTTTTCCCAGTAAATAATAGTTCATTGCCAATGTATTTGTATGGAGTTTACTTTACATTCAGTTCATAGAATCCAAATACAGAAAAATGCCTGTTTGTGTACAAATATAAACATTACATACTTCCAACAGAACAGATCAGAATCTTACACAAGCTTTCTTCAAAAATTAAGCATGTTTAGATTTTAGAATCTAGTTTGTTTCCACCTCTTGCTGGATTAATCAAAATTATTCTCAACAGCCTCCTGAACCATATCCAATACACATTTATGTTCATATTTCACATCACCTTCCGTGCTGCTTCTGTTTTCTCCTCATTCTGTTCTGCTGCTTTCTTTTTCTTAAGTTCCTCAAGCTTCTTTTTTTCACTTAACTTCTTTGCTTCTCTTCCTTTCTTTTTTTTCCAGGCTTCAAAAGATGCAATTGCTTCCTCTCTTTTAACAGCTTCTTTCTAGATTGAAAATAACAGTCTACATTTAAATATACTTAAATATAAAACTATAATTGAAATAGTAAGTTTTAAACTCATTGCCAAATGTAGGATTAGATGGAGCAATAAAGAAATGGAAATTGATTTGCAGACAACATACCAAGTTGTCCAAGTAATACTCAAAATTAAATTTGAACTATATGAAGTGTTTTTCTTCTATGCTCATTTTTAATTTAACTTAATCAAATGAGACAAACTACTCCTGCAAAATATGTGTGGAAGAATATGAAATACATGTTAAATGCTTAGAAGCAAAATGTACTGAATACTTAAAAGCCAAATATAAGAATTGTGTATGGTACTATGTAAAATACAGTCCTCTGTAGATAAGCATCTCTTGAGATAGGGAGCAAACTCATCTTCTGACAGATGACAAAACTTAAGGCCTGAAGGGTTGAGCATCCCAAGGTCTTTGTAAACAAACCTGAAAATTAATCTAAGGAGCACACTTTTAACATACTTTATGTAAATGTGTAAGGAAGCATCAGCCACACAGCCTTTACAGCAATCATAACAAGTGGGACACACCATTTACTGTTTCAACTCACCTGGTGCTATTTAGAGAAAACCAGATGCCTTAGAATAGCAGAGTGATGAAATTAGGCAGAAAGCACAGGTAAGCATACTTCAAAGAATTATAGTTTGCAAACTTATTTTAAACAAGAATGTAAACAAACCTTTTCAGTATCATTCCTTAGATTTTCAGCTTTCTCCTTTTCAGTTCTCTTTAATTCCAGTAGAAAGACTCTTTTCTTTTCCAACCAATTCTGGAAGAATCATTAGAAGACTTTTATACTTTTAAAGTCTTTTTAAGATATAACTAAAAAAGTTCTGTTAAAACAACCAAATATTATTAGAGCAACACCAATATAATGACCACCAAAATTATTCTTAATTCTTCCATGTGCTACTTAAATAATGACCCCATGTGGAAGACTAAGCTGTGATCACACAAAGACTGTGACCAAAAAAGTGTAAGGTTCTAAAATCATAGCTATAAAATGTGAAAAAGCTGGAGGATCTTTAAAAAAAAAAAAAATCTTCAAAAAACCACCAAAAAATGTAAGCATCAAAAAAACCCAAAAAGAATGGAATAAAGATTATTATCACTTGGTATATAGGAATATAATTTACATTTATTGTCTCTCTTGCAAATACCTATAATTAGAGAATAAAATCCAACTGGGAAAAGTGAGACTTCAGGCATCCATAAAGTGTTACAAGACATCTGCAGAATCAGGCTTAAATCTTCAAAGTTTAATTATGTATTTGGTATGCTGCTTAGAGATACAAGTGTCCTAAATGAAGCCTATTTTACCTTTAAAAATTATAGAAAGAATATAAATAAGGATTTGAGGTTCTAAATTTTGTTCTAGAACCATAACAAGTATTAAAACACATACCAATATGAACAGCATCTGCTAATGAAAATTTTTCTCACACAGATTAGTAGCAAAAATCTGTTGGAACCCACAAACTAATCATTATGAAATTCTACACAGAATTCACATAGATTATCCTTCTGGAGAGAATACTATTTTTCACTTTTCCTGAATGCCAACTGAATAGAACATATCAGGAAAAGAAACTTTAAACTACACACTTACTAAAGTTAAGGAAGAAGTAGAAATAAAGGAAAATAGTATATTTGTCTGAAAATAGTCTGACACAATAAATTATGAACCATGGTCCCTCTCATCTAGTTTTTTAGTTCATAATTTGATGAAAAGGCAGAGCCAACAGAATGATTATTACACCTATAATCATATGCAAGGAATACACTCAGAAATATTGATTTCAAGAAAATAAGGGGTGTTGACTCCTATAACAGGACCTTTATATGCATAGTTTTGTTTGCTGGTTGTTTTGTTCAGTTTTTATTTGTTTGTTTTTAAGATCTACCTGGAAAACAGCTGCTCGTAAACTATCTGCTTTATGAAATTCTGTACTGTTCTTCTGCACATGTTTATCCTCCAACACCTTTAATGTTCCCAGATATTGAGATGAAACAGGTGTAGCTGATGTAGCCTTTGTCTTTTTCTTTAAGTGTGCAGAAGACAGAGACCTATAAAAATACCAAGACACAAACATATTAACGGTCTTTCAATTTATTGTAGCTGATACCAAGTAGTGTTCCTTTTATGTCAGTGTATACCACAAGTTACTGTGATTCTGTTTGTACATGCACTTGGCTGGGGATAGGGGAAAAGTAAAGAAGGAAGAAGCCCGTTTTCTTCTGAGGGCTTTATTATTGCCAAAACAAGCTGCTACTCAACATATCCAGCCCCCAAAAGTTTACAAATTCCTTACACTTGCACCTACAGAACAGCTTAAAAACTGTAAAGACATCATGGACTGGATTCACTGGTGGATCCTGTAGCACACACTCATCACAGACACTGGCAAAAGACTTGGAGTCTGATCTGATATAACCCCGAGCAAGGGTTATAATAACATGCCACATCTACTAAACTGTTTTCCACAGATAGCTGGAGGTTGTTGACAGTGAAGACAGTGCTGACAGAAAATGAGAGTGAAGCAGCATTGGCAGGGCACTTACATGCATCTCACACTCTGCGGACTGTGATACATAGCATCTTTCTCTTACCTGACAGACAAAGAAGCTTTCGGGTTTTGTAGAACTCTCTCCTTTGTTTCACCTAGTTTCTAAGAAACACAGAGGAAAAGTAAAATTATAGAGTCCTCAATCAACAGAACTAGATTAGGATGAAACAGATTTTTACAAGCTAACAAGAATGTTGCGAGTTGGACTTGATGATCCTTATGGGTCCCTTCCAAGTCCAGACGTTCTATGATGTCAGAAAAATACACAAGAAAACCACTCTAATATAGAAAGGGTACAGTACAGGGTAAGAAAGTAAAAAAAAAACAAACCCAATCACCAAAACCCAAACCAAACCAACAAACTTTCAGAATGCCTGTATCTTTTTGGAATGGCACCTAGAAATGTTTCTTTGTATTATGTAAAAATATAGTCTATAGTTTAGAAATACAAAGGAATAAAAAGAACCCAGCTGGGTAGTGGGTTTCCCTGTTATTATATCAACAGTATTTTAACTATTTTTAATATTTAGCCTTAACAATTATATACATATCTACATATTTTCTTTCTTATGATAAAGCAAAAAGTGCTTTGCATCTTATCCATTATTCAAGTCACACCATAGATTCCATCCTCAGCCAACATACACTGCTTATTCCAATTCAGCTAACCCCAATAGAGAGCTGACGCTTTCACTTGGATAAGGGTATTTCCTTAAGATTGGAGAAACACACATTTCAATACCTTTTTCTGGTTTAAATGATTTGTGTAAAAGGCATTCCCTACATCTTCCATAAAACTATACAGAATTTGTAAGAACCTCAGCTCTAGAACCCAGAGATAAATTGTCAGCTTTATAAACAGAGTTCTACACATTTAAGGTACCAACAATAACTTTACAAAACTTTTCACTGTGCTTCTAGGACGCTGTTCTAAACAATGGTAAAAACGCATATGAATAATACCTTGACAGAGTCCTTTGAAGTGTTCTTTGCCTCCCCATGCTCAGACTGATCATTCGCTGATACCTCCTGTATTGTATCAGTTAGTATTTGCCCTTCCACTATTTTCACCGTTTCACCTGAACTGTCATCTATTGACTTCTCTAATTTCTTTGTTTTCTCACATACTGTGGTCATCATTACTTCTATCGCAGAAGAGGATTTTTCACTGTTGTCCTCCAGTTTCAAGTCACTGGTGCTGATCATCTTCTGATCTTGATTTAACGGGAGAAAAAAGATTGAGAGGACACATTAACAAGAATTCCATTGTTTCCGAGTATTGTTATTTCTGTACGAAAACCATCTGTTTATGAAACATATTACTAAATCTGAGATAATATAGTGTACTTTCTGTATACCTCCTTCTAAAAACTATATGGACTAATAAGAGTATTCACTTGTATTGTATTTAAATGTAAGACTAGAGTAGTCAACTGAAGTTTTAACAAATGTTATAGAATGTGAGAGCACGACAAAGGCAAAACTTCTCATCTGCCTTACCACCCAAACATGGTTCTAGTCCAGAAACCAAAAGCAAGAGCCATTGCAATGACAGCAAGAGCTCTTCTGATGTCTAGCAAACTACAATGAAGTCTGTACAACAATTTGGGTTAAAAAAACCACTTTCATTGTGTGGTGTTTTTCAGGGGTGTGGGACACAAAACAAAACAATGGAAAGATTCTGCAGTGGGGATTTAAACAAAATGTCACCTCAATTTAAAAGTATGCCTAAGTGGTGAAATTTTCATTTATGTAACACTTTATTAATAAAACTTAAAACCCATTTTTATCAGATCTGAACTGTCATTAACACAAAGTTCTAAATTTGTAAAACAATTCAGACATAAACCAAAAAAGACCATGATAAATTCCAAATTACAGTCTTCCACAATTTTCTGATGGAATTCTTAAAGGAAATATAAATTGTGGATGAGAGATTAACTCCAAGTTACCTGAAGAAAGGAATATCAATGCTGACAATCTAAGAAATTTAACCTAGATTTACAATGACGGAGGTAAGTTCGAGGTGACAAGGAGAATTCTGAATTTATATGAACCATTTTCTACCCTCTGTTGATATGTAAACTTTCATATTTTACTTTACACTTACTAGATAGTACAAGTGTATATAAACTGTAGGCATCTGAAACTGTACAATCCTAATTAAGCTGCAGCATTTAGTGTACAGAACATTGGCGACAGCAGATTTACTATGAGCGCTTTGTAGCATGAAGTTCACAGAACTTCACTTGCAAGTCATTTTGGCTCTGTTTGCAAAGGGGATACAAAATACTAACCTTCCCATGGTTAGCTGGGAATAAAACCTGTAAGTATTATTATTGTAGTTTCCTTCCTGACAATTCAAGCTACACAAGTTTGATCAGTCTACTTCGAATTCTTACACCTGCACACTTCAGCATCATATTTAAACAATCTTTTCCAATCCCTTTTCCTCCACTTTTGTTGAAGACTCCATATCATTGCTGTTTCTAAGTTTTCCTTTGTACTGACAACACCACCTTTACCATCCTCTTCCTCTTATGTTGTCCCTGCACTTGGAGAATCTACCCATTCCAGTACACTGATGCCCATATCCTTTTCCCCATACAAACTCCCCTTAGACATTGTTTCATTAATGATGCTTAAAAACATCAAGCTATACCAAACAAATTTTCTAATCTGAGGAATCAGCAAAATATATAAAAGAACTGAAATTAAACACAGATCTAAGCTTACTTGTTATTTACTGTTTAGTACATTGCCTGAGTTTTCAACTTTTGTTCACCTTTCTGCACTAAATTCTTCAAGCCAAGTCCTATCTTTTCTTTCATTAAGCTGCAGCATATAGACATTACATAGGCCATACAGACAGCATTCTTCTTGCTGCATCTAACAGTCTATGTTACGTATCTGTTACAGTCCTGCGCACAGCAAATTACTCCCCAGCATGATTCCCTTAGCAAATTTTAAAAGGTGTCTAACAGCCTATTCCAGTGTTTTTTCACCTGAGGTCCATGGATTTTTTGTAACCAGTCTGAAAAAGGGGACTAAGAAAGGTAAGTTCAATGGATACTGCTGAGAAGCCCACAGATTTGATATTTCTCAAAGAGTCTGCACATCCCCTGTGAACTGTTAGGGATTCACAAATCCAAAAAAGTAGAAAAGCGCTACTCAGCTTGTATTAAACTTTGTGGAAAAGGTGCAGGAAGAAGTGAAAGGTTTACCCTAGTCTTGTTGACTGCAAAAGAGGAAATGAAATCAGAATGACTTGTTGTAAGTCTCAAAGATGCTTAGATGATGATGCATACACTTGACATAAGTCAAAGTATAAAACCTATATTCTCAAACTTTAATCTGTTCCTCTCCATTCCTGGGATGCCTCTAGGGCCAAATTTCTCAATACTTGGGATGATACTGTACTTGGACATAACTGCACGAATGAGGCTGGGCCATTCTCAAAACCAGAACAGAAGGAGACACAAGGGCATGAGAAAGATATGGAAGGAGAGTAGAAAGGAAATTAAGAACGGCACTGATTTTAAGAAGACTTGTTTTGGAACATTAGATATTACTAAGGTATAAATGGTAACACTTATCTGGTTGTACATATCTAAGTTCTACCTTTTACAGGTGGTGCTTTTCCACACATCAGTAAATTGGAGTCTCCAGATCTTTCATTGTGGGTAGTAAAATTAATGGAAAATGGTGGTGAAGTACTTCCTAGCCATGGACCCTTAGATCAGAAAGTGACAAATAAACAAGTGAGCAATTTATAACAAATCAGTATAATTTAACTTGACTTTATAATACTTTGATAGAATGTTCAGAACTCTCTAGGAGAAGTCTAATTCTTGGTTTACATTTGGAGAAATGAAACCAATCAGCACATAAGGCTGCAAACCGTCACAAAATCCTGTTTCTAGTTAGAAAGAAAAAGAATAATGTTCTCTTATCTGGCCCTCATATAAGAATGCTACTGGGAAAGACTTTTTTTCCCACTCCTATTTTGGTCTGATTTTTCTCCCCCCAAATTTTGTCAGCTAAATAAAAGTTAGTTTCTAAAGCTTCCAATGTAGATGGTAAAAAACCAACACATATACTCTCTTACTTCAGAATTAGGGCTTTTGGCAAGGAGTTTTTTCTTGGGTGTGGCTTGGGCATTCAGAGTAATTAGGGATGATGGTGCCGAAAATGAAGAAAATCCATTGCTGGAAGTTATTTTTCCTTCTGACCTATTAAGCTCATTATCTTCCACAGGACCACTTTTTCTCAACATACTTCTTGGTTGAGGTGATGGTTTGTAGCAGCTATTTAATGAAGGAATGCTGATATTCTCAGCTGAAAATAAATATTATAGTTTCAGTTATGTCTAGTTAAAGACATTTTAGTCTGGAACACTATTTTGCCAAGATAGATTCAACTAACTATTTTCAGTTAAATGAGCTATTTAAATAACAGCACAGCTTTCTTAACACCACTAGGCCATATACAGCTATATAAAGAGTTACAGCCACTTTTTCAGAAAATTTAACCAAAGTTTTAAGGCTTCTAATATAATCTCTACATAGACAACCTACAAACTTATTTTCTCCATTTATCATTATCTCTGTATATATTGAAACTACACTCAAGGGCTTATCTGCAGTCAGAGAGACAGACAGAGTTTTCATAAATATAGAAGAGAGCATGTATCTAATACAGCGCTGTTGTAAGAAAACGTTTTTGCTATTCTGCTTGTTCAGTTATCTACTAGCAAAGATACAAAGGGAAACCTGCTCCTCTCTGCATGGTGCAGAACAGAACAACCCTGGGTAGGAGGAGACATCATGAGAAACGCAGTCAAGAGGAGGGTATATTTCTAGCTTATTCAGTGATGTCTCTGTTCCCCCCTAAGGCAGTCACTGAGCAGCAGAACCACCGTGCAACTGTTTCTTACAAATTTCTATCCTCTGGCTCCTCACCCTCCTCCTGTTTAGTAATCCTATCTTTTTCATTTTTTTCTTCCCTCTGCCCTGCCACTAACAAGATCAAGCCATACAACAGCTTTCTACCTGCATTTTTCTTTATGTATGCTGATCCATATAGAAATGCTTATCTAATTCTGCACACTGCTACAGAAGCATTTCTTATTAAGTCCTAGTTCACACAAATCTACCGCAGGAAATGGGAGAATCACCATGCCCATCCAGCACACGCAGCTGCGTAGTGTCTACTTATGTAATTAGTGTGAAGTTCAGAGAGCTAAGAGATCACAACAATATTCCTACAAGCGCATCAACAGTTTTTCCATGCAGTAAATCACAAGAAAAGTCAAAGGAGCCGAAAAAGCTGATTAATCTCTGGATAGTCACCTCCTCTGTTGGACAGGGATCAATTTATCCAATATAAGAAAATTTACAAGGGTTGACTACTGAAGACAATATGCTAGTATCACTGTACTACTTAGATTCACATGAAGAAAAAGAGTACAACTTTTTTCTCCCAGTGTAAAACTACACAGGCATACTGGCCATGAAAGAGAGGCATCTGCAGTGCCTAGCTCCACATTCAAGTATCTAGCACTTTAGTGCCATCACGTGGAAAGAAAAAAAGGAGCTGATATCACTAAACATGCTCTACAATTTCAAAGTTGTAATCTTCCATCACAGGTAATGACCAGCCATAAATGTCTCTCAACATCAAACAGGGCAAATTCTTCTTATATTAGGAAGTAGATAAAAAATATGAAGTCTTTTGACATTTAAATTTGTAAAAGCACATATAGTCAATTAGCAGAATTTCAAGTTCTGCTTTGCGTATTAAAAATGAATTAGCTATTGTTATAATGAAACATTAAAGTTTGGGGTTTTTTATGTGTTTGACTATACATCCCAAGTGGCTCAGTATCTTCCAAGTAAAAGATCATCTGAAGTTTTAACTTTGTGATGATGTCTACCATTCATAAATGTTTTGGTTACAGCTCATTTTCTGACATTGTTAATAATACAGCATCATGATGTCTCAGCATCAGGACTTCAACATTGTATTTGTGAACACTGTGGTCCAGCTTCACTGGTCATAGAGAAGGGATGTCTGTTTAAGGAGCTTTCCATTAAAGGGTGCATGGATGCCATGGACACTGTGTGAATATGGCTTTCTGTGCTACGTGCAGGCAGAGGAGGCAACTCTGCAGCCCTCCCACACCTTCCATGGACATGCATTTATGGAGACCTGGACTTTAAGTATCCAAACAGCTGTTTCTCACCTCCTGAAAGGAAAAAGCGAATAGGAACCTCCTGCTACTTGGCCCACACTGGTTCCATTTACACCCTGGCAGCTGGAGGTTATTGAAACATGTACTTTTAGAAGAATATTGAATAAGTTCCCTGCAAGCCAAAGCAGCTGATACTTAACACAGAAAATAACCCAAATTACAACGCTTTGAAATATTGTAATATGGCTAAGCAAGCAGCAGAAACAACATTCAAATGCTTTCTTTTCACCTGATGCTGAAGCATTTCTTGTTTTGTGCACCCGTGGCTTTGGTATTGGTTTGTTTTCCTCTTGCTTTCTTTTTTTCTGTAGTTCATGAATAGGCAAGTCATCACAGTGGTCACTTTCACTATTATCACATGGTACTTCTTCAGCAGCTGAACACTCTTCATTATTTTTTCTGACATCACCCTCATTTTGACTTTCCAAACATTCTTCTTCACCATCTTTTCTGTCATCCTGGATGTTTTCACTTTCTAAAAGCATTACTTGCTGAAGCTTCTTTTCATGAAAGGATAAAGCCAAGTCATGAGCAGCTTCGTTTTCCAAATCTGCTGCTTTTTGTGAAGCATCATCATCTGAGAGAGGACTCTCAACAGCAACTGCTTTCTTAGTGCTTTCAGCACCTGAATTACTTTCATTAAGTTCTTCCCCAATACCTGAAAGCAGCACATTATCAACTTCCATTTGAGACAAGTGGAAAAAAATGGGACACAGAAACTACATCTTCTATAATTTAAAAGTATTTTTCATATAAGACTCTCCTGGCTTAAGTCTCTGAACATTTCTCTTTCTGCACCTCTGATCTCTGCAAAGCCACCAAACTAGATCCTTATTCTACTTCCTTTCCTGTCATCTGTTTCCATGGACCCAATCCGAAGAAAATACTTCAAATATTCACTTGTTAAATCTTATCTGTCATGCAATTTAAATCCCTTCTAAAAACCTGTGTCTCCAATGCCATAAGAACTGGAAGCAAGTCAACAACAACAAAGCTAGGCATGTTTGGTTACCACAATCCATCCTCCCCTTCTATTCTTTTCACTTCTGTCCCATCTGAAATCTACTAGAAGATACTCAAAGGAGATATCTGCTCTGATGCTAAAGTTCATGTGTTCAACAAAAATATTTTTGTCTTCCTGTAGCCTGTTATTTCTAATTGACTTTATTTCAGAGTTCAAATGCTCGAGGAAGACAACAAAAGAATGTCATGATAGTTGAGTAACATATTTAATGCAGGAGCAGCTTTTTTCTAAATCTTGTCAGCAAAGGGAAATCAAAGCATCCCATGAACTTTTAAAAAATGTTTCAGATGTGACAGAAGAAGTCCTTTTATAAATATATTATGATATTTAAGATTCATATTTCCCTTAACATGTAGCAGCACCATATCAGGAGGAAGAAGAGCCATTCGGCCAATCTCAGTACACTAAATATAAACATTACCAAATATCAAATGCATCTTGGCCCAAGAAAAGCAGCCAGATCAAACCACTTCCTGGTTTGTGTACACTGCCAGGCAAGCATGTTCTGCAGTGCGTCCTGCAGCCCTTATTCGCTGATTGTCCAGACCGGGAAAACAGTAAGACAACAACATGGCTTTCTTTCTGCCCATGTCCACTTTCGTTCACAGCACTGTGCGCTACTGTCTCAACCAGGTATAAACAATATGGCTAAGGAGTAAAACTGGGCACCACAACTGTAGGAACCAGCACAGACTGCGTCTGGTCTAGCAGGTTGGCACTACCACTGATTTCACTGGGAATTCCGCCCCTAACTTAGAGGAGGAGCACAAAGTGATTTAGAAGCTGTTAAAATATGAAGTCTTGGAACATTACATCACGTCGACTCACAAAGATTCTCTGTGATCTGTTAATGAATTAAAAAAGGGAAGTACACGAGGACAAATATTTAATTCTGTCTTACCATTTAACATGTCGTCTTCATCACTGTCAAAGTCATCTGAGTATTCAGCTGTTTGCTCTCTTGCTGCATGAGCAGAAATTGCTTCTTGTAGCTCATCCTGAAATGGTTTCACAAATAACTTCACACAGAAGGGAAGATTCAATTTTTCAAGTTCAGCACTCATTCCCCTCTCCCACACATACATAAGTAAAACTGAGCAACAGAGATTAACCCATTTAACTGAAAATTATTGTGAAGGATAAGTAGAATACAGTGTTTCCACTCTGACATCATTCCTCCAATTTTTCTGTGTTAAAAAAAAACCCTCTGTATATTAATTTATATTTCTGCTTCACAAGAAACATCTTGCAGATCCCTTTTCCATTTTTGGCAATGTTGTATCAGCATGTGACACTTTTCCCCCCTTCTGTATGTTTTGATGGGCAAGACTACAACAAAAAGGTCTGTATGGTCACGCATGGTCGAGAAGGCGAGCAGGGACTACCTCTCCACTGACTGTTGCAGTACAAGAACCTGAAGCAGGTGGCAGGTCCGAAACAATGGGACAAGTTCACATGAGGCAGTGCTGGTATTTTGGACTCTCTGCCACAGGACATCACGGACACACCATGTTTACATGGTTCTGAAAGCAACTGGCCTTACTTCTAGATTAAAAATACATTGCAAAACGCAGCTGTTATCTCCAGACTGGAAGACCCCGAGGCACAAACCACTTCCCAAGGAAGGCTTGAGAGCAGGTTGTCTGACACGGGTCTTACGCTCTTCCCGAGGCACCTGCTGTCAGCCACTGCTGGTCCTTCAGCCAGAGACATTTCTGCAGGACTACCAGGAACCGGGAGGTCAGGTTGTCCCCGTCTTGGAGCGACTGCTTCCCAGGTTATGCACGGGGAACGGCTTCTAGCGTCCACACAGAAGGAAACTTGCTTCCCACTTTTCATTCTGATTGCACATCGGCGTTGGGGGGGGCGTGTGCGTGTGTTGGCTTTAACAGCAAACGACCGCAGTCGCGGACAAACGCCACCGACGCCGTCTCCCGGCCCCACAGGCAGCGCTCCCCGCCCGCCGCCCGCCGCC
>NW_010972576.1:4784007-4911598 GCF_000737465.1 Haliaeetus leucocephalus | reverse complement strand
CGGTGGCGGCAGGTTCGCGGCGCTCTGACCTCGAGTTTGGCGGCGCTGAGCTCCCGCCTCTCGCCCCGAACCGGGAGGCCCTCCGCTAGGGTTAGGGTTAGGGTTAGGGTTAGGGTTAGGGTTAGGGTTAGGGTTAGGGTTAGGGTTAGGGTTAGGGTTAGGGTTAGGGTGCAGCGGAGGACAGGCGGGGCTGTGCGTCAAAACCGAGGCCGTCTGTCACCGCTGAGCCACTGTCTGACCTGGGCCAAAGTCAGGCTTCGCCCCTGCTTCAGCAGAAACCGGCTGAAGCCTGCAGGATTTATTATTTATGCCCGTATCCTACACATAGCCCACGTACCTGTTCCGACAAGGTGTAAGTATACACGTATGCCCCTCGGGGCAGAAGGTGGGACTGGCACAGGTTCGTCGACCCCACTCTTGTAGTCAGGCTTTGTCCAAAACTTCCCGCTTGGGATTTAAGTGCTGACGTAGACAACGCTTTTCATAAGGAACAAACTCATTTCAGTGCTTTCTGGAGAAAAAGCTCATAGCACTTGTGCATTCATTTAAATGAAATTTTAGAGGTGAAGGAGCGATAGTGGCGTAGAAGTTGATGCAAAGATGTTTTTTCTGAATATAATGGCCTTGCTATTTCTTTACGCAATTATTTGCTAACAGGTGGTAGATAAAAGTTCTGTATGTTGCAAAATGTAGGAGAAAGTGCTTTTGGATAGCCTTGCAGTTTCTGAAGAAGATTAGGACTTTAGCCCTCTCCGATAACTTAGCTTAGAAGTATCCATATGGATTACATCAAACTGTAAGCATAGATAATAGAAGCACTAACAAGCACTCTTTAGGATAAGATGTATCAAAACATGCAGAAGATCACACTGTGCAGAATCATCCGAGGAGGGTCAAGTAGCAGACAAGTGAGGAAGACTACTGAAGACCACCAGAGGACTCCTGAAGACCACCAGAGACCTTGAGTACCCCTGTGTGAAGGACATTTACATATGATAATGAGTTCCCAGAAAAGTAATGAATATGCAAAACTTTTCTTGGAAATCTGATGAATATGTATATAGAACCTGTATATAACCTATGCAATTAACCTGACCAAGCACCCACAGCAGGAGGAGAAATCCCCTGTGCGCCCAGCGCTGCAATAAAGGATACCTGCTTAATAGTCTTCTGACTATTGAGTCCTGATTTCGGCTTTTCATGGCATCAAATTAAATCACCCGGTACTTGCGCCTCCTAATACTCCGATTTTTATTTCCCCAAAAGGTGGTTGTGCAACACACCTGGTGAGCAGCAACCCCCAGCTGACCAGACCCCTTGCCAAGCAGCACACGTCCCTGCAGAGCTGGCTGTCCTAGAGGTCATCTCCCCACTGTGTGGGCAGTGATGGAGGGGACCAAACCCCACGATGCTCTGGGAATATTGATCTCATGCATCAAAAGAAAACTGTCAACTTCAGGACCATGTACAGATATGGACGTTTCTATTCTTTCTCCAGTTAAATGCTTTTGATCGCTCCTTTTCTAAAATAAGAGTAGTGCTCCAGTTGTCTTAGTGATAATAAAGAACTTCTGACATGTTCCCTGCACTGGGAAATATATTTGCATATATTAATCTTCCCCCAAATGCATTACATTTTCACATGCTGTGCAGAAACAAATCTCCCTGACAGAAACAGGGAAAGAATATGTAGGACAGAGCCCAGAGCCTTAGGACTTGTTTGCCTCTTGTTTATTTATGTAGTTATATTTTAAAAAGCAGCACAGTTACGCAAAGGCCACAACACACCTGGGGGAAAGAGGCCCCGAGTTCTCCTTGGATTTAAACAATTAACTGTGAATGATTAATTGATATTTATGTATCATCTGAGAACAGCTCCATGCTTTGTTTACCTGTATTTACTTATGACCAAATAATGCTTGATCTGCTGATTATTCATGGCATTTGTTGAGAGTTATGCTTGATGCACATTTTTTTCCCCCTCTGTTTTATTCATATATGAAAGCCTTAAATTATTCCATCTCTATGCTCTTCCATCTCTCTGTGGAAGGTGAAATTGGATGTACTTGTTTAGAATTTAAAAATAGAGAAGAAATGTATGTATTCTTTCCCTGTAATAATGTTAGCAATTGCTGTTGAAGGCTAAATTACATCCACCTTACAAACAACGGAGATGCACATTTTATTAAATTCCAGAAGGTGGCAGCAAAATATTTTAAAATTAGAAACTGGTTCATTTTTTTAAATGTCCACTTTATTCTAGTTTCTTTTACATTACCACTGATGTATATGGGATTTTTTGAAAGACATTGTATTCATTTAGATCAATTTCCAGCCTTGCATACACTGTAGAGAAGGAAGGAGATTTGGTTTCAATTATTATGTTATTTATATGAGTCAGATAATGGGGTCTGATATCACCTGTACTATTAAATATTCAATGCACTGAGTTGGCAGGATGTGGAAAAAGAAAAAAAGATCAATACTGTCAGCACTGAAGAACTCAAAATGTGTGAAGATGTTTTTGTCAAAACACATGAACATCAGATCTGCATCTTCTAGTCTTACCTCAGGCAAAAATCCCATCGAGACCCACTGAGGTGAATGGGATTTATGTCTAAATATGAATGTAGGGCTCTGAGTATAAATATAAAGGTTTTTAAGAGTCTTGCTTAAAAAAAAAAAAAGAGCTTATTGAGGACAAAAAAGCAAAGATTTTATGGTATGAAAATGAGCATTAACATCTGCTTTTTAATTAATAACTGGTAATTATATCACAAGTATGAATTAGACAAGGAAATGTATGTTTGGAGGTGCAGTTGCTCTTTCTCTCTCAAGTATACATGGAGCATTGAGAAAAATACTCTAAATAATCCTAGCAGTTATATTAATTTGGCTAAAATAAACTTAGAGGTAACATTTAATTCTGCTGCCCAAACGTTAATCTCAGCCATGCCCGAACCTTAAAAAAAAAGCTTTTTAAAACAAGCATCACGATGCAATGTAATTCCAATCTGCAAGAATGATGTTACATTCAGAAAGCAGTCAGATATGATGAGGTTTTTGGATGGCTAGCTCATATGCATATAAACAACTTACAGAATTGGTTTCTTTTATTCATGTGGCTAGAGTTTGTAAGATTTGATTCAGGATTTCCTCTGAACAAATGACACACAGATTAAAAATTCTAAAATTATATACCATAAGTCACCTTAAGTCAAAATATATAAAACCCCTTACTGGAGAGAAATGGTGTTCTGCTTGCTTCGGTATTCCTTCCCAAAGTCAAAAGTTATACTTGAAAGGAGGCTTAACAGCGGCATGACAAAATGCCCGAGTTGGTGTACATTCCTGTAGAAAGTGATTTTTGGTGCTGGTTGCAAGGGTCTCCACTCGCAAATGACTATTCCTGTTCTTGACATCAGTGTGAATTAGACATCTAGCTACAAGTGCATTTGGGTCTTGGATTTTGCATACATACTGGTTTAGCAGAGTAACATAGTCAACAGGTCAAGTAGCTTCTTCAATTTTAAACAAGATCTTCTACCTGTGGGTCACTCTCCCAGACATTTTGAAGCACAAGCATTAAAACCTAATCTCACATTTTCCTCCTAGTCAATATGAAATAATCTATTACAACGTACCATATTTTGCAGGGCTATGCCTGTCCTGCCAAAAGATACTGTTCTGTTTTTGCTTGCCTGGAAAGAAAACCAGAAGTACAATCAACTTTATGCCTTTAGGGTTAGATGTGCAGGGGAAGTCACATGCCCTCACTGCAAGTCCTCCAGTATAGACATGTCTGAGCTGGGCTTGACCTTTGCTATCTCAGATGGCGAGAGCAGCGTCGCTGTGTTGGGAGAACATTCAGCATGGTCCAAGCACAGAAAAATCTGGGTGGGTTCCTCGGCGAGTTTGTAGCCTGCAGTGAATGCTGTCCCACCTCAGCTACTCGGAGGCCCAAAGGTGCCCAAACCCGCTAAAATTGCTCTGGAGTAACTGCAAAAACAGCCACCCACCACTGCAGAGAAATACACAATAGGCCTTCAGCCTTTTGTTCTCCTCACCTATATTATTTCGAGTAAATTACATTCTTTCTTAGAGAACAGTATGTTCAAACCATGACAGTGCCAGTCTAACTGGGAAAGATTTGACAACTCACCTTAATTAACTTAATTCATATTGGCAGTCCTCTACCAGTATCCTTGGATTATTCCGCAGCTGCTCTGACAAGGGCTGAAGGACTTGGGTTGCTCCTTCTAAAAATATCTTTTTGTACCTCTCAGTCACTTCTGGAGAGACAGATTTAGGTATATTTGTTGACCATCTGCTTTTTTTTTCTGAACAAAAACTAATGATTAAACTAATGCTCAGTTTGAATAGCTAAGCAGATAACAGTCAAGAAATAACAAAACTGAAGATGCTAATGTATCTTACCCCCCTTTCCTTTTGCATTTGTACTATGATATAGTCTTTAATTAAGTGACTGAATTCAAATATTTATTAACTTTATTTACATGCAAAAAACCCTTTTCAGCATAAAAATATACATTTCTTCTTTTTTATTTTTCTTAAAAGAACCTGTCATTATTCAGTGATTAACACAGCAGCTTGGTCCCCACTACACAGAGAAAGGGGTTATATTCCAATAGATTATAAAATAACTATGTTTTTAATTGCATCTGGGACCAGAAGCTGTCAGATTGAAATATCAGCTTAAAATTTAGCTTGACCTTTTCTGCATCATTCATTCCTGTAGAAAGTCTAATGATATGAAAACAAAACATTTCTTATTTTACTAGAACTCTATTCAGTGATATCCTACCAAGTTTCCAGAAGAGAGTATTAAGTTTTTGATAATGCATTCTTACTGCATTGAACTTAGTAATATCCGTAAAATGTGGTGTCATGGAAATCAGATAGAAATCCATGTAATCATCAAATTCATTGTGTCACTTTTATATCTTGATCCTGATTTGTAAGTAGTTAAAGAAGATGCTGTCAGGATAGGGAGGTATGCAAGCTTCACTTACGTTCTTGCTTTCAAGCATATTACCAGGGAACTTGAATTTGATAAAATTAATATATACAGAAGTAAACATAGATGTTGAAGGAACAGACTGCGAGACTAGGGCAAAAGAAGGGAGGGACTAAGATGAATAAATTCACAAGTACTTAATTTATATAGCAGTTTATGAAGAATGCATGGATTCTTGACTGGTTAATTTATTTCTGAGCATTAGAATTAGAAGCAGCAGGTGGAGGTAGATATCCAAAAAGAAAAAAAAAAAAGGCAAAAAAAGGCTCCTTTCTTTTTTAAAGTTATTTTAAGCTTTATTTTTTAAGCTGCCTTTTTTTGTTAATAGTACTTGGTGTGATTTTAAGGAAAAGCATTGGAACGCACAGGAATGAGACAGCTGTCTCGGTGTTGTGCTTGGTCATAGTAACAGACAATGAACTTTTCAAACAGACAAAGCTTGTATGTGTTGGTGACAACAGATCAGACTTCCTGTAAGGGGAGTAAGAAAATGCAAACCTTTTCACGTCAAGTGGAGTCATTTTGTGTGTAAATGATTCAAGCTACTGGTATCTTTTGTATATAGATAAATTCTTCTTTCAAAGTCTTGCAGATGTGAACTCTGGTTGAATAAACACCTTTGATAGAAACCTCACAGACCTGCAATTTCATTAAACATCTCTCACTGTTGAAACATCTCTATGTCTAATCTTGTATTTATGCTGTCAGGAAAAGCCAACAGCTGTTAAGTGCTGAGCAGTAACTCAGGCCTTTAATGCTATGGCACATTTCACAGAGAGAGGAAGAATGCTTGTCAGATTATCACCTGTGCATTTGAGAAGTGTCAGGACTCCACCTGCTTCCACCTGCAGGATCACCAGAGAGGCGGATGCAGGACCTTGAGTTAAAGACTTGGACAACGTCCCGCAGACTTCCAGCCCCAAGGGACAAGAAGTCTGACATCATTAAAATTAATCAGAGAAAATGGACGCAGTAAAAGGCCAAATTAAATTGCTTTGTGGTCAGAAAGATTGACTGGCTAATTCTCACTGACAATAATAATGTCTGCTCCTTCTCTTTATGTCTATATTCCTCCCTTGTCTCCTTTTAATTCTCAGTGCTATTCTAGTTACACTAGGGCAGGAAGATTTAAAGGAAAGTAGAGCTGCCAGGTCTGATTTTGCTACCATTATCCTAATGAAGATAGAACTTTACGGTGCAAGTAGCTTCAGCAAATAAAGATGTATGATTACTTTACTTGAGTAAGTGTAGCAAAACTAAGGCCCATTGGGAGCACACTGACTGTATTGCTTAATCTTTTTTAATTTAAAATTAACCATATAAGATAATTTTTTTTTTATCTTTTGAATGTACTGGTTTGTCTGTTGATATACCTATAAGAACCTCACTGCTACAATATCTGAGGACTTCCTAGTCTTCAAGGGAGTAATCAGTTTTCCCTGCTACACTGCTGAGAGAGGGAATTATTATTCCCATTTAGTATATGTAGAGATATTGTATATGTAGAGATAACACTCAGGAGCTGTGCTAGTGACACAAAGGCATGCAACAATTCTATGATGTTTTAACTTTGGAGGATTTCTGACATGTGTATTTTTCACTAACTTACGCCCTTAACCAGGGAAGAAAATTCAGACATCGTAAGTGAGAGCTTGTACCCATCCAGCAGTGCTGCACAAGAAGCAGAAGGATCTGAAGAACATCCATGGTATTTCAGTGCTTGATAAAAGGTTTAAACGCTTGCTAACAGCTGCCCTTTGTGATTCTTTTTTTTAGTAAAAGAGCTGTTGAGTAGCATTTTTTCTGCATACGCTACAGACAAGGTATGTATCTATGACAACATAGTAGAGAAAGTTACAACATCAAACCCACTCCTGAAGAAATATATAGATGACTGTAGCATCCAGTTAGGCATTTCCTATTTTCTATTTAGTATATAAATGGGTAGACCACTGATTATCTTGTAGATTGGAGCCCTGGTTTCCTTAGCTTCAGCTACACTATACTCAACTGCTCCTTTAAAAGAGAGCCATTTTAAGGGAGGACACTTAATACTTTTTTCCTCTTTCTAGGCCAGCCAACACATGTCTACTGGCCATGTCTGGGGCTGCAGGCTGAGCTCTACAATGGTAACACCAGAGAGACCTGCAAAATACAAGCTCCAGATTTTGTGTAGTTCTTATAAAGACCATGCTACTTTATGATATTTTCCTTGTGGATTAAGGATTATATTGACTTTCCCTATTATTAATATTGTTGTGCACTTTTATGTCATCTCTACAAGGGCTATGGAAAGAACACTTCATTCAGACTTGTTAAGGGAAAGCGTTGATTAACCCCAGCACTTGGAATAAACTTATCCAAGTTAGTAATCTGGAACATTAAATCAAACTCTGTATTTGCAAAAGAAGCTTAACGGTTCATCTTTTCTTGTTCTCCACATTTCCTTCCTTCCATCTTATGACTTAGTTTATAGCCCCTGCAACTGATTTGAAATTTTGCAGCTGCTGAGATTACTTAGCTTTGGTTTAACAGCAAATGTCATCAGCCCAAATCTGTGCTTCAAGTGATCTTTCTTTCCATTTACTGTTTCTTTTTCAAATTGATTAGTCATTGGTTTAGGGGATTATCTAAAGCTACCCTAAGACTGGTTCTCTGTGCCAAGGCTTTTCAGCCTGTTTTGTCAAAGGAAAATCCCGAATGGAAGCTAACGGGCATGCCAAAAACACATGGAGGGTGGGAGAGGGTCTGAGTGCCAAAACTCTCTCAAGTGGGGCTCTTGCGGAGCGCAGGAGGGAGTAAGGGAGGAAGAAGTGGCATCTCAGTGCAGAAGGGAGCTGGGCTGGACACTGGGGGAGAAGGCAGCATGGACGGGTGGAAGGGGATAACTGAGCTCTTTGTGTCAGAGTATTTTTGACTCTGTACTCTTCAGGAAAGGGATGATGCCTCCTCTAAGTACATTTTCATGCATGCATAGATTCAGATTAGCTGATGTAAATTGCATTTTCAGTTACATAGGTCCACCCAGGCTGTTTGGGGAAGTGGGGAGGAGAGCTATTTAGCTTCGGTGCTGTAGGATCATGCTAACAGCTGCACTGTTTGCATTTCTGAAGTAAATTCCATCAGAGGTAATGCTGGTATCTCCTGCCAGCAATACCTTATGCCATAAAGATATGTTGTAAATGTCTGAGGTGCTTGCAAACATTTCTAGGTACAAAGCCAACACACTGAAGCATTACAAACAAGGATTAATACCTGAAAATAGTATTTTAAAACTGAAGGCAATATCTGGAAGACCATTTGTAACATGAGCTTTCTTCACTATTTTTAATTTCTTTCTTAGTTTCAATACTTGTATCTTTAAAGTGACAGTGGCTGATGCTGAAGGTACTCTTTCCTGAGGTTAAAACTTACTATTTAAAACAAGTGGTTTTAAAACTACCTGGCAGTAAGCCCATATATACATACACACATTTATACTACAATATCTATCTAAGCACCTGACTGCCTACCTATCTACTTAATCGTTGGGCTCTGCACTGAAAACAGATCCTGGAATACTTCATGAGAGGAACCAGCATGATCCTTTTCATCTGTTGCCTATGAATTATCCATAGTATAGCAACTGCGCTTCCCACCAACGGTATTTTCTGAAGCTTTATAGTTCTATAACGTTGGCAAGCTTCAGATGCAAAATTAACAGGCAGCATCAACAGAGCAGAATGTATTTACCCAGCTGCTGAGAATCTTTTCCTAATAGTAGAGCTGTGAGCTATGAAAGCCATTTCATGAAAAAATACAGCTGGGAACTGCATTTTGTCTTGTATCAAAACATTTTTTTTCCTGTAGAAGAGTAATGGAAAGCAGAGCAAGATGAGGTAGTGATCGCATGCTGATCTTTTTATGCAGTGCTTCAAAGTTGAAATGTTTCATAAAAACTCTTTTGCTAATGATGTGAGACCCATTTGCGTTGCAGTAAATTGCTAAATGGATTGCGCACTGTTGCCTCTTTTTCTCTTCTTCTGATTGTTTTTTTTCCAAACACACAGTTATTTACCTCATAATTCAAGTAAAATATGCCAACTGTATTTCCAAATCATCTAGGGAGACACCCTGCAACTCAGGCACTGCTAATAAGAAGCACAGTTCACTTCACATTGTCTTTTGAGCAACAGCAGCACTGACAGATGCTGATGGCTTACTACACAAGAGTACCTATTACAGATCTAATGGGATTTTCTCTACTACTATCTGCTTACTTTTTGTTTCTCATTTTCTCTCCAAAATCACCAGGGGATCCTCGGAAATCAGTGGGGATCTACCAAAACCAATTTCCTTCTAACTTCTTGTTCTAATTTGTGTGGCCAGCTGCTGAAAGAAGGCTCTTATAAAAGTCCTGGGTTTTTTCCCTCTTTTTCATAAAATCCAGTCAGCATCTAGCTCATTCAAAAAAAGAGGAAAATCTCCAGCAATACGATGTCCATTATGCATGCTTAAGCAAACTGGATTCAGTGCAGTAAAAGGCAATGACTTTCATATATGCTAATCCGTGCATTTGAGATATTTAAAGTGTGCAGTGGTGGCCTAATTCTGCACTACTGGTTTTAGCAGCAGGACTATAATGATCTGTGAAGGGGCAGAGCTTGGGCAATGCTGAAGGTTTTTCTAATTCTTTACCGCTGCATTAATCTCAGTGAGAACACGCTCTTCAGGTATTGAGTTCCTGTCTTTTATCTGTGGCTTAGTGCTGTGTAATGAATAGCTTTATCCAGGTCTGGATTTAGCACAGCAAAGTAGTTAAGTGAGCACAGAAAGGCGATTCTGAGTCAAAGGCTGCTCTTACACAATTCAGCACCTCCTCTGTTAGTGATCTTAGCTAGCTTTAATCTTCCCTAATACGGATAAAAAGACTGATGAAATCAGGACTCCAGAGACTTCCCTACATGTTTTACAAATCCTATTGATAACTCTGCATAGGTATTTAGCAGCTGACGTCTCCTATACTAGAAACTACGCTGGCTAGAGAAAGCTATCTTGTGTTGCAGTCTAATGCAATATGTAGAAGAAACCCCCCAGAAAGGTATTTAGATATTTAAATCAATGGAATACAGCACCCAAGTGTGATTGCGAGTGGCAAGGTGGGGTGGTTTTGTTTTGTTCTTTTGGCTTGGGGCTAAATGCATTAGTTTGAAAAAAGCTGGAGTAATCCTGCAATGTCTTGTAATGAGAATCATTCCTCACGGTTATGATGCCACCCTACTTACTCATGAGAGATAATAGCCAAGTAAACAGAAACAAAGCTAAAGAACAAAATAGACAGAGTTAAAATTATATGTGAGCTCCAGTTCTTCAAAGTTTTTTGATGCCGTAGTGTTTTTCCATTTCTGTCTGAAAACACTTACTGCTGGCAAACAGAAAAAAATTTCGTTTACACCAATTTTTCCAAGTGGATGAACCATGCAAGCTAGTGGACAATGTGATTGCTTAAACTAATCTTTCAGTTTGAATGTTCAAATAGTCTGGTAATCAATCTGGCTTGCACATATGGAGGTGACTCAACCATTTCTATGCTACAGGTTCTTGGGTGTGCAAAGGGTGTATAGGCTTTTTTCACAGTTTCAGTTACATAGAAATTTTAGTGTTATCTGCTGGGGAAGTTTCTGTTTGGAAGACTGTTTGCACGTTTTTCCCTCTGTCTTTGTTTCTCTGTCTTATACACACCCACACACACATAACCATGTGCATACTTATATATTATTTTTTGCATGATCCCTATGTATACAGATTACTGAATGCACATTATACTACACTTATAATGTACAGGATATAATAATATGGCAGCCTCAGTATTTGAGATTATATTTCCAGTGCTGAAAACATATGCTGTATACACAGGTTTTACACAGACACCGTGAGTGGGCTTTTGCAGTGTTATACACTGAGCTAATGCTCTCCTTCTAATGCACACTTCTATGCGTGGTGATTTAGCCCATGGCTATGAATTCATATGAAGTGGACATTTCCTTTTGGATTATATCTTCTTATCCTAAGATAAACAACTATACTTACATTTGGTATCGTTTTGTTGTAACAGAAGAGTCTACACTAACAGACCCATAGTTGTTGATTTGCAGATGTGAGAATTCAACAGTGCAAAGCTTGATTTATTTGCTTGCCCAGTGCTATGTTCTATAATTAGCTTTGGCTTCCTTTCACATGGGATAAAAAACATAACATGTTCCATGGGGAATCATCCAAGTGTGTTGAACTCAGATGTAGTACTTAAATCCTTTTTAATTTAATTTTTCTCTTATACGCTTTACTACTTTGTAACTCTTACTTACTTAAAAAGATTTGCAATGGTAGAATATAGTTTTGAAGGGTAGAGATTTGTGCTTAGAAACCAGGTTTCAGATATCCAGATTCTTTCTCCTTTCTTTTAATGGAGTGAGAAAAGATATAATGATGTGCTAAAGATTCTTGTGATGTCTGCAGTCTCTAAAGTTATATTGAGGGAATGATGAAATGTACAGTCTATTAAGGAGGACTACTGGAATATACACACTTCTAAGATTCAATTTTTTGGCAGATATAAATGCTGTCATAGGCTGAGGAGAATCAAGTTTAAATTATATGGATTCTGCTATCCTTAATTTTATGGCAAATGCCTAGGTAAGCATTCTGCCAGCGTCCGTGATGAAGTCTTTGAATAAAGTATACTACTTTTGTTTTCTAGGTTAGAGATGGTAATCAGATTGAAAGAGGAACTAAATTGTAAAACATTGGTCCTGCACAGGAAAGGGACCACTTAGTGTTATACAACTGCTGTAAAAACATACCCAGGGTCTAAGCAAACATTCCTTTGTTCATTAACCGTGACAACAGAGTGTTTCCAAAGTTATTTCCAGAAAGCAGAGATCCCAGTTACTGAAAGAAACCTCTAAGCACTGAACAGTGTTTTGTCATTTTTCTGTGAGATTTAGCAATGGCTTTCTTAAGAAAATGAAGTTTTGGAAGTGGTGAGCACCTAAAACAAAATGGAAGGATCTTTTAATCAATTTTCCAAATAGCCCGTAATAAAGGAAGACACTGACAGGTACATCCTCTCTACTGACTATCATGTTACTGATAATTGGCTGTGGTCTACAGAGAAACCCTGTTTATACAAGTCATAATTGCTTCAGTGTTTTCTGTCTTAAATAGGGACTGTGGATCAGAACCGCATTCCTCCAGAAGACAAGGTGCAGCTGATGCACAGGAACTCTACCTGCATTAAATAATAAGACTGTTCTTAGTAATCAGCAAAGTCCGGAAATGTGTTTTCTTACTGCCTTTTGGCAAGTTTAGGCATCTGCTCCAACAGCACAGGATGTCAGAGTGTATTACTGAGATCATGTGAACCTAACTCTTTCCACTGTTGCCTTGTTCTTCCATGCAGGGTTTTAGGTCTTTCAGCCAGCCATATCCTTCCCAAGATTTTTTTCTTATGAAGATTTTGCCATAAGGCTTTGCTTTTTTTTCTGGCAACTGAACTTCAGAGGGAGGTTAAAGAGGTCATGCCTTTGTAGAATTAATCAGAGACATTTGACTAGATGCTGCTGCCTTTCCAAATTCATGACAAGTTTTTAACTTGTATTTTGTTTTAAAAGTTAAATCCCTCAACACTCTTTACAGCTCTTCCATCGATGAAACACTCAAAAACCCTCCCTTCTTAAATCTTAAAAGTAAACATTATTGGTAATTGACTTTCTGTCCACCTGTCACACAAGGTAATCACCATGCAGTATACTTATAACCTGTATTTCTCTCCAGAATATCCTTCTCGAGAAATACATGCTGGGATTGGAAGGAATAAACACATCAACAGTCTTTAAAAACATCCTTACAGGCAAAACAATTATCTGTCTGGATTTAGAGTGTGAGAGATTGAATCGCTTGTTCTATTCCTTTAACAATATGAATTTTGTTTAATTCCAATTTATTTATACTGGCAAAACTGAATATTTTGGACTGATTCTCAGTTTTGGTCTTTACAGTGGAGTCATGTGTGTGGTCATGGACAACAGACTTCACTTGTGATCCAGATACTCTTGTAAATTCTGGTATTTCACTAGTTGTGTACTCTTCACTGCTGTCCATGCCATTTAGTGCAGTTGAGGTAATAAAATTGTATGACTATCAGATTATATGAAAGGTATATCTACTTCAACATCCTGTCTCAGTCACCAACAGCACCAGAAGAACATGGAAAGCATATAGTGGTGTTTCCTCAGAAAGTTTTCTTACCCTATAGCTGTGTGTAGCTCAGAAGGTTCCTGAGTTATGGGTAATGGCTTTCTATTTATATTTAATAGCCCTCAGTGAATTCTTCTTCTAATGATCTGTGGAGTGACTCTTGCCCTACACCTCCTCACCAGTCTTTTGAATGTTGCTGTTCACACGGAGTCCATTTGTACTAGGAGTGGAGGAAGCCACAATGCAAGGTTTAGGATAGCAGGAACACTTCCTGCTGACCACCCACAGAAAACAAGGCCAAGGTTAGTCCTTAAAATTATTATTAAAACCACTGTGACTTAGGCACATTTCCCAATAGTTTTCTGCTACCTCAGGAAGTTAATTTTACTATTTCAATGTTAAAAATGCATAGTTAAATTTCAACGGTTCTCCAGCAAACTGGTTGCAAACAGAAGGCAGAGGCTCCAGACAGGGTGGAAAACTCAGGACACAAAAATCAACACCTTTCCTTGTCAAATCTATTTGAAACTTTTCCTACAAAGGGATTTTATTTTGATGTGACCACAAACAGAACTGCAATGTAAGATTGCACACGAACATGAGTGTCGTGGTTTAACCCCAGCCAGCAACTAAGCACCACGCAGCCGCTCACTCACTCCCCCCTCATCCAGTGGGATGGGGGAGAAAATCAGGAAAAGAAGTAAAACTCCTGGGTTGAGATAAGAACGGTTTAATAGAACAGAAAAGAAGAAACTAATAATGATCATGATAACACTAATAAAATGACAACAGTAGTAATAAAAGGATTGGAATGTACAAATGATGCGCAGGGCAATTGCTCACCACCTGCCGACCGACCCCCAGCCAGTCCCCGAGCGGCGAATCCCTGCTCCCCCACCTCCCAGTTCCTAAACTAGATGGGACGTCACATGGTGTGGAATACACTGTTGGCCAGTTTGGGTCAGGTGCCCTGGCTGGGCATGAGAAGCTGAAAAATCCTTGACTGTAGTCTAAACACTACTGAGCAACAACTGAAAACATCAGTGTTATCAACATTCTTCACATACTGAACTCAAAACATAGCACTGTACCAGCTACTAGGAAGACAGTTAACTCTATCCCAACTGAAATCAGGACAATGAGAAACAGAAATGTTTCTTTCCAGACATAAATTCCTCTATTTACTGTAGATACAGGAAATTGCACATTTCTCTTCCTGAGTTGTGATCTGTCCTTAAGTATTTTGCTTTAATCCGAGAATAATAGCATCTAAACCATCTCATATGGAATGCAGGGAGATGAAGCTTTAATGGCTGTGAGATCCTCACTGAGCATTTCTAATCCCTGATCAGAAGCAAATCACTAAATCACAGCAGTGACAAATGCTGATATTTTATTTTCACCCACTGGAAACTCTTCTACCATTAGCATATATTTTTTGCATGCTGTAAACATGCAAACATTTCGTGTAATCTGAACAGCAAAGATTTAAAGATGCACGACTAAGCTTTGATCTCTCATTCATTCTGGTGAAACAACCTTTGAAACTTCATGTGAACAAGCAGCTTGTCAGCTGACCTCAAGTTCTTTTCTAAGAGCTGAATGCTATCACTTACCAACACAGTCATCTGGACTGTTATTGATCAATTTGCAATTAAGCAATAGCAATCAGTAATGTGTTGCTGTACTACCCTTACAGTAGCCTAGGAAGGCTATTCCAGCCTTCCAGCTGCTCCAGGAAAGCCTACCTGCTGGACTGTACCTCTCCTATGAGTTACCACCCTACCTCTGAGGGACTGCTGGGAGGGAAATGCTCCCTTGCACTCAGTCTCATACTCTTTCACCTCCTCCTGTCCAGCTGTGCGGGGCATCTGCAGCAACCCTGCAGAGCCCTTCTCCCCAATGTGAAGCAAACCATTGCTTAAATGGCTGGTAAACCAGTAATCCCTTTGTGGCCTAATCTGTTAATTAGAATCATTAATTGTAGGGCTACTGATTAATTAATTTGGAATGATCTAGCTCAGCAGAATTCAGTCTCCAGCTTAGATTTTATGGCAGAGATTCTGATTTATGAAATTAAAATAGTCTCACTTATAATTCACAAAGCATCAATTCTTTCAGTTAATAAAATATGTATGAACAGAGAGTATCAATGCCAATATAAAGTATCTGGTATCTGTATTAAAAATGTTATATTAGAAAGTTTTTCATGTTAGCCGTTTCACCAACAATCATTCTGGGTCATTCATACTAATTTTGCTATCACTTCTTTATTAGCTGATGTGTTTTACTGTAGTTCACTAATTTCTAGAGTTCCATCTTTCTTATAAGTTACAAACCAAATATAGCTCTAATCAGCAGCAGTGTCAGGCTGCTACTACTATTATGATGCTACATTTGCACAGTGAAGATCTCTGTTTATTTTTATTTTCATTCCACTCCTACATTTTAGTTTCATTTTACCCCTGAAATAACTTGTATGTCTCTAGGATTTTTAAAGAACATGGAGCCTGAAAGCTCAGTGTTGAGTCCAAGACATTGCCCTAGTATTTACTCTAAGCTTTTAGCCCTTTTCTTGTATTAGGCAATGCTCTTGTTAAGCTGCTTGGCCTTATCCATACTGAAGCCTTCTTGAACATATTCAGCAGTTAAACTTCAGGGGTTTTTAAGTGTTAAAGTTGAGAACCAAGTTTAAATATAATCTCTTCTCTATGAGAAGGGCCAATGATTAATCAGTCTTGACAAAGGTGATAAAAGCAAGCTGCAAAACTTAAAATAATGCAAATAAACACTCTTATGTGGTTTAAATGGTATTTGGAAGAGTGCTTAGTAATTGATACCACTTTAAAGTATCAGGACAATCATGATTGTGGTCACCAGCTTATTTTCTATTTTGACCTGATCTGACATCAACCTAGCTTAACTTTGAAGTTGGAACCTGTTTTGAGCTGGTGTTTGGACTATATGACCTCCGGAACTCCCTTCCAATCTAAATTATTGTATTATACTACTGGTTTTGATTTTGCATAAATATGACGACATTGATTGCATTAAGGCTTTTCATGAGTGCGAGCTCAAAGCTGAAGTCAGAAGCAAGTATTATTACTACAATAAAAGATGGCTCCTTTTCCTCTACTGCCTCTTTTGTTCTGCTAAAAATTAAGGCCATTTCTGTTATCTGTTCACTTTGAAGGTGATCCCATGAATGTGAGCAGAAAATCTGTGGAAGAAATGAACACTGACATAAGCAAGAGTGACAGGGGAATCTGACCTCACAGCTTTTTGAAAGTGCAGTTCTTTTTCATATATAAGTATGTGCAAACTAATTCTGTTTTCTGTATGTGTAACCATTACCCATAAGTATTTGTTGAATAATTTTTTCAGAAAAATTCACATTGTAAATGGTTAGCAAACTATTCATATTGGATGCTCACTATTTATAGCATGTGAGTGATCACTCAAATAAGAGGGGACAGATTCTGCTCCCCAGAAGAATGCATCTATATTTTCTCTGGTACTGTAGCTAATGGTGAAAGCTAGGTATTAACCAGTAACTAATTTTTTCCAGAATTAACATTATCTTGATAAAACATATTAACATTTGCAGAGATATTTCTCCAACTGGCAAAAATAATAGCATCCTCCCAAATAATGGCCAACTGATCTCTTTGTTTGCATTTACAGAGTATTAGCTGATTACTTTTTCATTTATGTAACCAGCTTTTTAAGCATTCTTAATAGCATTTCACAGAAAATAATATCAACACGCCTTTGTGCATTTAGACTCAGCCCCATGAGCTCAACATCTGGAACTCTTTATAGTGGAACTATTTAATACCGTTGTCTTCCAAAAAGATACACAATTTATGTCATGGCTGCAATGGATGTCCATACTTTAATCTTCTCATTGGGCTTATGGATCACATAGACTAAGTAATGGATAAACCTAAGTTTATGAGAAATACCAAACCATTAAGAACACTGCACTCACTTGAGAGAACATTAAAAAACCCCAAACCAATATATAGAATACTGTTAATATAATTACAAACAGAAAAGTTTGAAGCACAGTTAAGTGCCAGTTTCCAAGATCTGTTTATATCAACAATATCTGTGACTTGCTGCTTCCTTACAGATTTTGCTACTTGCTGCAGATTACACTAAGGCGGCAAAGACGGTCAAAGTTTAAAAACTTTCCTGGCTGCTTTTGTTTCTTAACATTTTGCAGATAACACGGTTGTGCAGTTTGATGTTGCCTTTGTACTTGAACCAAGAAGCCCATGTTTTTTTCCCAAGGCCTTAATTTTCAAAGTCCTGTAATAGTTTCATTTCTTTCTTTATTTTTTTCAGGCTACTATTTATAATTCTCCCTTTTATGCAGAAAACATAGGAGTAGAGAGGTGTCTTCCTGAGTATAGAAGTAATATGGAAGTGAAGCCTGTCCCTCCTCCAAAGGTTAGGGGTGAATCAAATTCTCAATCTGTGAGTGAGTCTATGTGTCTGTGTGCATTTTGTAGGGGAAGAAGAGAATTTTGGAGAGGGAACCAGGGCTGGAGATTGTAAGGAGACTTTTTTTCGTGATAAAACAATAATGCAGAAAGGACACATGCCCGATTGTGTAAGCATGGAAACACTCTTTGCTCCCACACTCTACATATAGCCTCTGTGAAAGAAACCCATTAAAATCTCAGGTCTGCTCCTTGGTGGACAAATAGCATGCTATGACATTATTTTTTTGAATGCTCAGCTGCTGATGGGCATGCTTGTTAATATTCTTGAGAGTGGGTCTAAGAACCACATGTGTAGATTACAACCCAAGGAATCACAAAATCATTTTTGCAGAGCTTACTGCAGTCTGATGGATGCAAAAAAATATTTAATCTAATTAGTTACTTATATTAATAAATAGAAGGTGTGCTTGACCTTTAATAGTTCTACAATAAATTAAATAGCACTAAGTTACCTGATTTGGAATAGCTCCTGGTCTGTGACAGGTGGCATTAATGTACAGGTGCTTGGGCTTTTTTTAATATTGTTTTTTTCCTGAAAGGTTATTACAGACATGTTGGGAAAAAAAATAGAGAATAGAAGAAAAGAAAATCTATTTATTTCCAATAAAAAAATTGAGACCACAGGTGTGTAATGGCTGGTTTCATTGCAAAAGTATCAGTTTCACTGCATTTGTATCAGCTTAAGTGAAAATGTACCAGCTGGAAAAAATTAAATCAGCATGAATCATACATCCAAAAGGTCACTGATCTAAAAATACGCAACCCAAGAAAAAGAGAAAAATTATGTATGCAAACTAAAATTGCCAAGTAAAAATTAAAATCCTTCTAAACATTCTAAACTTATGACATTAATTAATTTGAAAGTAATGTGGAAAGAGGCAAAAAGCCACCTTGTGATGTCACTTTCATTATATGGAACACAGCTAAGGAGATAAAAGAAGATCATGCAGAGCCCAGGAGAAGATTAAGCCTCTTTATCTCACTGTGATAGAGGGAGAGCATATATACAGGTAGTATTTTGTGTATGGAGAAGAGGGAGGAACTCCGAATGACTTGAGTTTTAATGCACACTTCTATCACTTAAGTGTACTGATGCATAACAGGGGATATGCATGTGGGTGCTGAGGATCATAAACTCACCCCAGTTGTCAGTCAAAATTACAAAGGTAACAAGTAAAACCGTAAAACCAAGCCCCTTTTCTTAATAAAGTTCCAAATATAAATTTTGAAAGGTAACAAACCCAAGCTCTGTTGGATGCTGTACCTTCTTGTCACAGCCTAATGCTTTACAAGAATGAAAAAAATAAAGCATAAGTATGTAGTAAGAATGAAAATAGAATGCAGGTACTCTTGAAGTCAGATCCTTATTAGTAAAGCCTAGAGAAGTTTTGATCCAAAAGTAGATTGTACATTTTCTTAAAATTGGTTTGTATGTGTGTGCATGCTAGAAATTTCAAAAAGGTACTAATTAGCCTTTCTTTTTTATGTGGTAAAATCTCATTACAACATCATGCAATGGCAGAAGCACTTTTGCAAAGACTGACCACTTGCTGCCCAAAGAAAGGTTGGACATATAGCCAGGTGGGGAGACAACACGTGTATTGTCCCATATGACTTTTCCTAGAAAATACAGCTCATGTTTAATTCTATAAGTAAACAGCCCCCTTATTCTTTTCTTAGCCATCCAATTACAGCAAAAGGGGCAGATGGACTCACACTAAGCTGTTGTATATAGTTCCACTAAATTCAAGGGAAAAAGACTGATTTGCACTGATACATATATCAGGCCCAGAATATTTACAGATAGCTTTGATATTTTTTCTTCTGTCTGCCAGCTGTCTTGGCTTTGCTTTAAAATCTCATGTCCACGCATCTCCCTCTCTCTAACTCTCCTTTCTTTGAATCTTGTAATTGTATACTCTGGGGACACCTTCTGTATAAAATCACTTCTTAATTGCAAAGTTCCTAATGGGCTTAATGAGTTTCTCTTCTCTCTCGGAGTGTCCATTTCTGTTTGAAGTCTGGTGGTATCCTCCTTTTTCTGGCAAGTTTGTTGACTTCATTATTTTACCTGTAATTATTTTTACAGTTTTTTTGAAGAGAGGTAGGAGGGCACATAGAAGGAAGAACTATTGCCATAAAAAGTCTTCGGGGTGATAGAGATGAAGAGACTTTGCACCATTTTCTAAAGATGGATAAATTTCAAGTTTATTTAATTTCCCCTGGCAGTCCTTTTCACTGCCTCATCTGCTTGACTGTGGGCTATCTAACACATTTGTAAATCTGAGATTAGACCAGTTGGTGAATCACTGCATCAGCAAGCAGGAAGCAAAATAGAAGCAGAATGCCAAGCAGTGGATTGCTGCATTAGAAAGAGGCAGGAAGGCAATGGAGTACACCAGGAAACTGAGTGGAGGAGCTATAGGAGAGCAGAAGCTGAAAAGGATAGTACCTGAAGATTATCAAAGGCTCAATTTAGCAGCTACTTCAGTGAGGTTGTGGTAGACATTTACATATTTGGTGAAGACTGAGAAGATGCATTCAGGTTAACAAGGGCTGAGTAATTTAAGGTAACACAAGTGTTTACCCTGTCAATTAATCCATAAGAACAAAACTGTGTTTTAAGAAATAAAGCCAGTTATCCTAATTATGTAAAAGCATATGTGTTATTGTTGCTGTTTGTTGATACAACTATGATTGGCAGGATTCCTCCCTCAAGTGTTTTTCTCAACAACATTCCCAAACCGGCACATTTTGTTGTGGGCATTGTCATGTAAAACAAACAAAAATGTTGATTTGCTAATTGTTTACAGTATTTACTGCACAGTTTCTAAACCATGGGAGACCAGTGTTGATATGATTACTTTTCTATTATATCTAGTTTTCACAGAAAGAAAATCAAGAAACACTTGGAATATTCATGTCTTCATAATGCAAAATGTCTTTCTAATACAAAGCACACCATTAGAGGATCAGTCGTGATCTGCAGCATGGTAAATAATTTCATTTTGTGCTTGTACTTTAGGACTGTGATTTTCTGCAGTAATTTTTATAACAATTTCTCAAACTTAGCTTGCACTGTAAAGTTTTTGGCTAAAGTTAATGCTGGTTAAAGCAGCTTTTCATCTCCAAAGTAAAATTACCTCTGCAAGCAACATAATTCTTCAGCCAGCAAGGACAAGAAACAACATCAGCTGTTTCAGTTGCACTATTAGATGAAGAAAGGCAAAGGATAATCTGGTGCTTCTCTCCAAAACTTACCATTTCTGGCTACCAAAGAACTTCCAGCCATGTTTGGATCCCCACTGCCACAAATGAGAGAGGACACCCTTCCTGACCGCAAGGAAGGATTCCTGGCAGCACCCAGTAATGAATTTATTCAGGAGAGGGAAGGGGATGTTAACCCTTCAGATAAGCAGGAGGACTTGTAGATCTGGGCTGGACCACCCTGCACAGAATCCATGGCAAGAACCCACACTCAAGTCATGAACAGCGTAACTACAGGCAGCAGTTAGTGCTCATCTCCACCTATTTCTCTTTTAGTAGTCTGGTGCCAGTGTGTCTCCAGTGACCCTGGGAGTCCCTTCTCTTGCCACAAACACCTCTCACGAAGGCTCTCAGGAGTGCCTTCATGTTTGTGATGGCTCAAATTGTGGAACAGCCCTGAAGCAAATCTAATCCTTTTCAAATTTTCACCGAGGTGGTTTTATTTTTCTTCACCTGACATTTTATTCAATGTGCATATTTGCCTTTTTCAAAGTCAAAGCTCTCTACTAATTGACCTTGATTAGGAAAAGAAAATCAGAAAAAGCAGGGCAGCTTACATCCCCAGCGCTTGTCAAGTGTAATAGTAGGGATCAGTGGGGGTGCATGATACAACGGCTGAGCATGCTAGAGTCCAAGGAGGAGCATGAAGGGTTAATGCACAACATGGCTGAAGAAAAGCAGAAAGTACAAGACAAATATTAGAAGAATGGTGAAAGCTGTGGGAGGTCTAGGAAGTGTGTAACAGGAATTCCATGGATAAGACAAATAGCTAGAAGGAAACATACACTGGCCTGTGGGAAAAAATACAGAATGTGTCAGAAAACACTTCACACACATCTCAGTGTGATGAAGTTTTTTTAAAAAAAAGTTGTATTAATGTTCAAGTTCATAAGCTCTGAAGTGTTTTGCTATTTGCACATTGTTTATCACAATTTGATATAACTTTGTTTTCAAATCATGAACTAGCTAATGAGTATGACATTCCTATTTATACATATTTACAGGCTCTACATCCCCTCTACCCTATTTATAACAGGCATTTACAAGTTATGAAAAATCCAAATCCAAGCCAACTCTGCAAACAACTAGACAAAAGCAGCATGCTGTGCAATTCTGACTGACTGTTAAAGGGATCTTTGCAGCCTTGTTGAGCTCTTCTAATTGTGCCAGGTTATTCAAAATCAGCAGTCCTTACACTTCACTCCTCTGTCCAGCTAGTTTTCGCTTCACAAATGTTATGGAAAACATAACATACAGTAGCAACTAAAGAATACTTACTCATCACAGTTCAGGCTAGCCATGAGTCACTGCCAGGATTTTTCAGTCTGTTTGGTACACATTCAACAGCTTTGTTGTCCCTATTCAGAAAAAAGGCAAACAGTTCTCTATTGCTAGTCAGTATAAACCAAGGAAGCAAATGGCCATTTAAGATCAGCACTGCTCTTTAAATCCACAAATGTAGGTCCCAGAATTGTATTCCTATTGGTTTTGCTGGAAAAGTTTTTATATTTATAAGGCTGCAGCATCACATACCTTCCCCATCTAGTGAACGTTGTTCATAAAGAATCCACATTGTGTAAGTTTGGGTGCTATCGTAGAAAACTATGAGGTCCCACATGGCCACGAAACAGTAAATAGCAAGCAATTTCTTGCTGTCTGCTTCAGTATAAAATATAATGAGCTTCAGATTAAATTAGTTACCTGTTCAAAGAAAATTCATTAATGTAGTTCCATAGGCAGCTTCCCAAAAAATCGTAGAACTTCTTACCACACCTTGTTGTGGATACTAAAATTTTACAGGGTTTCAAAAAGCATCAGCACAAATTACTGGAAAAGGAATAAATCAAAGACTATGAAATACAATGTGAAAACCTCTGCCCTAGGAAGTCCTGAGGCTGGGAGGGTGGTCTGGAGAAGTGCCCCCACTTGCCTGGTCTCCTTTTTACACTTCTTGCAGCATCTGTTGCTGGCCACTGTCAGAGAAGTACGAGGCTAGTTAGACCTTTTGTCTGAGCCACTGTAGCTGTTCCTCTGTTCCTGTGTACTCAGAGGCACAATGCGGTGAGTCAAACTGGGTTATGCACCACACTTTTGCCTCTTCTGAAATTCATGTATCCCCTTACTTCAAATCTGCCTGTTGTTCCTGTTGCAAACAGTCCTGGCACACCTGACCGACAACCTGTTCCCATGCTGGGCTTTCCAGCCCCAACCTCATTAATCTTTGGTAACTGTCTTGGCCAGACAAGCCAAATTTTGGATATGAAAAAAGAGGAAGGCTGTGCATCCATATGGCTGTGAGGATATTGTGCTATGCCAGAGCAGATTGAGTGCATGCTCAACAATGCTAACAATGCTAAGGGAGGATTATATCCACTGTAAACTCCCTGGCCCTTCTTGCCCCCAGTGAATCAGCATCTGGGCTGAGGGTTGGCAAATGAACAACCTCCATCTGCTGTTACCAGTGTCTCTGTGCCAGAGCACATTTCAACCTTTGTGAAATTTGGGGTCATTGGTGGTTTTCCTGGATTTGTACCACAGCATAACATCGCACATTCTTTAACGTTCACTTCCTGCTGCTCTGTTGTGCGGTGCTGATCATCAAATGTCTAGCACATCTTGCCCTTTTCATGCACTGCCGTCATCAGCCACTCCACCTGGTGTCTACCACAGCTCCGCTGGCTGCCTCGGGAGTAGAGTCTGCAGGGAGTTTTTGTCTGTGAACAGGCTCTGGTATGCTACTTATCTCTCTGGGGCCCTATTTCTGATTGAGAGGTTGAACAGAAAGATGAAAAGGCATAATGAAAAATCTAAAACAGAAATGTGAATGTCAGAGAATGGGGAAAACATAGTGGGCTGGAAGAAAGGGAATCACGAGAATTCGAACCTGAGCTTCTTGTTGGTATCTCACAACATGCTTCAAGAGGTCCCTGAGGAACTGTGCTCGGCAGAGTTGCTAGGGCCAATAGAAAGTGTGTATACCATATCTCTTGCCAAAATGGACTTTTAAGGGGAGGACACTTGGCACTAGCAAAGGCAGTTCAGCAAGTACATATCTGTTCTTCCAGTGCAATGTGTACAAGTTGTAATCAGCCCAAAGTCCTGCCAGAAGAACTTTCTGGTGTAGACATGACCTCAGCCCTCTACAGCAGGAAACCCAGGCTAATATTTGTGCAACAAAACTATGTGTGTAAAAAATTAACATCTCTCTTGCAACCGTACAGCCATGATTGCTGTGAGGCTGAATAACCAGTTAGATGGTGAGCTGATGGTTCATACAGTCCTGAGAACTGTACAAACACATAAACTATAACCAAGCTATACAAGTTATAATCATGCCTTCTTGCACATAATATTCAGAAATTTTGGAGGAAGTTACCTTTACCTTTTTATTGCTATCTTAATTTGCCTCCTCAAGAAAGGGATAGTTTTGGTCTGCCTTCAGTAACACTCTGGTCATTTGATAAAAAGGTATCACATGTTCACACTACTTTTATTATGTATGATTAAAAGGTATGATACTACTTCATTATGTAGTTTATTATGAAACTTGCTGTTTTTCAAGGAATGGTGTAGTTACAAACATAATTTCCTCCTTTATGTGTGAGAAGAACTGTATTCTACATTAATTCTGTTAAGGAGCAGTTTACCATGAGTCATAGATACTGCCACATACACATGGTACCAAGTCTTTTTATCTGATTAAGTAAGATTAAAGTGGAAAACCTTTTAATCAACATGAGTACTAAATTTAAATTGAGAAAGTACTTTCTGATCAGCAGAGATCTTATGTCCCCCCCTCCCGTGATTAAAGGGAGTGACACGTCTTTGCCACTAGCTGACTTGTGTGTGTCATTTCTGTTGCCAGCAGCAATAGTTTCATATGCTGATCCTAATGAGTCACGACAGGTATTTTTAATTATTCTGGCATGAATTTTTCTTTTGGACAGATGTTGTGTGTAGCATTAGTAAAGTACCAGCCAAATGCATAGCTGCATTACTGTTTTCAGAGGAAGTTGTTCCATGGAATATATGTTGAAAAGCAGCTTCATGTTAGGAATATAGTTTCAGCTCTATATTAGGATGAGCATCCCACAGATGCAATAGGGTAACATACATGGAAATGACACTGAAAATCAATTTGTGAAAACAGAGCACTGATATCATAGTGATATAAATACATTCCAGACAAATGACTTCATTTTTATTACACAAGGCTACAGATGAAGTCAAAATAGTAGAGACATGCATTTGAGAAAGTGAGGGAGCAGTTAGAGCAGGCAGTGGGAGGTCTTCAGTCTGCTGGTGTGTGATCAAACAACTTTAATCAGCAACTCATCTCCTTTGGCATGTAGAACTGAAATTCCACTTAAAAAAAAATACAGAAAAAATATCACCAACAAGGCTGTTTAGGGAATTTCATGTAAAATGATCGCTTTCTATTTTCCCACTGGAAGGAACATAATTGGGTCTTAAGATAATATTAGGTCTTACTTTCTTACTACAGCTCTTTCAGAGTGGTGCTGGGAGCTGGTTTTCCTGACTGGAAAAAATTTCTATTGAAATTCAGAAGCCACTGCCTCTATCATGCTTTCAGTATTCCTGCTTGATACCCATAAAATATGTGGCTGTCCTGGCTAGCTAAAAGAGGAACAAAAAGAGAGACCATTTTCCTTTTATGTAAGCTATAACATCAGATAATACCCTCTCCAGCATATACTATTGCCTCATGGGTAGGCAGTGTATTTCTCTGAAGAAAAACAAAACAACTCAAAGTATTACAACAGAAAGCAAACTGTAGTCTTTTTTTAAACACATTCCCTCTACCTTTTTTTCTAGAAACCTAGAAATAGTTGAGCTGGATTTCGGTCTTGGGTTATGTGTGAATGAAGAAAAGAATCGTCTGGCTTTATCCAACTACCACTTTTGCTGTAATTGCTGCTATTTTTCACAGTTGCTCTACATTGATTTCTGTACTTTAAAGGTTTTCTCTTGCTGTCCTGTGCAATAACATATGGAATTACAGCCTCACAGAAAATATTTAGGAAGGAAAGATGTTACGACTATAAATCCCAACAATCAGATTTCTGCACAGATGGATATCTAGCTTTGTATATCTTCTTTAGACCCAGGATCAGCTCTTCTCTGAGATGCTATTCATGACATGGACAGCTAATACATGAATAATAGGTTCAAAATAATAGTATAAATAACCCTCCTCTGTAAGCAGATATAAAAACAAAATGCAAAACCTAGCTGGAATGTGCCTGATTAAAATTAGTTTTCTAAATCTTTTTAGAAATCCTTTAAATACACCCGCTATTTGCAAGACATGTTTTTCTTAAAGAGCTGCATGAGTTTGTAAAACAACCGTTGCAATCAGATGGAAACAAAGAGGTACTTCTGTTTTCTTCTCACCTGCCTACTGTGGTTCATAATCTTTTAGAGAAACACAGCGAATACTGTCAGTATGGAAATTAACACTAGCCACCACTAATCCCAAGGAACATTCTGTTGTTCCCTGCTATAGTTATTGGTGTTTTCAGTCTCTCTCAAATATTTTTACATCAAACTACTAGAAACACTGATTTACATGTAATCTAGCCATTTAGACATGGTACTCAAGCCTATGACTTCCAGTAGCAGGGGGGTTGCTTAGAAAATAATGATCATGGAAAAGTTCTGAGGTTTTGAAATTTTGGGGGGGACTCCATTTGGAGGTCACAGAGGAAGAGAGGAGAGCCCCAATTCAGTGTAACCAAAAGATGGTAGGCCAGTCAGCTGAGAAATGAGACAGTCTCAAACCACTCCTCTACCTGACACAAAGAAATAATTTGAACTTCATAGGAAAATTCCTGGTTAGTCTAAGGACTGGCACATGCTCTGGTCAAAATTTGAACATGGATGTGAGGAAGTGTACAAGTGAAATTTTCATCAGACCAACAGACTTCCATAAAATGCTTTGATATTGCTGGAACAGTAATTTTGACATAGATTTTTTTTCTGTGTTTTTTTTTTTTCTTTTCTCAAAATAGTGATAATATTGAAAATTTGAACTGCCCGATGTAGATTGTAGGAGTCTTTGACACTTTTCTGAAAAGAGCATTTTTAGTAAAGGAAAGCCTTTAGCTTATTTAAAATGTAAGTAATGTCTCTTGGCTTGACTTTTCTCTTTGATGCTTTTAGGTTTATAGTATTAGCCAAAATGAATCAGATTATTTCTCACAGCTCTGTAACTCTTTATAAGATACGTGTGACATTTTCTGCTATTGATCTGTTTATAATGTATCATAGTGGCCTCCAGTGCTTTAATTTCCTTACTAGCACACTTTTAGTGCTGCTGTCAAGGTGTGAAATACTGTTTTATGTCTTTCCTGAGTTTCTCTGTCCTTACCTTCTGCCTGCATTTCACCACTTGACAAAGTCTTTTTATCCTTGGACTTGGGCTTTCTCTATTCAGGACAGTAGTTAGTTGGTCTGTAGCCCTTTTTACTTCATCTCTTGTGCCTCAAAGAATTTAGCACCATATCAGCTATGTTATTATCCAGTACGCACTTACTGTTGAGAGATGAGATGCTGAAAATAATGTAAAAATTAAATATTCATTGACTTGAAGGTTAATTTGACTAGGAGTGCATGTGTGTAGGAGTGGTGTGCTTGCAAGCTCTATAGTAAGTAGGTTTTCAAATTATATAAGTGACAGGCTGATTTCAGAGTTATAACATTTCATCTTGATGACCGACAATGGAAATGAATATATGAAAAAAAAGTTCTTGCAAATATACTGTCTCACTTATGCTAATGGAGCAAATCTATACAATCCATGAAGCAAATCCATAACAATGGAGATAATCCAGATTTATATAATATACCTGGGATCAGGGTGAGGCTTTTACTGATTGGGTCCTCAGCACCTACACCTGCTGTTCCTAAGTACCTGGGATAAAAGGCTGAATTTTTGGTTGTTTAACTTTCATAGTAAAGCTGAAAGCTCTGGCAGCAAGAAAACAGAATGGTGCATTCAAAAGTTATTCATATTGCTTCCCATTTAGAATTTGCACTGTGGGGTAGAAAGCTGCTTCTGTGCAAAATGTAGAACAATATTCTGAATGTGAATTAGAAATTAAAAACTTCTTAGAGTTTTACAGTACATGGAGACTCCAGACACAGGAATGGGAATGAAAAGAAAAAAGAAATGTCAAAACACAGTACCAAGTGTTGCCAGATGAACAGAAAGAGGAGTGGCTTCCTTGGGGAAAAAGCTGAAAGCCCAAAGATCCAAAAGGACTAGTAAGCCTTTAAATTTTGGTCTCAGGCCCGCTGGAGTCCCTTGTGAGGTAGAGATTAGGACACAGTTAGTAGTTTTCCCAGCCTGCTCTTGGGTTTGGGGGCCATTCGGAATCTTTTTTAATTAGATCACTACTGTTGGTCTAAGGGAGTTGGAATTTTTTTCCATTCCTCTGCACTATCTTTTAGCATATTTACAAATTGTGGTCAGAAGGAAGATTAAAAATAGAACTTCTAACACTGAAATATATTGGTTACTTTCAGCTTGGAGCTCTCCCTTTTGTTTATCATTCTGCCTAGGACAGAATTGGATTTGTTTTAAAAGGCCATTTTGTTATATAGGCTATGAGATCTTGTATTCATCTCACAGGCTTGTATTTTCACCACTGACACAGCTGACACACAGGGCACTCATCATTAGAAGTCATTGCTTACTTTAAAATACTGTTTTTCCTAGTACGTGTGTTTGCTCCACCTCTCCCCAGAGATTACCTAAGGCTGCTGAATGCCTTCTCTGTACATTGCCCAGTTATGTGATGCTTGGGTCAATTAATAGCTGATGTTCTTTCACTAGATAGTTCTCTCATATTTTTCTTCTTGAGTGTTCCTGTACATGCTTCTGAAGTGTCATGTAAAAAAAAAAAATCTGAGCAAAATTTCAGCCTTTTGAAAATTATTTCTCACTCATCAGCTTTTGTATTATGTGCCCTCTAAAATAAACATTTGAGTTGAGCTTAATAAAATCTCTTCTGAAGTTTCTGCCAGAATGTTAACAGCGAAGTCTGCTTCTGCCTTCCTCTTGGTGTCTGAATCTGTTTTCTTGTATGTGGATACATGCATGAGCCTTTATCTCTATGTATGAATTAAACATGCAAGGCATCCTTTCTTTTTTACAAGTGACTCTTTAACAACAATTCAGAAAGTAGAAAGGAATTAAAATTACAATTAACTTGAAGAATTTAAATTAAAATGAAAATTAACATGAAGAGCAAATAAGCTTCACTTGAGCTTACACTGGAGAAGAACTCTGCTTGCTTCCATTTGCCTCAGTTGTGTTGCTCTCAGGATAAAGTATGATAATATGATTTTTTTCCCCATTCTCCATAACTCTGGTTTTACTATTCAGTGCAGGATCAGGCCCAGTGTTAGTTTCAGGACCTAATGTTCGTAGTCCGGAAGGGAACATGAACAAAGCTGAGGATAACAGAGAAATGAAGACTATTCTGAAGAGCAAAAGTCAAGACAGTAATCAATGTTTTAAGAAACTAAGAAATAAACACAAAGGGAGATATAATCCACTTTAAATTGCAAATATATAAGGCTTGCTATAGGTAGGTCAATGAACCAGCAACCCATTTATAGTGTTGTAAAAGAATGTAAGAGAAGAAGGGTACAAGAAGGGTCAGAGGGAGGATCTGGGGAACTACAGCCTGTCTGTCTCGGTACCAGGGAAGATTATGGAGCGGTTCACCTTGAGTGCGCTCACACAGCATGTTCAGGACAACCAGGGGATCAGGCCCAGCCAGCATGGGTTCATGAAAGGCAGGTCTTGCTTGACCAACCTGATCTCCTTCTATGACCAGGTGACCCCCCTACTGGATGAGGAAAAGGCTGTGGATGTTGTCTACCTGGACTTCAGCAAGGCCTTTGACACTGTCTCCTACGGCATACTCCTTGAGAAGCTGGCGCCTCATGGCTTAGACAAGTGTACTCTTTGCTGGGTAAAAAACTGGCTGGATGGACGAGCCCAGAGGGTTGTGGTGAATGGGGTGAAATCCAGTTGGCGGTGGGTCACAAGTGGTGTTCCCCAGGGCTCAGTATTGGGGCCAGTTCTGTTTAATATCTTTATCAATGATCTGGATAAGGGGATTGAGTGCACCCTCAGTAAGTTTGCAGATGACACCAAGTTGGGAGGGAGGGTCAATCTGCTTGAGGGTAGGGAGGCTCTACAGAGGGATCTGGACAGGGTGGATCGATCAGCCGAGGCCAGTCGTATGAAGTTCAACAAGGCCAAGTGCCGGGTCCTGCACTTCAGTCACAGCAACCCCGTGCAGTGCTACAGGCTTGGGGAAGAGTGGCTGGAAAGCTGCCCAGCAGAGAAAGACCTGGGGGTGCTGGTCGACAGCCGGCTGAATATGAGCCAGCAGTGTGCCCAGGTGGCCAAGAAGGCCAACGGCATCCTGGCCTGTATCAGAAATAGTGTGGCCAGCAGGAGCAGGGAGGTGATTGTTCCCCCGTACTGGGCACTGGTGAGGCTGCACCTCGAGTACTGTGTTCAGTTTTGGGCCCCTCTCTACAGGAAAGACATTGAGGTGCTGGAGTGTGTCCAGAGAAGGGCAACCAAGTTGGTGAGGGGCCTGGAGCACAAGTCTGATGAGGAGCGGCTGAGGGAGCTGGGAACTGTTTAGCCTGGAGAAAAGGAGACTGAGGGGAGACCTTATCGCTCTCTACAACTACCTGAAAGGAGGTTGTAGTGAGGTGGGTGCTGGTCTCTTCTATCAAGTAACTAGATAGGACAAAAGGAAATGGCCTCAAGTTGGGCCAGGGGAGGTTTAGATTGGATATTAGAAAAAAAATTCATTACTGAAAGGGTTGTCAGGCATTGGAACAGGCTGCCCAGGGAAGTGGGGGAGGCACCATCCCTGGAGATGTTCAAAAAACACGTAGACATGGCACTTCAGGACATGGTTGAGTGGGCATTGTTGACAGTTGGACTCGATGATCTTGAAAGTCTTTTCCAACCTAAACAATTCTATGATTCTATGATTCTAAGAGTGATTTTGTGAGGTAGCAAGCACTTCAATGGAAACTGTCTCTCAGACAAAAAGATTGTTGTATTAAAGGAGGAGCTGAGGGCTGTGTGAAATCGGACATGCCATCGCACTGAAGCTGCCGCAGTGTTTCCTTTTGCAGATGAAGTGAGGCTGCTGGCAGCTGTGCCAAGCTCCGTTGCAAGAATTGCACCTGTACTGTTTATTGCAGTGTCAATGGCACAGCCAGGAGAAGGCAGTTCTCACTCCATGGGAAGTTCAAGTTCTGTCTAGAACTAATACACAAAGCTGATAGAATGCTAACACAATTATCACTTGTGCTTTGAATTCATACTCAACGTAAGTACAGAATATTAGGTGAAACTCTTCTAAAAGAACAAAGGTAATGGAGGAAACTCATCAGCTTTTGCTGTACAAGTACGTCAATGGACTCTGAAGAAAGGGTAAAACTGACACAAATATGGGCAACATAAATGGAAGCTTCTGTATAGTCCAGTGCCTGCTTGGCTTGGAAGGAGTATGAATAAGAGAAATGCAGAGATTAAATGGTGACCAAGCAAACAAGAGGACAACGGATCATGCTTTAATGTTGGGTAACAGTGGAGGGAAAATGAGACATCATTATATTTTTAGCATCTGGTCCTTCTGAGTTTTATTTGCATATTTCTTTTCTAATATAGCTTGCTCCAGCATAATTTGAAAACACAATGAATTTGTCTCCTCGCTGCTTGCTTTGCATCTCTGGGCCATGCTATTTGAGAAAAGGTAAATTAGTTTCCTTCTGTCATTGTGGTTTATTGTGAGACAACCAGTCCATGAATAACTCCTGGCATTGCTGCAGTATCTGCAGCCAGAATAGTCTACTGTCTGTGTTTCCCTGTGTTCCAATGAAGAGGTAAAAAAAATGTTAGCCCTGTCTCTTCCACTGCCAATTATCTCAATATCAATTTAAAACAGATTCTTTGTCTCCATTATAAAACATTATTTTAGAGAAGAACATTGGTATTGCATTGGAAGCTTACACTTTTTATTTTTTTCCAAGTGGTGGAATAGAACAGAGGAGTGATCTTTACCCCTTAGATGAAGATTAGGGACTTAATTGATCTGGCTAGGGTAAACAATAGTCCTACACGTGATATGCACAAATTGACATACCCCCCCCCCCCCCAATTCCTTGTGAGAGGTAAAAGATCCACCCCAAAACTGGAATTTTAATGTGCCTTTTCTCTCATTACAGTATTACTGATGGAAGCAGAACCTTGTTAGGCTCTAATGAAAACACATTTCCTACCTGCAAGTTTAAAAAATTCTTTTCCATACCTGCAGTGAACACTCTTTAGAAGTCATATGAAAGGACAGTTTTAGATTAAGATTCCAAGTTAACATGCAGAAAATTTTGTGGTGTGAAGCTAAATTATCCTAAAAAAATCACAAATCTCCTCCACACCCCTAATAGAAAAGCAGAAACAAGTTTGCAAACTTCATCAAGTATTTTGTATTTATATTTGGCTTTTCAAAACTGATCCAGCTGTGCTTTCCCAGACATAGCGACAAGTAGATAACTAAATCTGGAGAGATTTTCTTCCTAAATGGTGAACAATTCATGCTGTGTAAAACCTTTGACGTGCATTCAGCACTTTTGCTCACTGTTTTTTCATTGCATGCCCTTTTTCTATTAAAATTTTAGTTAAAATTGCCTAGTTTATCAGCAGGGTATAGTATATGAAACTGAACAAGAAAGGATTTCCTCTCTTGTAGAAAGGAAAATAGTGTAGAATATAGTCTGTATTCTCCATCTGCTTTGATTAGACACCAGAGATTTTCATGTACATTTTCAAAGCTAGGAAGATGAGTTTTCAAAGTAAATGTATCCTAAATGGCATTAAAGAAAGCGATGGCACCAGTGGTCAGTGAGGATACAGAACAAACAGATGGAAAGGTTTTCAACATGAAGGAGAAAAAAGGGCTTTTTTGTATGAGTTTGAGTGAGAGAAATTCTGTGCTTGTCAGAGGAGGGAGAACTAAAGCAGAGTTTGTTCTTTTCTGGCAAACCTCTTTTTAAATTTGTGGTCTGGATAAAGAAATATGCCTTCTAAGAAGTAATTAATATCTTTTATTAACAACATGTCTCAGAACAAGACAGTAATTTTGTTTGAAATTCTCTGCCAGAAGATAAATTAGCATGATTGAACTGGGAAACGTGAAAGCCATAATTCACATGCTTTATTCAGGTAATTATTTAAAATTATAGAAAAGCAAAAAAGGAGGGACTTACATTTTAATACCTCACAGAATAATCATGTGTCAGAAAAGTATGCGAAACTTGAAAAGAAATGTCTGCGAATTAACAATTTGGAGGAGTTCTTTCCCTGAAGATAAAAAGCACTATATGTAATCTGCAGGCTACTAGTGACACAGACTAATAAATACTGGCAAAAGGTGGTAAAAAATTCCAACCCTTCTTATCTTCTTTTATTTTCTTGAAAAGTTTAAGACCATTTTTAACAGAGATGATTGAAAGTCATCATTGAAATTAATTTTAAAAGCCTTTCTGAGTTAGACTGCAAAGAGGAACTTTCAAAGTATCTAAACAAGGGGAAATCTACAAACCCCACATTTCTTTAAAAATTATGAACTTCTATTTTAAAAAATTGGAAACAAAATTGAGTGTGGAATTCCAAAGTTTGTGGCTTGCTATATCCCATTAGACTGATTTATTTATTTTTTTACTTTTGGTTTGCTGAAATGCTCTTTTTAAGATCTTTTTGAAGTGCTTGGAAAAAGAAAATTTAAATGAAAACTAACATGGCAGTTAAAACCAGGAATATGTAAGGACAGAAAACTCTGAAAATTATATTACTAGGGGTTTACAGAGTTGAGTAAGTCTGGTTTAGACATAGAATTTTTCTGTACAAATTTGTATCATACATAAAATGAGTGAGACTTCACCTAAAGCATTAATCTCCTGAAGAATTTCCTACAACTATTACATCTTGTTGATTTTTTAAAAATATTAATGTTTTCCTGCCTCTTGCAATAAATAAATAAATAAAACCCAACCTGCAAGAATCAATGCAGGTGAGTTTCCTTGTGGTTAAACTACTTGCTTATGGTAGTGTCAAAAATTCATGTTTAAAGTAGATTTAACAGTATGGTAAATCTGTCCCAGTTTTATTTGATGCACATGGGCAGTGTTACAATTCTACCCCGGTCACCGTACATTAGAAATCAGTTTCAGGACCAAGTAGGAGAAGGACAGGACTGTTATGAAGTCTTTCCTAATCCCTGCAAGTGTATGGCATGACATGGGATTACCATTATCCTCATTTTGTTTTACATAGATAATAATTTCACAGTTGTCAGAGCAGTATTCAGTTGATTTAAAATCCATTGTAAATGGACAATAATAACAGTAATTTTGTATAATAATAGCAACCTCTGTTAAGGTTTGGCTAATATGATAGGAATTTAGTGATATCAGACGTACAGTGAGTTTGAAAATATTGTAAATGTTTAATGGAGTTCAGACTTTGTCCCCAGCTAAGGTTTCCAGACGAAAGACAGGAACAAAGAGCATGAGGCTGAGAAATCATTCCTGCTCATTCCCTCTGAAGTGCGATTATAGTCAAAGAGAGGTCTGTGATACGTGAGCCTCAGGCAGCTCCCGCAGCCTCATCCATCCCCATGGCTGGGACCTTCCTGGGCAGTGCACCAGAGATAGATGAAGCATCCTTTATTCCTCCTTTTCTCCAGAAGGATGCTTGTTGGGTGGTTTTTTCCCCTTGGGTACCCTTTGCTACCCAAAATCCAGCTAATAGATTCAACTGAGCAATCAGCTCCTGCCTTCTATCCTTGTGGCATCTCAGCTGTTGTTTTAAAGGATGCAGTTGAATTGCCCCTACTGGTTAGGCTTAATAGCTGGCTCTGAACACTACATGGTGCATCTGATGTGCTTCTTTTTGGCAGACATCTCAAACATATGCATAAGATTAACTACAGTAAATATTTTTATAACCTTAGTATCTTCAGAAGCTATTTGATCTTTGAATGCATAAATAAGCATAATGAATGCAGCTATTGTAAAAATATTATGGAAGCATTGTCCATAAAGTTGATAAACAAGCACATCCAGAGATGGAGGTTGGTTGCAGCCAGAGACCCTACTTGCTACAACAGTCTCCAGTGCTGAAATACTGTTATGGAATTATCTCTTTAGAGATACAGGGCTTTGTACTCTGTTATGTGTATGAGTCTGTGTAGTGGCAGTAAGTCTGGGTTTCAAAAAGCCTCTCTGTTCCAAAAAGGCTTGAAATCTCTGTTAAAGCAAACTTAGAGAACAACATTATAGAATATAAAAGCTTTCACTTTCTCAGTAATGTCTAGAATATGTTTGCTACTTTGCCGGCTAAAGGTAAAACTAACAGTGCATGTAACTAGAAATGAAGAGGCTGTTGGATTACATGTTGGTGTATCTTTATCTACATATGATTCTGCATTGAGTAAAACATTATTATTATTATTATTATTATTGTTGTTGTTGTTGTTGTTGTTGTTGTTGTGATGGTGGTGGTGGTGGTGGTTGTTGTTGTTGTTATTATTACTACCAGCTTTTTTTGCCAGCGGAAATGCTAATTCTGAATACTAAAAACTTCCTCTGAGATAAAGGTACAAATTGAATATTGTAGATGATCAGTAAGAAGTAAAAGTCATCCCTTTACTGATACAGTGGGAGAAGAGAGAGAAAGGACCATGAGAATAAGATATGTGGTGATGGGGGTGAATCACGCTTTACATTCTGAGAAGACTATCCCCTTCTTTTTCTGGAAAGGAAAGAATAGGCTTGCAGTAGTAGCTACATCAAAACCCAATTAATAATGAGTCCTCTGCAGAGAAAATAGATAAGAGACAGAAGATATAGCCACAACAAAAAATGAATGATTTTGAGGGCACCTGACAGCAGCCATGTTTTTTCATGGCCCTACCTTAGTAGGGAACACAATTCCAAGCACTAGGAGTCTGATAAGCATACATAGATGTCCTGGTTTCAGCTGGGATGTAGTTAACTGTCTTCCTAGTAGCTGGTACAGTGCTATGTTTTGAGTTCAGCATGTGAAGAATGTTGATAACACTGATGTTTTCAGTTGTTGCTCAGTAGTGTTTAGACTACAGTCAAGGATTTTTCAGCTTTTCATGCCCAGCCAGGGCACCTGACCCAAACTGGCCAACAGTGTATTCCATACCATGTGACGTCCCATCTAGTTTAGGAAATGGGAAGGGGGGGGGGGGAGGGATTCGCCGCTTGGGGACTGGCTGGGTGTCGGTCGGCGGGTGGTGAGCAATTGCCCTGCGCATCATTTGTACATTTCAATCCTTTTATTACTACTGTTGTCATTTTATTAGTGTTATCATTATCATTATTAGTCTCTTCTTTTCTGTTCTATTAAACCGTTCTTATCTCAACCCAGGAGTTTTACTTCTTTTCCTGATTTTCTCCCCCATCCCACTGGATGGGGGGGAGTGAGTGAGCGGCTGCGTGGTGCTTAGTTGCTGGCTGGGGTTAAACCACGACAATAGAATAATACTGCTAGCGAGAAACGGACTAGTGACTCTGAACCATTTTATTGTCATATGCCATTACATAGAATAGGAAGAACTGATGTAATCAAAGCAGTGACAGACTGAGAAGGAAGAGAGGACATTTCTAATATTTCTGATTCTGGGATTTATTAATGCTGAAATCAGGAAAAAGTACGGGATGTCACAGATAGAATTTTTTGATAAAATGTTTTCTTACTTCAAGTTGTGAATTTTTCAAAACCGATTTTTTTCTCCACTGAAAGCATACAGATTGATTTTCTATTCACAGTAATACCTAAACCCATCACTAGGGAATTCCAGGGTCCAGCCCATAATCTACTGTCACCTATATGAATATTGTTCAGTTGTCAGTGGCATTTTTCGATTTTCATTTTTCATAAAACTGTTGGCAGTTCTCAGTTTCTTGTTTATACAGATCAACGAAGAGCTTTGAATTCTCACAGGTCTCAAACTTCAAATATGTTTTCAAAAGCACCTTTATTATTTACTAAGCTTTGCCTCAGTGAATACTATGGACATTTGCACAACTGCTGCTAGGTGCCAGATTAGAATGAGGGAAAGCATGTCAAAAACCCAGTTCAAACATGTCATTCTATACACTGTTCGACTGTAACACTGAGGTTTCTGGATTACTTGACTTTAAATTCTATGTTTTAAAAATATTTAAAAATATTATATGGAAGAATAATATTAAACAGAAAGGTCATCTTCATTCTCTCATGTTTTTACTGCATTCAGCCTTCTGTATAGCAAAAAGTAGTGCTGATTCAATAACTAAATAACCTAAGTACTGTCTCTAAATGCTAAAAGAAAATAAAACCTTCTTTCCTTCCACTGAAAATTTGGCAGTACATTTAAGAATCCAAACGAGATGGACCTGGAAAAGTTTGCAGTTCAGGAGTGGGGAGAATTCACTGTGTGCTTACATTTCATTCTCAAATCCAGCATGTCTCCTAATTACAAAACATGATTCAAATCTTCAGATGATGTCAACAGGAATAAGTCTGGCCTTTGCTAATTTATACAAGGCTGAAGATTTATCCTAGGGATGTGTCTACATTGTGCCAGGCAGTGTCACGCAGAACTGCTTAGGTTGGGAAGCGGCACAGTCACATTACTGGGACTTTTTGCTCCAGCTAACACACCTTGCATTTGAGCAGAACTGGTTAGCTCAGTCCCCTGACTGATGATGTCCTGACCTTCCAGGGCTGGATTTCTTCGGATGGCACTGCAGGATGTCCCACAAACATAATCAGTATTTTCATAATGTTCTGTCATGGACAGCAAAAAAAAAAGTTGGAGTTATATAACAAAACTTGTGCAAGTCCTTTGCATTACCTGGGAAGCCTTGATTAAAGACATGTAATTTAAGCTATGCTAGAATGTTATTTTTGTCTGGTCAGTCTGTGAAACAGAAGATGTGGAGTAACTCTTTCACTTAGGAATTTCACTCACTTGTCTGGACTGCACGTAACCTGCCAGAGGGATAGCAGAGATGATATTCTTTCTTTGAATGAGGGTTGGCTTCCCTTTATATTTTAACTTTCCATCCCATCTGCCAGAGAGGTCTTTCAAATTGTTTAAGTTAGCTAGAATCATACGAAATCAATTCACTGCATACAGACACAGATTTTTTCATTAGGCAAACACACAGTTTTTTTAGTATGTAAAAAAATCTGTTTTATTTTTTTCCCTAAATTTCTAAGTCAAACCAAAAGAGAAGGAAGCTGATAAGCAACTACCCTCATGACAAATAAACTGCTCTAACAACATTTTGGGGTGACATTTCTTAAAAAATGTGAATGAAACCAGCAAGGGGGAATGTTATCTAAGCCTGGAACAGAAAGGGAACAAAAAGGACCAAGGAGTAATCAATAACTTTTTATATATACATACATATGTATATATATGTGTATAGATGTGTGTATACATATTGCATTTGTTTTCTTGAAAGAGTTTTTGCATTTCACTGACGGGTGCCGCCAAGATGATAGCTTTGGCAGAGTGAAACAACTTGGGGATTAGCACTGTCAAATATATACAGAGCACATCAGTCTCACTTCCTTTCTACTGAAAACGAAGATGCCGGTTCAAATGAAAGGCAAAGCATGTTTTAGCACCTTTCCCCTTTTAACCATCTCAGAATAGAGCTCCTAACGTAGCTGGCAGCCTCATCATCGAGGTCATTGTTTCTCATTCTGCTGCTGCAGGCTGTGCTGTAATTAACTGGATGGGCCACAGCACATAGTCTTACCTGAATTGAGCTGGCTGTAATTCAGCTACCAGGGCAGGGAGCACAGCAAGTGTGGGATTTGAAGGGAGCCCACCAGAGACCCTGTGGACTTGCTCATGTAGCTAAAACTGGGTTACGTGGGCTATGCCTATGCTAATAACTAGAACAAGCCGTGCCTGTGTGCTGGCCCAGAGGGCAAGTGTCACAGCAGAGCTCACGTCTACACAGCCACATTCTCTTCATTTCCCAAAATAGAGAGGCCTGGACTGCAGCGCCAACTAGGAGCCATCACTGGCCTTTGCTGTCCCCAGCCTCTTCCACGGTAGAGCACTAATTGGCATTGGCCAGAACTGGGCTGGGGACTGTGAGTGCAACAGGAGCACACTGGGCAATCACACACCAGTGCTTGGGTCCAGGGACTCATCTCCGTTAAGTAATGTCTATACACATGGCCATGCAGGCTAGTACCTGAATGAGCTAAACTAAAGCCGTCTTATATGCGCTTCACCAACCTTTCCTCATAGGTCGAATCTAGGTACAGCCTAGAGTATGAGCAAGAAACTAGCTGAGATTAAAATAGTAATCACATAATTGGATCCTAGCTGTAAACAACATAATATCAGTTTTTGCACTTCTCTGTCCTGCTGTGTTTGTTATACAGGAAGGGAAGTCTAAATCATTTCTCTGTGTTTATGAATTCCCAATGTGCATTAGCATTCAGTGCAATAAACTGGAAAATGCCAAGTACTATTTTAAAGCTTCTTTTTCCAGACACGCTGTGCCTCATATTTGGTCCTTTTTCTTGCAGGCTCTATAGCCACAGAAAGAATGGTGAAGACAACAGGATGAATAATGTCCTTAATTTAGAATGATTTTGCAAGCTTTTGCAAGTAGATTTCTAAAATCTTATTATGTTAAAAAGAGTTATTTCAGGTATTTTACTTTAGGGTAAAAGAAAGTGTCTTCATATTAAGGGAATGTTTTCTCTAAGTTTTTTTTTCCTACAGACTAATGGTAACGTGTAATGTTTTTAGTTTCTTGGAGCTGTAGAAAAGCAAAACTTTTTATTTATAGAGGTTTATAAAAGGATCTGATTCATTCTCCAGAAATCAATGATTCGCTACAAATAATAGCATGTTCTTTACCTGCATCACTGAGAACCGTTGCACTGCTTATATGGGAACAGATTAGAGTTTATACTAAAAATCTCCCAGAACCCAGGGATAAACAGAGATTTGGATGTGGTGACCAGTAACGTGACAACAGTGGGTGGACATTGAGTGGGAAGGATGTAGAAGGAGGGAAGTTGAATGCCACCAATTCTTCAGAGCTGAGAAACTGATAAGGGAAAAGAACCTGGCATTTATCCTTAGGATCTCTTTGGATGGAGGCAATCACCACTCCCAGTGGCAAATTCCCAGAGGAGTGAAACAAATTCACACACTCTAGTGTTTGCTATGATTAGGGGTGGAAATAGCATGTTTAGAAATATTATCTGTCTGAGGAGATAGTGGTTACTAATAATGCAGCTTTCCAGGTAGGGGTAGGGACAATACTCCACCCGAACACAAATCATGATGTATCATGGCATCAAGGTGCCAATGGGCTTTGTTTTATATATATAGTATGAAAATTCCAGTTGGAGAATGAACTCATGGTCACAGCATAAGGCTGGAGTGGATTTGCACATCTCCTTATTCCCTGCTACCCAGGTTATATGCAATCCTGTTTGCTAGTTCTTTTTCACGGCCATGCTGCCAAATTCTCCTGCTATGGTTACACCCACCCGAGCACATTTAGTGCAGTCAGTGCCGTTTCTCAGGCTTGACAGCAGGGTAATTGAGTCAGTCTGAATTATCTCAAAAATAACATGACAGAGTCAAGGAAAAGCAAAAGCTCAGAAACCCCACTGCTGTTTTCTGGGAGAAGCTGATGGAAAAGTTGAGGAGGAGAGGCAGAAATAATTTGTTCTTCTAATAACATAGGATAACTTAATCCACCAGTCCTCTGCTGTCTTTACTTCTGTGTTATTCAAATAGCCAAGATTTGGGATAGGGACAGATAGTCAGTTTGGATACTCTTACCCAATATGGGTTTTGTCTCGTCAGTATGACTTAATAAAGCACTGACAAGTTTTAATTTCTGTATATTACCAAGCACTTTGCAGAATCTGAAGTGTCACACACAGAGGTATATGTATGTATGAACTGCTGCTCAAGAAACTCGTGAACTGGTAGGCTTTTGTCTTTTGAGTTATTGGGAAGGATTACATCCCAAGGACACAAATAAATGAGACAACTGCAAAGTGTTTCTAAAGCATTAGAGCAATTTTGCATGGTTTCTGCTAATGGCAGAACCTAATGTCCGCTAAAATGAGAGGAAGAAGCATGCAAAGCAGAGATACTCAGGGCCAAGCCACAGATATGCATATATCATAGTCTGATTTATCATGTTTAGCAAAATCTTTCATTTTCCACATTAGCAGCATTGACAAATCAGTAGGCAAGTCATACAGTTTACACTACAGTAACCATAACTGCTAAAAAACTTTGGAAATGTACTGCAGTACTTTCCCCTAATGTAAGTAAATCCTTGAGAACAGCTGACCCAGATATCTAAGATAATTTGAGCATGTCACCCACATACTAGTCCACACAGGTATGCCAAAAGCCAAACACCTTTGAAGGTTTTCAATTTATAGTGATTTAAGCATATCCAGTGCAAACACTCCCTAAACCATACTGAAACTGAAAAAACAACAATAGTGCCTGGGAAAAAATGAGCTTCTTATGAATAAAGGATAGAATTATCTAAAGGACCCAGGTCAATCTCAACTTTAAGTTATAGTTAAAATGCTGATTGTTTGCCATAGTAGGGCAGCTGTGCCAAAAAAACAACTGACTACAGGAACAAATCTGATATGTGTGATAGCCACTTATAAGTGGATTAAGAGTTCATGTGTAATATGAAGTGATGAGAATTTATGTTTGATAACAAAATTATCCTTGTGAAATTTGCAGGCTGTCCAAACACACTGTGCTCCAAAAACATAGGGACAGTGAATAATTTAAAGGACAAACAAATGCATTATCAATAGTCTGAGGCAGAAAAGTATTCCTTCTTACTCCTTTTCTCATAGACAAAGACACAGCTATTGAAAATGCCCTCCTAAAAAAAATAAGAAAAGAAAAAAAAGGAGGTAAAATAGCTAAGATGTATAAAATGTAAATAAACCTTTGCCAGGTTTATCCACAGAACTGCCTAGAGATACCATCACTAAAGACTGAGGCATATATCCCTACTCCAGGAAATGAATATAGAAATGATTATGAGGGTATCAAGCATGCATAGGGTATGTATAGCTGGTCCAAAAATTTAGCTACCCAATTAACTATTAATCCTGTTCCTGGCACTTCCACACTGCATAAATATTACAATATAATCCTGGAGACTTTTTTTTTTTTTAATGAACCAGCTATTTTTCTTGAAGCTAAAACAAATTCATCTAACACCACCACAGAAGGTTTTGTACCTTTATATGTCCTCTTAGCATATATAGCCTCAGTTTCATGGTAGAAAAATGGGTTCCAGCTGAGTGGTCACATTATTACAGACACTGAACTGAAAGAAATAACCCTGCAAAAAGTAATAATTATGCCCGAGAGCACCAGGAGCACGACATGAAGGGTCAGGGGACCCAGGGCTTAGTGATATGAGACAGGGACATGACCAAGCCACGCGACAGACTGTACATGCTCCCAGTTTCCAAATTCTCACCTTCTCATAAATACTGTTACAGCTACTGAGTCTTGACATCATAATTTGAAATAGGTTTATTCCCACTTTCTTTCATTGATGACACAGCAAGATTGACTTGAAAATAAATGTACGTGGACTCAACAGTTTCTTGAAGAGGTGAATGTCTGTGGGAACGATTTATAATAAAAGAAGTTTTAGTGAAAGCCCTAACTAGATCAGCAATTCTGAATTCTGGGAGAATTTGGAATTTTATCCAACCCTCTGAACTGGGTGCCTGTTATGAAGTTGTATATTTGTGCTCAAGGAAATGATGTTTATTTTACATTGTTACATTCATCAAAGCCACTATGTATGTTTTGTACATTTTCAAAGAGTGCCACAGATTTTTAGTACCATACCATATATATTCTTTGAAATACAACAGAATACGCATAACAAGGGGAGACAAAACAGAAAGGATGAGAACTCGGAAGTCAAATGTCCATTCTTTATAGGAAAAAATCCTTTTTCTCACTTTTCTTTTGAGAGAATATTTCAGAGACAAAAAAGCTTACAATACAGAGTTTCTTGCTTTGCTGAATATCTTTCCAGGGAGTTGGGAAGGAAAGAAAAAATGGTCATCTGTGCATTCATTCTCTGTTGATTTTGATTAAAATTCTAGACTTTTAATTAAGTTGAAAACCCACAAGGAGGAAGAGAAAAGTAATGTTTCATTGATGCATAGGAAGGCTGGACAAAATACAATGAGAAAAATATGACTAAAAGGCTTCTTAAAAGGAGTAAGAGATTTGCTTTTCCTTTGCTAATATATAAATATGTCTGGAATATGCTCCCTTGCTCCAACAACAACTGCGATAATTGCCACAGCTTCTCTAAGCCTTTCACTGATGGTCTGAAAATTCTTTGGACTCTGCCTTTAATCATAATTTTTCCTGAAGCACCATGAGCAGGGTCATCCCACCGTAGTAGCCCATCCCCGGACAGTTCCTAGTTATCAGTACATAGACCAGAGAACCATTCTCATCGAGACTGTACCTCATCCTCTCTGCAAGGGCACAAATAGTGGGATTTCAGATGTGCTCAAAGGACTTTGGAGTATGAGTCCCATTAGTATTTTTTATTTTGTTGTGGTGAAAATGTCACCCCACACTTAGAAGCTTTATCCTTACTCCTTCGCCTTGAGCACTTCTACAGAGCATGCACCATCCAGGCCTGTGAGGAAACTGAGGCATGTGTAAGAGTCATTGTGCAAGTACTGATGCCCCTATGGTAGACCTTAGAAGCCATTTCACAGCACACTGCAACACTATGCAACAATACAGGACCAGATTAAGTGCAGAACACTTCATCCATCACTCATCACTTGACTGCAGCAGTTATTGAAAATGTCAACAAAGCATTGAAAAGAATATGATTTATAGATTACACTAGAGCGGCTTCTAATTCTGTACTCTGTAATAGGCAGAATTCAGTAAGCCTCTATTACAAGAATACATTTGAATGCTAAATTCATTGTCAATGTAACTTTTCTTATCCTTGATAAAGTAAATAGGAAGCTTTAACGAGTATTGAAAACCAAAAATATTCCTAGGAAATCAACCGAAACTAAATGAGGGCATTTTTTACAGATGGAGTTTAAATAATTATCAGTGTACAGAACATGGAGCTGTTCTGTGAAACACTTAATAGGCTAAACCACTGTCAAACGATTACACAGTATTCTCAGCCCTGAGAAACATAAACGGTATTTGCAGGTAGGTAGGTAGGTAGTGTAGGAGACCAAATGAGCAATAAAACATAGAAGACAACCAGTTCATCTGCAAGAATACAAGAAGATAAATGACCTTTACAGAAGAAAAATGTTCGTGAGTCTTTATAGCCTAGCATGTTAAGCAACTTTTGCTGTCATCAGTATAAAACTCCTTTCTAAAGCAATGGTAACTATTGTAAGCTGTTCTCATTTGCAGTTGAAACAAAGAATTCACAATGGCACTTCAGGCTCTTTTCCTCTCCTTTCTCATCCTACTCCTTCTAAAATCAGTTTATCTCACCATATTTTCTGCAAGACATCTCAGATACTACTTATTCAGGTTTTGGGGTTGGTTGGTTTTTTGGGTTTGTTGTTGTTGTTGTTTTTTAAAATTATCTGAAGGTGGTTTTAAATCTGGAAATGCTGAAGGCCACCACAAGAAAGTTATAAAAATAACTACAGTTTTCAGGCTATGAAATACTTCAAGACCATTGGCCTTTTCACTCTGGCTTGTGGAGCTTTCCTAAGGTTTCTGCTACAAAGAAACTGTGTTTTTGAAACCCAGCTCAAGACCCAGAGTCAGTGTGCATTAAAAGTTCTCTATGTCAGTGTGGTGGATTGGCCCTGGCTAGTAGCTAAGTACCAACTCGCCCGTTTGCTCACTCTCCCCTGCCCAGCAGGATGAGGGAGAAAATAAGGAGCACAGGGATGAGAAAACTCATGGGTCAAAACAAAGACAGACCGCTCACCAAGTACAGTTGTGTGAAAACCAGACTGGATTTGAAGAATTTAGTGTTTAATTACCTATTTGGTAATGGGAAAAAAAACCAAACAAAAGACAAACATTTAAAACACCTATCCTCCCACTTTCCCAGGCTCAACTTCACTCCAGACTCCTCTCCTCACCCCTTGTTATCACTGCAGGTTACACTCAGGGAGGCAATGAGCAGCACAGGGAATAGTGGTCAAAGATGTAGTTGTTTCTCTCTGCAGCTCCTTCCTTTCCATGCTTTTTCTGTGCTCCACTGTGGGTCCTCAGCAGACTGCAGTCCCTTCAGCAGTGTGCCTGCTCCACCATGGAGTACCTCCTACTCCTCTAGCTGTGGTGTTCCCTCTGTTGTTTCTCACTCGTTTTGTTCACTTCTCCTTTCACTGCTCCCTCTTTCTCTCCTCTGTTCCCTCCCCCATCTGTGTTTTCTGCTCTTAAGTATGTTTTCACAGAGGTGCCACCAGCTTGGCTGATGGGCTCTGCTGTGTCCTGTGGTGGGTCTGTTGCAGAGCCATCTGGAACCCGCTGTGTCCAGCACAGGGCAGGCCCTGACCTTCTTCCACAGAATCCACCCCTGCAGCTCCCCGTCTACCAAAACCTTGCCACCTACACCCAACACAGTCAGGAATTTTCATTCAATGCCAAGGTACAGGGAAGAATGTAATTCTCTTTCTCTTAATGACCCAACCAACGTTTCTGTAGGTGCCACCTCAGCTCAAGACTGTAAAACCTTCTACAGGAAATTTTGGTGAATGTACCTAGTGGGGCCACCAGGCACTTTTGGCCTCCAAACTCAAAAGTAGAACACGCAATTATGGTGGAGGTACTCCCAGGCCCAGACACACTGCTTTCATCACAGACACATTGCTTTCATCACAGCAAGGCTCCAGGAAGTGAAATAGTTCACAGATAAGAAGTGCTAAACACTGTGCTCAAGAACAGATACAATGCAATACCTCTTCCTCTTATCCCAAACCAAATAGTAATAATCTTATCCAAGCTCTAATAGGGAACCTAAGTTTTATATTGGCCATGATTTGAGGGGGGGCGTGGGGGGTGGGGGGTTTCAAGCTCACTCCTTTTGCTGTGTGGCACCAGTCAGGTCAGCTAATTTTGAACTGAAGAGTTGTAAGTCTGTTTTCTGGGACAAAAATCTGTCAGAAGCCCAGGAAGTTCTGTGACACACAAGGGATATTAACCATTTTTTTCCAGGTTGCTTAAGGGAGGTTGATTTTCTTCAGGTAAGGGTCTGAACTTCTTTGGCCCATTTGAAAAATCCTCGCTTCTGGTCTTAGTTGCCCTTTACTTTACAAAGTCTGACACTGTAACTCCTAACATACTTCTCAGGGAAAGCTAAGTCAATGAAGCACTTTCCACATGGATGGAGAATTGGGGAGACAGGGGGAATGACTCCCTTTCCCTCACACTACCTATTTATCACTGACTGATTTGAATAGGCTTCCCCTCTGTTTTAGGTAAGCACAAAATTAATTTATGAGCATGGAATAGGCTTCTACAAATATTTTTCAAATTACCTATACCCTTGAAAAGGAGATGTTGGCTTAAGAGGATGAAAATATGAAGGCAACAGAAATCTCAACAGTCTTGCCATGTTCAACCATTGCTGAAAGTTACATATCTATTGTGTTATGAGAACCTATGACTGCTGTTTTCCATGTCAACCATTTGCAGTGCTAAACTAAAGGGATGGCAATTTTAATAATAATAATGTAATTGCACTTTGAGTAATTGTGCATATTGTATTGAATTCAAAAGCTTTGACTTTGACTTACAGCAGCATCAGAAAATGTTTTGATTCTACAAAGCACAGTACGAAGACTTTAATCAGCCTACAGCCTTCAGACGCATAGGTCTCTTTCCAAAAATAGGTTAACTCCTTCTACCAAATGGAGAACACCTAAATCAAAACTCTTCAGTGTATTTGTCTGCTATGTATATTGTGTAGCATAGAGAGTACTGTAATTAGTCATCCCTTCCCAGTGGTAATTACTGGAAAAAGTTTAGACTTCAGGAACAGTGTGTCTCTTTTCAAAACCTATCAATCATTTTTAAAATTTGCAGATTATATAAAACATTTTGTATGCTTACAGTCTGTTGAATTTTATTGCTACTTCTAGCTTGAGGACCAGAGTTCACTGGCATTTTAGCAATCCAGGGGGGTTTAAACTTTATATGTGAAGTTGCTAACTTTATTAACAGCAATATTATTCTTACTATGCTTTTGCTGTTTCCTTCATTTAAGGATCTGAACATCAGAGTTAAGTGAGTCATTAGCATCCCTGTTAAGTAATATTTGATAAGGCAGACTTCCCCAGGCAAACATTTTGATTGTAAGCTCATTACTTTATACAGTTCTAAATCCTTATGCAAGTAACTTGTGTAAAAGAGGTACTATGTGGAAACCAAAACCAATCAACAAGCTTGCAAAGTTTTATTTCTGAAGATATAAACACTTTTGCTGCTGTTCTGCAAGTGTTGACTAGTAATGTATTCATGTTTGCTTTTGAACAGCACAAAATACTGCTAATCCTATCAAAGCATAGAAATCATAAATAATAGTGTGGGGCAGTCGTGATCGTAAAAGTAGCTTTAGCTTCTGGTGACTGCAGTGAATTGGAAAGGATGCGGTGGCAAAAAATCCAAAGATTGTGTTAACCTTGATGGTGGAAGTGGGGGAAAGTTGAAGGTATAGTTCCTCTTGTGAGGGTATTGTTGAAAGCAGCAGGCTAACAAGTTGCTTCATATGAAATTTTCAGCCTCTATCAATCTATTTACCATAAGAGTGCAAGAAAAAGGTGCCTGGAGTGAAACAGCATGAAAACCTCTTTGTTTCTATTTATCTGGGAACTTGAAAGGGCTAGTTAATGAACAATGAACAGACTTGTTACTTATTGATCACAATAGTAGTGAAGTGTGTGCATGATGGCAAAAATAATATGCACCATAGTGCAAGATTAAAAAGGGAATTTTTTTTAGAAAGTAATATGTAACTTTATCAGAGAAGTTACTGTTGACAATTTGTTGGGTTTAGGATAAGCTCTCACACCTAATGAGCAAAGATTACATATAACATAACATTGTTAAACTAAAAATCGGAGCCACATGAATCATTTGTACAGAATCGTATTGAGACCACTGAGATTAGCTAGCAGAAGTAACAGCATACTTTTCAACTGCTCTCAGTCGTGGGACTCTCAAGCTAGAGACCACCAGTCTCTGGATATTCCAGTATCAGGACGTCACCTCAATACTCTTCCATTTTCACAACCATAGCCAGTATTCTGCAGTTGCATTAGATGCACATTGTGTGACCTTTGTGGATCCATGTGAGGTAGGCAAGGGAAGGCCTGTTGCCACACAGGACAGCAAATGCCACAAGCAACCTAAACTAACCACACTGTTACTTTGTGCCACTGTAGGACAGGTATGCAAAAGAAAATGCAGGATGTCATGTAGTTTTTATGCAATCTCATTAAATGAGGTATGGGAGCTGTGATCACACGAAGCAGCGGGGCTGGTCTCACATACGCTCTTTCTGGGTTAGCAGAAGTTGCTACTCATCTTTCTCCTACCCTTTCCAGGCATCTTTCTAGACACTAGCTTATTGTCATTAAGATCTACACAGAAAATTATGTCATAGCCCTAGCAAGGAGAAGTCCTAAAAAGTCATAAAACCAGGCTTTTGCAGCGAAGTCTTTCTCACTGCATTCAAAGTCCAACAATATGTCTGTATAGAGGCAGCCATACAAGATATATGCACTCTTCTATCAGGAGGCAGATTTTAAGTAAGGCAATGACATTTCCAGTATTTTGCTATAAAAAGCAATCAGCCAGAGTGGAGCTGTCTTGAACCTGGCATTCAGCAACTTGCAACAGACTCAGAATATTGCTATTTCATATCTTAGAGAAATATTTCCAGTCTTACCATAGCTATTGTTGCTATGGTTCCCTATGTTGGAATATATGTTTATCTACACATTCTCTATTGCTGAGGCTGTCTCATATGATAGCAAAATGAAAGGAGATGGACATTTGAAATCTTCATCCTACAGAATGGGGGAGTCTAGGGTCTGCTGATGTAGACTACTTCAGAATACTGGCCTCAAATACACTACCAGGTAGTCTGAAAGAGTGATTTAGGACATATCTCAGTTTTGCAACAGAATGTCTTATAAATGCATAAATGAACAAGCTGGTTCATTTTTATAGCACAAAAAGTGTGCCCCTGTAAAAAAATGTGGTACTACACAGAGACTTTTCAGCTCAGTCCATGCCAGTTAGCACAGATTCCAGAAACAGTATTGTCTGCTGTTCTGCTTGGGCAGTCTCTTTGTCCTAATTCAAAGTAGCTTTCAGTGCTCTAATGCATTCTGAGATACTGGCTTCTGTCCTGAAACTAGCAGAATTGTGTCAGTATGACTCTGCACCACCACCAGTAAACTCAGCCCCATGCTACTATTGCTTTACTGCTTTCAGCAGACAAACCAGTTTATATGGAGTGCCTTGGGTAGCCTCACAGTAATCCTTGGAGCACCGGAAAGCAAAAGAGCACAAGAGCAAAACAGAGCCTGCACTGGGACTGTCCTTTAATTAAAAACAGAGTTATAGAGAACAAAACATCAGTCAAAGTTCAGGATTTACTCTTCAGGGTCTTTGCCAACAAAGTATAAGGTTGCTTCTCTCCTCTGTGTTCCACATCTACGTGGTGCAAGAAGAGAGTACTTGATACGAAGATACAAAGGCTCATGGGCCTCAAGGATGCTATCCCCAGACAAGCAGCTCTCCTGAAAGAGGCTAGAATGGCTGTGAATACACTTCAGTTGAGCCAGGTTCACTTGCAAACAAAGTTCAAGTAAAAAAAAAGAGGGAATGGAAAAAAGAGCAAACAATGTATTTATTTAGTTCCCAGCGACTCTCCTACTCACTGGCTCTGTTGTCTTACTCACTGCTGAGAACAATTCAGGAGACAAGTCTCCCTCACAGAGCTCCACAAGGGCTGACCTTAGCATTTACTCTGTTATCCCTGTAGTGAATACTGCATAAAAGCCCAGCATAGCACAAAAAGTGCAAAAACCCCAGCTGAGCTAGACCCTTGGGGGAGGTGTTCTTTGTACTCTTCCTGTCCCCTATAGTCAAACAGGAGCCTGTCAAAAACTCTCTCTCCCTGGTTGTTGCAATATGGGAGAGCTTTCAGTCCAATCTCTTCCTCGTTCGTTTCCATGCAGCACTGACCTAAGCATGCTCCGTGCAGCAGGGTCACACAGAGCAAACAATTTTTTGTTGGGGCAAAATTCAGCCATGTTTATTTATATAGCTGCACTAATAACTGCAGCCTTCTGATGGTCACCATGTGTCTGGCAAGCTTCAGCTGCAGTGTTCTGGGAAGCTACAGCCTTGCTTTCTCCCATGCATTCCCCTATGCAGCCCTGAATGAGAGAGGGAGCACTGGGAGACAATGAAAGTCCAGCTTCTATACCTACATATTAGAACTGCTGAACTTTTGCTCCCTCCTTATTCTTCCTGTCCACATCCTGCAAATCCAGCAACTGCTTGAGACTGTTCTTTATACAGAGTACAATCTGAGGTGAAACATTGGTAAGAACTAGTGCTGCATGCATTTTCACATGAACTATCGCACTTAGAAACAAATGCTATTTAAAGTGGATTGTCCCAGGAGTCTCTCTCAGTTAGCACAATGCACTTTCCCAGAAGGGGTTCAATTTCAGGTCTTGAACTTGTCCCACGCTCCCAGACCTTCTGGGCCAAAGAGTGTGGCAGAGTCATTAAACCCAAACCCTAGCTGGGAGCTGGTACTCTGATAGCTCAGTTCTGGGCCATTCAAAAAATGAAGTTTGTATATCCGAAGGGGGAATCAAACTTGGCCTTCCTCAATCAGAAGCCAACCCCCTCCCACCCCAAGGAGGGGAAGTGGTGCTCTAACCACTCCTGGGAAAGAAAACAAGTGTCCTTCCCACTTTTTCCCTTCCCAAAGCAAACACCCAAGGAGAGCCATAATTACAAAAAGGGGAAAATTTTAAAAAGCAAACTGAAAACTACAAGGATTTTTGCTATCATTAATTTTTGCTATAAAGCTATCTAGAACTTGAAGGACTTTGACAGGTACCTGATTTATTTTTTGTGGTGCTAAATAACTGCCTTTTGTGGAGGGTGTCCAATTTTGAAAGCTATAGGGGTTGAAGTTGATAGCGAATGTGAGGGACATAAGGGGAGGGGTTCATCAGTGCCTTGCAAGAGAAGGCCCTTTGTTTTGAATATTCTCTTCTTTTCTCCTGTTTTCTAAAATTATCTGGCAAACAAGGCAGATAGCTTACAGCAGTCTGTTTCCTTTCAAATCAGTGATGCTGTGCTGATTTGCACCTCTGGGGAAACCCATGAAGGTAGCGACAGCCTAATACATGTAATCATCTACTGCAGTCTCAAGAAAATTTCCTATCAAAGGTTTTTGGTCTGGCTTTAAAAAGTATTATTATGATTTTTCTATGTTCAGGAATGCCATGCATCAGCCACTTTATGAGGGTTAAGGAGATGGGCAGCTGAGAAACAAAAGCTCAGTTTTGGTATTATTATTTGTTTTCAACATGTAAGATAGAAGCCGTGGGTTCTCAGGAAACACTTATATTAATGTTCTGTGGGAAGAGGACAGAATCACCCTCATCATCAGCTTTCCCTGTTTATCTCCATGATACGTGTTGCTGAGTTTCCTAAACATCCACTAAAAAGAAAAGAAGCTAGAGGTTTAACCGCTGTCTGGGAATCTCAGAACATGGACCAGGATAAAGCTTGGTATCATGGGGCTTCCATGCATTCAAAGATAAGATAATTGATACAGAAAAGGGCATACCTATTTTAGAAAGGTATACCTTTCTAAATACTCCTGATGGTCAAGAATAAGTAAAGCCAGAGAAAATAAATTGGAACATGCTTTTGAACTCACCAGTGACACTTTAGGAACTTACCAAAAACATACACAGTGGCCATATTGGTTGGGGAATCAAGCATCAGGCTGAGGAGAGAAGGAAGATAGGAGGGAGGGAGGAACAAGAAAGGTGGAAAGAGGCAAGTAACACATCAAGGATTTTGCTCAGAGGTTCAACATGCAATGGGCACTTCCTCACTGAGGCTGCAAAGATGCTATGCAGAGATGTTAACAGAGAGACTTTGCTCAAGCTGGAGGGACAGCAATAAAGTGGACTGTAGTGTGGATCTCAGTATAAATCAGCAGCTATAGCACAGAAATCACTTGACCTGACTGATGATAAGCATCAGAAGATAACCAGTGAGTGCTCATCCATGGGCTGCAGAAAGGCTCACTGATGTTCCCCCTAGCCACCAAGCCATCAGTATGGTGTGCTGGTGGGGAGAAGTCCTGTATTTAAAGGAGATGTATGCACTATGATAGGACAGAATTGAGTGAAAGACTATTGCCAAATGGTATTCAGGGTGTGGATATTTCATTAACTACTTACTTACATTGTTACTACCTTTTCTTAAGCTGGTATCATGGTATTTTTCCCTAGAAAGTCCTTCCTGGTTTTATATGCACAGTGGAAAACATTGGGTAAGGACTGTACTGCTTAGTGAGGGAACCCAGGAAAGAGCTATTACCATTCACACGTGGTAGAATTTCCATTTCATTTGTTCCATTGTTCTTGTATGTTACAAGTACTTGACTGCAGAAGAAATGACTTAATCTTAAGCTTAGATAGGCTCCTGAAAAATCAATTTTTAGACTAGAAGGAACCTTAACAATCTCAGAGACTGAACTTCTGCATGCAAGTGGTAGGGTTGGCAGACAGTAGATCTGTGTATTTTCTGCTTCTAGCAGATATTCAAGGTTAATACAAGAAGTACTGCAAGAAAATGAGAATCATTAACAGAGATCTTTTAGCAGATAAATGGAATGGCCACACTGCCATCTCTTTAACAGCTGCCCTATGTTTTTTGGCTTTCTGTTGCAGCAGACGATGACTAACTGCAATCTGTGCATGTATTGGTACTTACAGACTGGCAATTTAATTTATGTGAAGTACTGAACTTTATCCTAGTAATTCAGTGGCCAGTTATCTACATTTAGTAAACTACGGAGTAATTTGTGACTAAATGAGTGATTTTTATTTTTTTTTAAGTCTCAGAGCAATGCTCCCCAATTATAAACTCACCCATGAATTCCAAGATTTTTATACAGTGCTAGAGTTTGCAATGTCTTTTTTAGCAATTTTGGAGCTAAAGTCAAGGATCTGTTCTCAGATGGAAGGCCTCATGTATCTCCTTTGGTAATGGAGAATGGCCAAGAGACTCTGGTAATAGTCCTGATATTGAGAGCCGCAGAACTGCCCCAGTGTGGTGACCCAGCTGGGCTATTTAGCTTTACCGATACAGAGGGTACAACTAATGTGCTTCAAGCTCCAGGACTATATTGCTTCAGGGCAGTGCATTTCTTTGTGGAATAACAGTCGTGAGCAAACACATTTGATGCTTACTCAATGGCCTTTTCATCTTGACATATCCCCAGAAGTTGATGTTCTCCTAAGGGAGACAACCCTCAGGGCATAGGCAGGATATAGAATGAAATGGGGTCACAGAACTGTGGTTTAAAATCTTTCAGCAGATTGAAAATAGTTTTTACACTACTATTTTGAACAATTCATGTCATCTCTACCTACATAGACTTTCTGGGCTAGTACTCAGGCAAAACCTCTATTGGTATGAGAAGATAGGAGAACATATGAGAAAGGTTGTGCCTGTTTAGACATTTGAAAGGTTAGCAGTAATCAACAGTGATTTATGCTGCTTGCAAATTCCATCTGCAGTCTTTAGTTTAATCTCTTCAAATCTTTGATATCTTATAACACTAAAGGTGCTTATAAACCTGATAGAGTAGATTTTTAGAATGTGGAGCTAGGTAGGAGTTAAACTGGGCTCCAGATGTAAGGAATCTGTTCATTTTTATTTTTATTTCAGTGGGACTAAAAGTTCAGGAGATATATTTCTCGATATATATTCCAGGATCTAATTAATCCCCTGGGTCCCAATTATGCTCTTATTTACACTCCACATAATTCCACTAAATCAGTGTTCCTAGTCCACTCCCTATCTCTAGCTACCAGTTAACGCTGTGCTTGTTCTTATATCATGTCTTTCCCAGAAAGCTGTGCAAACCCTCTTGCTAATCAGAATATAGATGATGTACGTACTTGACGGGCAGAGAAATGAAGCAATGAACACCAATCCTGACACCAGGATCTTTCTTACAATGTATGGCCCTGTTGTTAAACATAGCCGCTGACAGCACATATATATGCTGAAGGGCACAACACAATTCTCACTACATAAAAGCAAGCAGGAGAGCTTGGTGTGCAGTGATTATGTTTTCCACAGTCATCTCCCTTGTGGTCCCTTCCTTTTGAAAATATCCATAGAAGAGATTCAGTTAAAGTGCTTTCAATTACGGTGTTTAAAAGTAAGTGTTTTTTCACCTTCCCTCAGACAAGTGACACATACCAGCACCTTGCTGTCTGAAAGATGCCACCTGCCCTTTCAGTGAAGCAGAAGGATTAGAATGGCAAGCAAACAAGTTCTCCTGGTGAAGTAATTTTGCTTTTCCTTTATCACTAAGAGACACAGCAGAGAGTGAATGGTGTTTCTTCTGTTTCAGAGGAACCTTGATTTTTGTCCACATATTTAAATAAAAATAAAGCTGCTTGGTAGCTGTGCCAGCATGTGACACTATTTCTTGCTGCAGAGTCATGAAAAATTCATGCATTATGTATTGGTTAAGAATGTCATCCTTTCCTAAGACCCAAAAGGCAATACTTCACTTAAACATTGATTCAAAATAAAAATATCACAGAGACTTGTCCTCAGCATGGTACATTACACAAGCACGTAAAATGAAGAAAGGAAGAAAGGTCACATTAAAGGGAATGCAAGATATATTTAATCTGGTTAAACAGACAAACTCTCCAGGGCAGGAACTGTCTACTTATGTGTTGGTGTAGTGCCTTACACAGCAAAGCTCTTACCCAGTGGAGCCTTCAGACCCTTGAACAGCAAAACCACTCAGGCTTATGAGAGTTAGGGGAAAGACTGAGGCCCATGTTTGATTTTCATTGGCATAGCTGATTTCCTCTGACCTTTGTTTACAGTCTTTGCATTTCACTGTACTTAAAATACAAGCAAATCTTACTGCAAGTAACATTACGGAGAGTATGCTATTAAGGAATACCATTTTCTAATATTTATTAGTGGGAATCTTGTAGCACATAGGCCTTTCAGTCACATACATGGAGAAATGTAAGAAAGAACTAGGAAAATGTAAAAAATAATTGCATAAAGTATTTTAATGAAAAATCCCCAAAGAGGCTCAGTTTGTAATATAATTTGAACTACTGAATTGCAGAATAGAAAGTTATCTGCCTAATAAAAACATCACTTGTTTCAGCCCTGATGTGAGTACCAACTTATTGCCTCTTAATCTATTAACAACATCTACACCAAAAGCTATATATCTCTGTAGATGCAGCTAAAAAAATCATTTCCCAGTTATAACAATGATGGTCTCTAATCAGTGACTTTATGCAAAACAAAACAAGTCTACAAAGAATTTGTGCAGTTGTCCATGCTGCCCAGCAAAGTGAGAGTCTTGCTACACCCACCACCTACCCCGATATGGTCTGGGAGGGAGTGGCTTTGCTGCACAAAAGTAGTGAAGGGGGAGGCATTGGCAAGCTTTATGGATAGAACTAAAATCATTAGACCAGATAACATAGTTGAAAAGTAGTAAACATGTTTTTTGGCAGAAACACCCTTTTTCAGGTTTTATAGCTCTTCAGTCTAACAGTCCATCTAATTTTTCCAAGTACACTAGCTGAGTCTACTGAGTGACTGACTTGTGAGCCTACCATCTAAACCTTGCCCTCTTTTGTATTCCATTTTGTCTTACACTCTTTAACCAGCAAGTCAAAAACATGCAATAATAACCCTGCTTTCCCATTTCAACTATTGCCTCACTGCTGTGGGTATTTAGGGTTTGGAACAGATGAATACTAAAATTTATCATTTCTCACAGAAAATTTTCTGAAATTGCTTTCTTTGCCTTCTTCCAAAAGGTGAATGTATGTTTAAATAAGTCTTGACTACCATCTTCTGAATGTTTACACTCTCTTTTAACAAGGGACAAACTGTGCACTAAGTAGCAGAGAGTTAATCTCAGCAACTTTTTATGGCTCAAGTGATCTCATCTTAAAAGTACATGAGTTATAAAAGACAATAATTAGACATTAAACAGTTATGAATGCAGAAGATGGTGCTCTTGTATTAAAAGAGTACAGAATTAGTTTGATAGCTCTTATCTTGTGCATTTGTAATATTTCCTGTGGGATTAAGATAGTCTGTCCAATGAGAAAGTTTATCCACATTCTAGTAATTTGTTTCTCATTGTCTTGCAATTTAAAGAGTCACTTGATAAACCCTAAATTGTGCACTTATATGGTAATGTTCTCTTTTATTGTTCTGCTAAATCTGCATTCCAAACAATAAGTATCTTTCAGTGCTGCCTAGGTTAGCCTCAGAGAAGTGATTTTTCTACCAGGAGTGGCAGCTTTGCATTTGAGAGTTGGCACTGTAATTTTTTCATTACAGGATCAAACCTAATTTAAATCACATAGATTCCATCTGTCAGTTTATTTTTAGAATTTAATATCTTAATATTTGTCACCCATGATTAGTATGTTAGGGAGACCATGGGGCTCTTTTCAACTTAAAGAGATGGTTTTATTATGTATAGCTCCCACAAACACTGTCCTTCTTTGTCCCTTTCTAAAGAAAACTCACCTCAATCATTTGGGAATACTGTTTCTGCATTTGATGTATAAACACTTGCCTGAATACAAAGGCCTCAGTTAATCTCCTGTAAAGAAAATAGACATGAAATATCTCAATTGGAAAGTTTGCTAAAAGCTACAAAGAAAGCTTTCTTACAGACTGTCATGTCCTGTGTGGTCAGGTCGGTGGTGTGTCTTAAGAGGCATTACACAGGGAAACCTTTTGCACTGTTCTTCACAGGGAGAAGACATCTTTGCCTATGTCCTTTGACTGGAAGTGAGGAAATTATTAAATCCATCCTACAACACACCTATTTTGAAGTTTCCCTTTTTGGGAATGAAGTGCTAAACCAGGTACAGATTTAGACTTCCTGTAACTTAACTTGGTGATGTATATAGCAACCTGTCCTTCCCATCAAAACTTCTGTCCTGTGCTACCCAGAAATGCAGTCCCTCTCCCCTCCTCTCAGGCAGGTCTAAAATATTAATAATTAGACTTTGTGATGTGAGGCCATTTCACTAAATAAGATCAAGAGTTTTCTATCCCTTTGAGCCAGGTATGCCCTCCTTCTTTCAGACTATATGTGAGAATCTTTGATTTACATGGATATGCATGATCTATCATGACCTGATCAATCAGGTTTCTGTTGGGTTGGCTGTTATTTTGAGCAGCTAATTTAATATTACTGAGCACAGCTTTTTCTAAGTTTGAAGTTCATATCCATCACCCTCCTCCCTTAAGTTGTGGGAAGGTACCTGTTTAGGTTACTGCCAGTCAAAGATCTGTAGAAACCCACTTGCATGGGGCAATAGACAAGACTGGGACTAAGATGACAGTCCAAAGACGGTGGCCTGACAATGTTTATATTGAGTGGCGTTGCTAGTATCTGTCAGGCTATGTTGAAATGTTTGGCTCCTAATTGTTGGCAATTCCAAGCAAGTCAGATGGTGGTGTTTGTTTGATTAAGCAGAGAAAGAAAAAAAACCCCAACTTCTAATGAAAATCTTAATTCAGCTTTCTTCACTTGCCTTTCACATCTCACTATTAAGTTCAAAGACAAAGAACTCCTCTGAAAATACTGTGTATTTTCTTGTACAAATTGCACATGGCACAGTGGCTTAATATTTGAACCTTAAAGGCAGTTTGCCTACTCTTTTATTATTCAGAATGCATGTGTTTTAGAAAGAAATACACAGATAATATTAGTCCGTTAATATTAACTTCTCTCACAGAGCAGTAATTCAGGAATAACATGATTGATATGGGTCTCCCCAATAAAGAATTTGTGTTAATGAGGTAAGAAAATGACTGCAATACCAGATCTATCCAAATTGTCCTCCTTGCCTTTAACAGGCTGTATAAGTTATGCCATCCATACAAAATTCTGCCCAGAATCCTTATGTGATTATCTGTACAGAACCAGTGACACTTTAGAAGTTTTATCCTAACCTAAGCATGATTTCCAATGCATTTCTTTCTGACAAACTTTGACTAGATTTAATTATAACAGTAAGAAATGTACAAGACTTGTAAGGAGACAGTGTCAGTAAAGGTTTCGGTCACCAAACATGCTAGGTATTTTTCTGTGCTTTCTGCCAGAATAGCTCAATGCTTTGTAATGTATTTTGGCTTTCAGTTTAAAACCAAACAAAAAGATTGCTTGTAATTCTCTTCAAAACCCATGTAAATACTTCTTTGCCCTTTTGCTGTGCCTCTCAGATCAAAAGCAACTGCAAATATTTTATAAGTATTGTTCCAGCCCCCTTGGAGGCTAGCTAATTAAATTGCATGGCTTTAGAGATGTATGTGGTAACAGACTCGGAGGTTAAGTAATGTGCCAGAGAAAAGGGCAGAAGTCTGCATCTTAGTTATGAACAGAAGCCAAACCATGCAGCTACTAGCCATCCATTTTAAATTAATGTGACTGCTTCTCTTCTTCTTTTGATTAGAGCTATTTCTTTGACCACAGACACATGGTAGTACAGTGAAACCTGATGAGCATTTATTTTCCTGACTGTGGATCATTTAGAAATGTTCGTTCCTGTATGCCTAGTTTAACACACTTTTCTGGTATGACCCCTTGGTGGAATGATTTTGACACTCACTGTCCTGACTGTTCCCCAGATGCAGTCCCTAATGGTGGCTTTGGAGGAAAAAGCAGCCTTGTTCTTTTAGAAAACATGATCTCCAAACTGAGTTCTTGTGACTGGATTGATTTATAATTGAGGCAATTCCAATTTTACACCAGCTTTACAAGTTTGCTGTCTTACAGGAAGGCACTTCACATGTACAAAGGAATGAATTTGCTGCAGCGAACTGCTTTCTCCGACAAGCACACAGGAGTAGCAGAGTCAAACTAGTGGTTTTCTGCTAGCAGGGAGCAGCTCGCACCACCCGTGGTACCTTCCCTGGCACCATGCTGGGGAGCTCAAGCCACAGTCCTGCACCGCTAGTGACACTAAATGGAGGAGGTCCCTCACATTTCCTACAGCAGCAAGGCTTAGATGGCTTTTGCCTTGCGCTAGCTCACTCTCAGCCCCTGACAGAGCAACTGCCACAGCTTTCATTGCTGGATCTGGCAGGACTTGTGCTGGCAGTGATGAAACCAGGACACTGGTAACAAAATTTTCTTTGCCAGTTTTGCTCCACAAGGAGGGAAGCAGATTCATCCTGTTCAGAGATAGCAACCCAGTATTTTTTGTGGCAACCAGAACTATTCTAAGCACAGAAGCCGTCAGATTGCAAATATTTAGATGAGGCATCACAAGAAATATAATGCAAAAGAATCCTACCGCTTTCTGATTAACAAAATATTCATCACCATCCAAACTCTAGCATGAGGTCAGGCACCAGTTTGTCATTGTATTAATCATTTTTATGTCTCAGCTCCAGCCGCAGAAAAAAAGGAGTTAAGTAACTCAGTTTACAACTACTAAAAATAAACTTGCAGACTTGCTGGATTCCTCCACATTAAAATGTAAACTGTCAGCTCTTCTGGAAAAGCTAGTTTTGCCCTGCCTGTGACTTCCCCAGGAGAATTTCTGGGTTTTTAAAAAGTTTTATGCTGAAGATTTGTTTCCATAATTGGGACTGGCTAGTTTTCTCTCAGAAAAATGAAAACTAAACTCTTTCCAATTAAAACAATTGCTACTAGAACCATGGCACACAGACCATGTAGAGAATGGTGTGAGCCGCTTCAGTGGGGATTGCAGCCAATCGTTTTCAAATTTGGGTGCCTCAAGAGAGGCAGCTAAATCCATATTTAGACACCTAGATTAGAAGTGCCTGGTCTGGCTTCACTGCCAGCACCCACAGATCCTATGAATGTCTTCCACTGTCTGTCAAATCCAGGATATTTGAAAGTAAATCTATTTTTTTAGGGGCCTACATTAAGAAACATTTTCGGCATTTTTACAAAAAAACCCACCTCAGGCCAAAATTTTAAACGCTTTGTTCAAAATGTTCTTCTTATGTTGTTACCTGCTTTCTAAAACTACATCAGACCTAGTGTATTAAGGCATGTGCTCATTGCTTTAGAGCACCACATGGCGCTACCTGAGATTGCTTGGTGCAGAAATAGAAATCCTGGGATAAGAAAACAGATAAAATATAATTGATATACTACAAATTGATTGAAATACTGCACTTTGTTTTAGGTTGGGGAATTTTTATATGGAAATACTTGGACTGTTTTACCAAAGCATGCCCAAATCGTTGTGTAATACAACAGTTAGCCAGTCAAACCATTCATCTGACAATCATATACTTCCCTACTATTTAAATTGGTTTGGGAGGATCCCTTTTTTAGTGCTCCTTCTCTGCATGGTTTAGATTGCAGAAACTGTACCTATCAGTCATGGATAACAGTTATCTTACAGAATACACACATTGCATTACATTACATTACAGAATACACACATACAGAGTTCACACATCAAACATACTTTTTCAGATCTGGGAAGTAATGGGTTACAATGTACTACACCAACTTAGATAAATGGATAGGAAGCATGAAAGAATACCTATAAAAAGCCAAAGTAAAAGGAGAAATAATGTTTAATCTCTTACTTTAAGGAGAGGAAAATAGCAACAGAACAGATATAAGATTAGAATATCCTTTAATAAGCATATAGACCATCCTCATATCAGTGTAGCATTGCCCAAGACTACTGTCAGTTCTGTGATATTCCTGCTATTACTTAGTTTGCAGTCTGAAGCCTATTCCTTTTTGTCCTTGGAGAACAGTTCCTTAACTCTATGCAATAGCCTTTCAGGTACTTGAAAACTTATATCCTCCTTCAGTGATGTCCTTTTTATTTAAAACAACAAGACTTCAAATCTTTTTCTGTAAATCTTTGTCTCCTATTCTCTGATCTTTCTCTTGGCTCTCACCTGAAGACTTTTCAATCGGTGAAAATCTCTGCCAAATCTGGACACAAAACTGCCCAACTCTGTGACAAGGGGCTTTGTAAGTTAAGTAAACATTGTTTGAAGAATCACTCTTTTTTCTTTAGAATCTGCCACTAGCTAGTTTAATTTGATGTCTCCTCGTTCAAGCACTAGAAAAGATGGTGAATGCTTTCTGTAATATGCTTTTTCTGCATAGTGGCATGTCAGTTGCCTCTTTTCCAGGCAGGGTAGCACTGATCCAGTTAATTACTCATCATGCTGAAGCTGTTCTAAAACTTAGATCTCTCTCTGTACTTTTGCATTGTTCCCTGGATCCCTTTTTAAAAAGTCATCTTGCCCTTCCCATTGCCACCTTATACTGAGGTGGCTTTAAGTGAGAAGTTATATACTCTGGCTAGTAGTTCAGACATTTAATGTTTGCATCCCTTTAGAACTGGGGCAGGGGCCATCCAGCCCTGGTGGTTTGAGTATTCCGTCAATTTGTTCTAAAATCTGTTCCACTGACACTTCAGTTTGTGACAGATTCTCTAACACCTCCTCCAAAAAGAACAGTTTCAGGGTGGAAAATTCCCTAAGTTTGTCCATGGCAAATTCTTTTATGCCTTGCTTATCTATTGGCTCTCATGCTTCTCTGGCAAGCTTTCTGCTCCTGATGTGTTTGAAAAAGAATTTATTATTCCTTTTTATGTCTTTGCAAGTTTTTTCTCAAAATCTACTTTGGCATAATTTCACATTTAACCTGCCAGTGCTTGTGGCCTTGTCTGATACTCACACTTGGACAGGACTTCAACTTTACGAAGGCAACCTTCTTGTTCTTGATAACTTCCCTTTACCTTCCGTTTAGCTATCTTAATTTTATTCTTTTAGGATAGGTGGCATGCATCTGATGACAGCTTCCTATATGGTGTCTTCAAATAGTCCCTATGTCACCTGCCAAATTTCATACTTTGGACCACCCCTTTTACTAAAAGTTGGAAGAATGCTTCTGATTTAATCCCTAGAGGGTCCATCATCTCAAATGGCGTTTGAAGTTTTTCTTCCATTCTTCTTCTCTTCCCCCCCCCCGCCCTAGATCTTAAGTATTGGCAGCTGGTTTCCACTTTGCTTTATATGAAGTCTTTATTCCCTTTTTTTGTGCAGGCTCCCTTTGTTTCTAAGTTGTTGGGGTTTTTTTCCCAGTTCCCAGTAAATCTGACCCTACTTCATTTTCTCAATCATGCATTGCAGTTTTTTCTTTTCTGTCTCCATTTGGCCCTCAGCATGGCAGGAGGATTTCAGAGACTGTGACTCTGAACATCCTGTTTTGCATGATTCAACTTAACAACACTAACTTTTGCTGCAGAATCTCCCTCTCTCCCATGCCACTGCTGGTTTGAAAGGGCAAAGAGGTTAAATCTTCCACTTTACATATAGTCTTACTCATCTGCATGCCATATGTGGTGAGAAGATTACAGAAATGTGCTTGCAGGCTCCTTCAATTCTTTTTATTTGCTGAACAGATTTTGGTTAAAAAATTTGTTTCTGCCCAAAACAATTAGCTAAGGAATCTATCTCTGCTCTTTAACCAGAAGAGTGCATTTTACAGATTACACTATTTCTGTATATTTGTGCTGGAATCAAGTTTCAAATCTAATATAACTAAATTAAGACATAATAGCACAGTAGCACTCATATAGGGAAATAATCAGTGGAAGCAGTCTACTGAAGCAAAAATTGTTCTTACACCAGCAGACTTAATTATATCTTGTATTGCACAATATTACTGTTGGGCTTCCAATGTGAATATTTCCATTTAAATTATTTTGCAGTGATTACATCTATTTTTATGTTATTTTGGAATTAGAAGTGAAGTCAGTACAAATTAGTTTTGTGTTCTATCTGTCAAAACTTCTTGTTATGTGGATATAATTTAAATTATTTTCTTTTATTGTTTCTTTTTTTAAAAAGTTTTGATTTTTTTTTTTCTTCTGTTTAGTACTCACTACTTTCATTTCTGAAGATCAGGTAAAAAGTAAAAATGCCATTAGTCAGCTTTGAAAAATAAGCTATATGTTAAATAACAGTATAGGTAAAAATCCCTAAATATTTTTGTAAAAATGGAAAATTATGAGATCAAGTATACTTTTCATATAGCAGTTCATATTGACACACAAGCATATGTTTTTTAATCTAAAATAATAGATTAATTGCAATGTATTACGATAAAGCAAGGTACTGGGTATGGGTATTCCAGAAATCTCCACAATTTTGCTTTACTATGCTATCAGTGTTTATTCCAGGAAATGTTTTTCATTCTGAGCTTCTATTTTGTATAAATTTCATGCTCTTTCAAATTTTCAGTGAGTTGGTCATCTTTATAGTTCATAGGCTTCAGGAAGAAAAGAAAAAAAAAAACCCTAAGAAAATAGCTGTATCTAAATAAAGAGAAAAGACATACTAAGAGTCACTGATCAATTACATCTTTTCTGTCAAAATTCACCCAGTAGGCCATGCAATAAAGGCCCTTAGACACATCTCAAAAAATTACAATTTTTAGATATGTTTCGGTTCAGCTAGTAATTGAAAAACTGATTTCCTAAAGATAAAGAGCTGTTGAACTTCCAAATTTGTATTGGAAATCCCCTTTGATGGTTTTGGTAATATGCAGCTTTATATTTGGCTCCAAAATAAACAGTTGGATCAACTTGTCTCTTCTAGAGAGCAGGAGCAGGAGCAGAGGGAAGGGAAAATTGCTTGAGGATTTCTGTGTTGTGTTTCTTCTGAGTTCTCCAAGCACTGGGACAAAGCTCTCATCCAGTGAAACTAGGCACAGTATATGCATCCTCAAACTCACAGATCCTGGTAAACTTCAGAAGATACCCTCATATTTACACAGGTCATACAGTATCACATCATTTCAGTGCTGTTTTCTTGTGTCACGACTGTGACAGAATCTTACACCAGAGCCACCTCCCAGTTCACGTTGTTCATGGGAATTCATCAAAAGGAGGGATCAATGGGAAAGAAAATACAGTCATTTTTCCCTCTCTAGAAGTTTTTTCATATTGTGCTTCTTTGCCCATTGCAAAAAAGTTATGCTATTACCTACCGAATGGCAATAAAAAGTTCAGCATTAAATTGAACATATATATATATGTGTGTATTTTTTAAAAGGAGCATCTTCTAAGTAGACAAGGTAATGCTATGATTATAGATCAATATGTCAGCTCCAGTGAAAATCAGCATCTGTTATCACGAGCAGCAGTTTCACCTAAACATAATCTAATCGAGAGTTGGAAAACTCTTTCTGGCAACAGCGGTCATTAAGGTGCTTCAGCCTTCTCTTGTCAATTAGAGTTGATTCAGTGTAGTACACTGGATGCAGACAGCAACCATAAACAACCACCTGTGCTTTTAAATGAGGTTTTCTGGGTTCAGATCCTCATCCACACAAATAATTGTACTCACCCCAGAAATCAGCTTGAAAGTCAGCTGAATACACTTGGGAGAATATGTTTATACCTGGCATAAACTCCAGGACTGCAGCTCCACCTGCTCATACTTTTTGTCAGTTCAGGTTCTATCCCTTCACAAAAGAAGAGTTGACCTCAATACTTTATAAATACTTTTCATGAGCATTAGTTCCCTTAAAATGTTCATGAAAAAATACCTCCAGATGCTCCATTGCCTTTGATACACTGCACATACTATGATTTCCCTGTTTCCTGCAAAATTTGATTGTTCAGTAGAGGAGAATCATCAAGTTTTTTTTTTTCTTGAAAAATAATGATTTTATGAACCAGTTTTTCAATTTGTGATTTCTTTTGTGTAACTGCCTCAGATGATCTTGAAGTTATGTCATCTGTTTAAAATTCAAAATGAAATTCAAATCTCTAACATGTCAAGCTTTTGAAAATCAGAAAAAAAATCATTACAATCTTAACAGAAACCATTGAGACTCATTGAGAGCAGCCCAGAGGGCACAATAAGTATCTAGCTGGCTGCACATCTCTGCAAAGAGCAAAAGGAAAGGTAGTTTGTCTCTCTGAAATTTACTGCCAGAGCAGACCTACTAGACATAAGAATAGAAGTTAGAGAGTTTGGCAGGTTGCTCTGAACCACTTTATTATGCTACTATAGTAGAGTACAGTGCTATAATTTCTGCAGAGCAGGCTGCTTCTGCCACTCTGCTTGAGAATTTCCACCCAAACATGACAAGGATAATGGGAGTAAAGTAGGGTAATTATTCATGTAGGTAATTTAGTAATATGGTAGTATAGGCCACAGAAAACATGAAAAAAATACGTAACATTGGAACTAATCAGGTCAGAAGTTCATAATGAAAAGCCATTGCTGGACAATGAATGGCTAGCTCATGTAAGATAATGCAGTATTAACAAGGAACACACTGACCAGGCTCCAGTGAAAATTAACTCTGAAGAAGAACAAAAGATTCTCAAACCATCAGTCTACCCAACTTCTCAGCAATACTACAGTTTTCCCCTCAGTTCTTGGAATGCAACTGCTTCTGGCATTAGAAACAATAATAAAGTGAAATGGCTTCCACCTGAACCACAAATACTCGGCTTGTATGAAGCCAGTAAGCCAACAATGCAGGCACAGATACATTTGCTTTTTTTCAGTTCAAACCTACTTGAACACTATCAGTTTGATATGATGTGGCAACTATGCTTCTTCAGGCTTGCCTAAGTTGCAAACCATAGCTGCAAACAGGCACTTACCATTAGTAAGAACAGAACCAAGCGTATTTAGTCCAAAAGGCTGAGGCATGGAGTTGGTTGAGAAAGTTTTCCCTGGTTGTGAAACAGTTGTAGAAGATAGGACCACTGAAGGGGCCCTAGCCTCACGTCACAGTCTATTACACACCCTCCCCAGGAAGGTTCTGAAGACATGAACTTACAATGAAATTTAATTGTAACGAGATAGAGAAGAATTGTATTCCTACTTCAGAATGCCCTTCAATTACTTCAAACAATCTATTTATCTGTGCCTGCTTGTCTTCTATTTATTCCCAAATGTGGCAATTAGGTAACAGATCGCATTGCCTTGTGAAACTGAAAATGCAAATAGTCTGCATTTTTTAACACTTTTGTATGAAAGTTCCACAAAATGAGAGTGTGAATTGTGATTTATGTTCGTATTGAAGCTAAGTGGGATCCTGCTTTGGGAAAAGCAAAAAATACCTCCTCTAAAACCTGCAAAATTTACATAAATGTTAAACTAATGTGATAAAATAATTAGGTGATATTTTAAACTATTCTGCATAAACACTCTCACTTTGTATCTAGATATAAGTTACGTTTATTTTGGCTCATAAGGTCGCAGCTCAAATATTAACAGAATTTCAGGTACCTGATTTGAGTAAGACAATGACTGAAGTTAATGAAGCTATATATGTCTACTAAATAATCAGACAGAAAAAAGTCTATATGCAAGACAGACCCCATAAAATTTCACAATTATCTTAGGAGATAAAGGAGACACATTTAAATTTAAAGCAGAATGTCACTTCCCCATCTTCTTCAATTCCAGCAGAAGTTTGCGGAATGATATTTCTTTTTTTTTTCTAAATTCTCAAGTGTAACATCCACTTAATGGACTTTGTTATGTGTTCAGAAAATATGCAAATATAGGCTATCATTAAATTTTTATCTATTTGAAATTGATCCTGTGAAGGACAATCAGAAGTTAAAAAAGAAGATAAGAAATATTTTTATCTTAATTATCAACTAGTGTGTATCACTGTGGACATCTGTATGTGTTCAAGATTTTGACAGATGTGATGGTATTATTTTTGTTGGATGCATAATGAAACCATGTATCGTCTACAAGCCATAGTCGTTTCTGGATACATGCCAAAAAAATGCTGTCCATGGAAAACAGCAAGAAAATCCTGGCTTCCTTTTCCTTTGAGGACAAGAACAGCTTTTTTTTTTTTTTTTTTTTTTTTTAAACAGACAATTCATTGGGATGACTGTCCCATAAGGAGACCAAACAGCAACAGAGGAGAATCAGAGTATTATGGCAATTCAATATACACAGTGGGATCAACCGTGATTGTTGGCAAGTCTTTACATCAGAGAAGTTAACAGTAGCCCTCACTGGAAATTCAACCTGTTGTACAGTTATTAGCGGACTCAAGACAAACTGATGAGCAAGGCAAGTGTGAGGCAATTGTTCTCCCTTAATATGGCAAATGTAAAAGTCTTATACACAGTTAAAAGGTGGGCTTGTTTTGAGAGCAAATGATCTTTTCTGAGAAGTTGAAAAGCAAGTTACTTCTTGTTTTATGACTTTGAATAACCTCACTGCTTTAAATCAAAGCAAAATACATGTTCTGAAACAGCATTCCATTTTCCTTCTTACGGTTACTTGTACCTGGAAAGTCACTATGTATTTAACCTTCCTAATAACATTATATGTAGGAGTTTATACTTGACTTAAAAAAATTCTCCTCCTTTACTACCCACACAAAATGAGTTACTGATGATTGTTTTAGTCTTTAGATACTGTTTAGAAAAGTAAGGAGAAAAAAGTTTCATAATGGATTAACCTTCATATCTTGTCTGAAGTAGGAGTCCCGTGGTAATGAATAATTGGCAGTTCCTGGCTCTTTCAGATTCACAAAACCTCCCCACATTTCATAGCTTCAAAAATCTGTTTATTTGATGTAAAATAATACTCACATTTCTTCCAACAAAGTCCATTTGCCAGTAAGGTAGGGAAGTAAAATAGAAGTATGGCTATATTTATTTTCATCTCTATGCCACGAAGACTAATATGTTTAAAACAGGACATTGTTCTGAGAATGATACAAAACCAAGAAACTAAAATGAAAGGGAGACAGACCTCAGAGAACACAATGTAGAACATCTTTACATTCTGCTTTACACTACTCCTCTAAAGCTGAAAGCACTCGCCTACATTTTACATAAGACACTGTTTCAGTGGCCAGTGTTAGTTTTAAATAAAAATTATAAAGACTGATATGCAGGAGTTGATTTTTCAGTTAGTTCCATCAAGACACAGTTGACCCATGTGCTTGGTGTTATCCATATTAACGAGCTCATGTGAGCAGAAGTTCTTTGCTCTTATCAGAGGCAAGAACTGGGCTTCTACCTTTCATTGAGTTTGACAATGCCGAGATTTTTTTCTGGGTTTCCAAATAAGCAAAAACTGATTTGCCTTTCCAGTCATACCAAAAAGGAAATAGACCAACTTCCCCTTACTGCTCTAAAAACACACAGGAGATATATTTGTGTTTTAAGGCACGTATGAAAAAGAGAGCACAGAATTTGAAGTGGTCCTTTGGCACATCAATAAATCCCATCTGACCAACAGTTCATTTGTCCCTTCACTCCCATTCAGTGAAAAAAAGCCAGTGATCTTCACAGCTGCTACTTTTCAAGACAGACAGCATCTCAGAGATACACATCCATCAATATGTTCTGCAAACTTTCAAATGTTCTAAAAGTGTTGTAAAGGAATAAATCACATAGTAATAAATATATCATACCATATTTGGAGATGAGGTTTGTGAATATACACATTTTATGTGTATGTTATGTGTGGCGGTTATTTAGAGGAATAGAGGAATCCTGAAAACACTTTCTACTGCTTTATTTTCTTTCCTTTCCTATGTTTTCAAAATTTGTACACAGCCTGCAAGCAGAATTAGGTTTTTTCTGGGTTTTTGCATCTATCTTGGGTTGCCATCAGATAACCAAAGGAAAAAAGCTTTCTTTTGCCATCATCTGCAAAGGAGGGAGGCATAATTAGGCTTGACAGAAATAATTTTGAGAAATAGATTCAGATACTTAACAGTTAATTCTAACAAACACGTAGTTTTTCAGTTGTATATTTTCAGCCAGAAAAATGCAAGTCTTTGAAGCTTCCTGTTGCATGCAGCCTCACATAAATAAATATAAAATCTTAAAAAACCCCAGAAATTTAATTTTAAAGCAACAGAAAATTTTAAGTAATAATGCCACTACCATTGCCTCCTTGCCTCAGCAATGAATTGTATCACAGGCAATGAGTTCAAGTGCCCTGAATGACAAACACTAAGTGTGATCTTGAACAAGTCACATTTTCTTTATGCCCCAGTTCCTTCTTTGCAATAATGGGATAGCAACAATTTCTTCTCTCACAGAGAGGTTATCAAGACAAATACATTAAGAACTGTGAATGATTGCCAGATAGACCACTCTAAGTATCTGACTAAATATGAAATTTAGCAAGAGATATGCCTCTATGATAGGGAAATTTATTTCTTCTTATGAAGGGAAACCAAGTACAGTTTTTCTCTTTAACATGTTATGTTTCTTATTCTCCTATCCTTTCCACTGAATATTCTATTTAAGTTCTTCTGTAACAGTTATTACAGGGATATGTTAACACCACCCAAAAGGTAGTCTGACCTCCCTTCTTTAGCCTCCAGTCAGAGATGTAGTTTTCCCTGTTGTGGTAATTTGAGTGGGAAGGTTAATATAACCTCATGAGTCTCACATTTGGTGTGCTCATCTAGGGAATAGTTCCAGGATGACATCCCATTTCTGAACATACCAGTTCTATACTTGACACAAATGGATCCTGTGGCAAGCCACTGCTGTGGCTGACCACAAGGTGAAGTTTGTCACATCAATTTGAGAGGCATTTTGAGGGCGAATACTTACAGCAGAGCTGGACAGTTATCACACAGATGCAGGGAAGGGAGAAAGCACTTACAGGGTTTGCTCACATATCACATTGTCATTGACTGAACTAACTGTAAAAATTGCTATGTTAAATTCTCCCTCCTTTTTTTTTTTTTTTTTAAAGGAATACATGAGAAACAAATCAGTACAGAATCACAGTTAAATTCTGCAAGTCACTGTAGCTAAACTGGAATCCTATATATAGGAGAAATAGCATTTCCTTCAGGAATGAGTGAAGAAATATAGTTATTTCAGCCGTGGCTGTGTGAGCAGGCAGAAACAATTGAAAATTGCTGGAGCAGAGACCTTAACTGGTCTAGGAAGAAATACCTTCTGGGAAGACCATTCTTGTAATGACCAGTTCTCGACATCATTCATGCCCCAGTAGTAAACTGGTTTTTTCTGCAGTTCTACTTTAATCTTTGTCCATTTTCTGAGATCAGTTAATTACCAGCACAGCCAGGAGATAATACCGTTTATGCGTGGTAAGACAGTGAGAGTTTTTCTCTAAGTATCATGAGAATTTTGTGCAATGCTGTTCACAGTCTCTCTCTTGGCCTCATCACAGAAATGCCAAATACATTGTTGGAAGGGATCCTTCTGCTATGGATGAGAATTTATAAAACCCTAGCTTTTCTACTATCTTGGAGGCAGAGGGGCTACAATACAAAAGGAGCTGATGAAGGCTGCTCTATCTGATTCCACCTTCCTCTTCTCTTAGTCCTTGATGTATGGGTCGCGTAATTCTACAGATAGAAGAATAGATACCAAGGTACCAAAAGCGTAATGGTCTTTTCCTGCTTCCACTTCTAGAAGTTTATACAGCTGGAAGATAAATCCACGTTTCTCCCTCTGGTCCATAATGTAAGGAAGAGTGTATTTGGTCTGAGCTTCCCCAAGGCACTGACCCTCATAAGGCAGGCAAGCACAGCTGGTAGGTGTGCGCTTGAAGAATCTCTTCAAAATTACAGTATAAAAATTTACAGTTATTCCACTTCCAAACAACATGCTGCCAAATGACAAGAACGAAATCAGGTCAGCTATCAGTCAGTATGTCTACTCCTTCTAGCTAGTCAACTGGGGCTACAGAGTTATAGTACTTAGACTGATATTACCTGTTTTTTAGTCTGCATTTAAACAGCCAAAACAGAAGAGAAAGAAGTATTTGACATCACTTCTCATTCTCTGCATTTACATAGGACAGGTAAAATTTCCTTATCTGTAAAAACAATCTTCAAATAAACTATTCAGTAGCATCTATACTTGGGATAGACACATGAGAGTCTTTCCCTGTCAGACACAGTATGTGATTATTAGTTTGCCCAGTTCAAACTGGGTGAGAGGTTTTCTGAAAATAGAATGAGAACCAATGAAGACAGAATTTTGTCAGAAAATGACTTCCTGATCATAAAGCTCACTAGTTACTGTCGCTCTGAACCAGCAAGTATAGGTGGCACAGTAGAAAACTGGATACACATAAGAGAAATGTTTGGGTTAAAAAATGCAATTGTGACTCAAGAGCTAAATTCTGGCCACATTCTAATTAGTAGAACTGTAAAGTGAGTAGGAAAGATCATGAGAGTCATGTAATTTTTATCTGAAAACATAGAGGCTCTTATCTTTAACAGGTTTGCTAGTAAAATAGAAGGCACTATATTTTGTGTAAAGAAACAGAATGAGACAATTGCTTTTTAAAAACTAGATTTTAAAAGTATTAAAAAGATGAAAAAATGCATCTTTTTCATTTGTCAGTCCTCATAATATCAATACATAGTAGACTGTGACATTGTTCCTATTGTTTTAATGGGAAACTTCTGCCAGACAAAGCATACTCTTTCTTGAATCTGCAACATGCAATTTAGAAACAGCACAAACCAGAGGGGACAGCTGTATGGCACAGCCAATAATTTAAGTAAATAAGAGTTTTGACAAATAAAGTTAGGCAACAGATAAATGGTCAAATACCACAGAAAATATGAAGAAATATTTATGCCATTTAAATCATTTGGCTGGTGAGCCAGTTAGAAATTAAATTTAGAAATTGGTTGCTAAAAAAAAGAACACCCTGAAGGAAAAGACTGGGAGAAAATTCTATTTGGACAGAGATCAGGGAATAACCACTGGCACTGCAGTAGTAATTATGGCTTCTATCATATGTACTGAAGAGAGATTACAAGAAGTGGTAGTAAAGTCTCTAGCCAATTCCATTGGTGTAAAATTGTCAAGAGTAGAAGCAGACCCTCCACACAATATTCTGGAACAGTTTATCTTTTCTAATGGAGGTGTACAATGTCAGGATGACCTATTGATTGTTTGTTACAGGTTGTCGAGGGTAAGTAATGGCTCCACTTTTTTGTTTAAATATTAGCTAGTGGAAGGTCTAGAAATTTGTATCAAGCAATGCAATCAGTTTACTAAATGCTATGGAGAATGAAGGGCTTATCTAAGAGTCTTAATGGCTGTGTTGCAGTCAGAGAAAATGGGCTGAAGCATATACAAGCATAAGTAGGAAAGAAAATCTGGTTTGACTGATGTTTTAGTAGATGTTCACAAACCATGAAGCCAAGCCCTGAAAGACATAGTCTGTAATAACACTGGGTTAAGAATTACCTCAGTGAGAAATGAGTATGTCTGGAAACTTGTTCCAGGTTGAACTTGTGAAAATATCACTTCTGATCAGATTTATAGCAAAATTTGACCACTACACAAAGCAATTCAGTTGCAGAAGCAGACAAAACAAATCAGGTCTCTTAGAAGTATCTTAAATACTGTATAGCTGTCAACTCTCATATGGATTGGGACAGATGACAATGTTATGAGATCTCAATAAGTGATTTGAGATTTAAAAAAATGTTCAGATGTGTGGACCATTGGTCCTTTTTCCCCATTCAGACAGATGGATGATATTTTCCAATACAGAAGAAAGCTATATTAGTTAGTGATCCATAGCTAGAATTGGGAACAGAAATAGAAAGGCTGTTGATTTGTTGAAGATAAACTGACAAGAAGGATTCCTACCTTCTTTGAGAGGAAGGGCGTTCAGGATGGACTTGTAAAATGACAAACACAAGCCAAACAGGAAAGAAGAAAGAAAAGAAGTAAAACCACTTCATGAAAATCATGTTGTGTATCTAATGGAAGAAAATTATCACAAAGAGCAATGTTTCCAAACAACCATGAAAAATACTTTTATACTATTGTCATTTCAAGTAGATATGTACTGTACAGAACTCCATTGCCCAAACTTCAGACTGAGGGAGTTAAGATGTTACTTTTTGTCCAAAAGGATCTGATATAAAAATAATAAAAATAATTGTAACAGTTGAACAGATCTCCAACACTAGAATACACGAACTTTTCATAAAACTGCAAAAGTAGTCCCAGGAGCAGAAATCAAAATTCAACTTTACTTCCTAAATGAGAGTCCTATCCCTTATGCTGTAGAGGCACGCTGCATCCTTTCTTCTGAATCAGTGAGAATTAAACTCTGAATTAATACAGCCTAACAATTGGGGTAGCCTTCTCACAGGTATGTATTTCAACTCCATACGTGGGGAACGCAGAGCAGACTTTCACATTCCTTACAAGTGTTCGACGCCATAAACTGTTTCAAAATTATGAAGAGTAACCCCTACTTTGAAAGGTGGAGAGAGACCTACTGTGAGAGGAATCTGGGCTGTGGATCTCATGTGGACCTTCCAGCCATCAACTTTAGGAGCTGAGAGTCTAAAGCTGTGGCTTTCAGACACAGCCCTGTGTTCAGCAATTTTTGTTACCTAGCTGTTGGCCATTTTATAATAAACTGTATTGAAAAAAGGCAATGGTCACAAGTTGCAGCAAGCAAAATTCCAATTAGTTATAAGAAGAAAAATTCTCTCACAGTGAGAGTGGGTAAACTCTGAAACAGGTTTCCCATAAAAGTTGTGGAATCTCCATCCCTAGAGCTGTTCAAAATTTATCTGACAAAGCCCTGAGAAACCTGATCTAACTTTGAGGTTGACCCTGCTTCAGTAGGGTAAGGCAGAGTTGCTCTAGATGATTTCCAGTGGTTTTGTCTAACCTGAATTATTCTATAATTCTATGATGATTTTGTTTCCTTTAGAAGCCACTGATACCACTAAGTCTTCTCAGATGGTATATAATGAATGTTAGTTCCAAATACAGGCCAATGTCTATGCTTACATGGATGTTCAGGAGTCAAAGAATCAAGCTTCTCAGCGGGTGACTGTGAGTAGTTAATATAGGTTTACCAAGAGTAAAATATGTAAACAGACCTGTTTGCCTTCTACAATAAAATGGCTAGATGTGTGAATGAGCAAACAGCTGTGTATGCTGTCTATCTTGGCTTTAGCAAGGCCATTTTGACACCATCATCCACAGTATCCAAGATGGAACCTCATTTTCTGGGTGGATGCATGATTAAATTGGTGAAAAAGTGCCTGGGTCATGAGGGTAGTGGTTAATGGTCTCTACTGGAAATTCAGTTGCAAATGGATGTCCTCAAGGTTCTATCCTGTCAACTCTCCTGCTTTGTATCTTCACCAATACCTTGGATGATATAAGACTGCTGGAGCAGATGATACAATAAAGGACAAGGCAGCTGTTCAAAGGGACCTAGACTGACTACAGAAATGGATAGACAGAGAATTCACACAATTCATACACCGAATTCAAAAATGTCAAATGCAAAGTCCTGTACCTGGGATGAACCAACCCTCTGCATCGTTACAGGCTGGACACTGCCCAGCTGGTTAGCAGGTTTGCTGAAAAGGACCTGGGAAGCCTGGTAGACAGCAACCTAAATACGGGTCAGCAGTGCTCCCTGGCAGCAGGTAAAGCTAACAGCGAGTTGTACTGTATTAAGCAGAACAAAGCCAGCTGATCAAGCAAGGTGATGATTCCCCTTTACTCAGCACTTTTTAGATCACAGCTGGAATACCACATTGAGTTTGGAACTCCCTCTGTACAAAAAAGACATTGATGAACTGCAGCAAGTTAAGGGTAGGGTCACCAACATGGTCAGGGGCTGGAGCACAAGGTACAGCGGGAAGCTGAGAGAACTGGATTTGTTCTGCTTGGAAAACAGAAGGTTGCTCTGCCATTAGCAACTTTCCAGTACCTATGATAAAACTACTGAAAAGATGGAGCCAAGCTCTTTATAGTGATGCATAATGGGAGAATGAGACAGAATGCTCTGAAATTGGGAGGGAACTTTCTGACCAAACACAGGGAAAGCATTTTTACCAGAAGGATGCTCAAGCACTGGAACAGGTTTTCTGCTCAGGAAGGCTGTGACATCTCCATCCTCAGAGACATTGAGACCCAACCAGACAAAGTCCTGAGCAGCTGGCACTGAATTTAGTGTTGATCTGGCTTTGTGCAAGGGGTTGGATACTTGAGCAAGGGGCCCAGTGATTTTTATGGCTTAATGGTTAAACTGGTGTGTCTTCTTGATTGAACAAAAGACTTCAACATGGTAAACCCCGATTTAAATGGATGAGAACTTGAAATCTGCTTTTATATCAAACTGATATTTACTTCTTTAAGAGCTCAAGCATGTCACTATTTTAACAGAGCTCTGCTGTATCAGTTTTCTCAGTGCCACTTATCCACCATAATTTCTACAACTTCTCTGATTGTGAACACAGAGCCCAGCATGGTGTTCCCACTGCTGCAAGGTACATGGAAATCTGGCCAGGATCTTTTCTCTGTTAGCCTCCTGTAGAAGTCTGGTTTTGCAGACAAAGCTGTCAGCAATGTTACTTTCTTCCTGACTATATCAAGATGTAAATTAAGGGCACGTGCAATGGAGGAAGCTGCATTATAAATAGGAGCATGGATTTTTATTGTTCACAGCTGTCTTTCTCTCCTCAAAAAAATTCTCTCCCTGCCCTAAATGTTCATCGTAATAGCTAAGAAATGGAGACTGAATTGCTTTTCAGCGTTAATAATGAAACTGCAAGTGGAGGAAATAGGTTTTGTCTGCAGTTTCTGAATTTTTTTTAATAGCAAAAATTGCTTCACATAATTCATTTATGTAAATATCCCCATGGAGTAACTGCATCAAACTCCTTGACAACTTAAAACTGCTAGGTTTGTGTTACTGCAAAGCATCTTGCTGCCTGACGGCTTTTGGCAGAAATCTAGTGAACAGACATAACTCAATTACATGAGTTTTAATACAAAATTGAATTATTTTATTCATAACATTGGTGTTCTATGTGTTTATTAAACTGTCCTGCTTTTCTTTTGTGTTGATTAAATGGAAGTCAAACTGTTAAAAGAATAATTTGAGCATATTATGCTGAATTCTCTGCTGATATAAGTTGGCATAGTACCAGGTTTGGTCCAATATATTCAGTAGAGCAGCAGAAATTTAACAATCATGCCTTATAGCCTAGGCACCTTACACAAATTGAGCATAAACTTGAGCAACTAACCAGCAGACTGAAGAACCCAACTGTCTCTGGTCTGTTTCCTTTGGTTCTTTTAATTCTACTTAGTTTATGTCTGAAAACAAATGGTTGCTGGAGAAGAAATTCTAAGAAAAGGCATATATAAAAAATTTATTGTGGGCAAAAATACCTTTAGAATGAAGGAATATATATTGTAGCTCTAGCAAAAAAAGCACCATCAAAAAATAAAAAATGTTAATTTCTTCCTACCAATATCCATATGGCTTTAGAACCGATTGATGGATGCTGTCACATGCCAAAGATGATGGTGGCATTTGTGCATTTAATAAAAGCATATAGTCCTTTGTCCTTTGAAAGTCTCATTTTATCCATGTGCACTGTGGCTACCTCACTGGAAACTATACGTTCCTGCAGGTACAGAGCAGTCTAGGTTGTTACTGCAGGCAAGAAAACTCTCCCTGGAAAGTTTTTGACTGGCCAGGGGAATTTATGAAAGCTCATAATGGGCAAGCAGTTCCTCTAGCTTCTGACAAATTTCTTTCCCTCTCTCCCCACATATATGGCCCCTGCTACATCTTAAGCGTCTAAAAGCAAGGTACCACCTTTTAGACTAAATATTCTGCCACTGCTACTTTTGAATGTGAAATGGTCATTCTCAAATACAGGAGCACAGAGGGAGGTGCTGCCTTCCACAGAAGCAACCAAATGCTCCATGAACAACTTCAAGCACCGTGTGGGTCAGGCTGACTGAGCGGTTTCTGGCCCTGGTGATTCAGGGTTCCTGACTATCAACCCCTGAATGCTGAGGAACCACGATCGTACTCAAGGGCAAGGTAACATCTTGTTCCCATGCAGGACTAAGTACATAATCTGAAAGTTTCCGAGGAACACTTCCAAACTCTGGATCGCACTTATGTTGGGTGGAGCTGTTGGCAGTTGATGATGACTACAGAAGGTAAGCACCTCTAAAAAGCAGATGAGTGGAAACATTCTGTAATGCTTCTAGCACTTCTTCTGTGCTTTGGGAATCTCTGATAAAATGAACAAGATAATAATTAAGGTAATCTCAGACTATACAGACATTTTCAACAAGAGCATGCAATAATATCTAGATTAGATTCAAGTGTTTTTTATGTTAGAAAGCTCTTAAAACTTCTCAAATTTTATTGCTTGGTAAGTTTGGAACCAAACAAAACATTTTAAAAGCAAACTCTTTTCATAATTTTTCAAAGCTATACCTAAGGCAACCTTGTATGCTTTTTGTTACATTATTGTACTATGGCATTCAATGTGAAATTGAGGACTAACCCTTTAAAGCAAGAAACCAAGCAAGATGTTTCATGGTTCCTGTTATGCATAGTCCTCTGACACTGGGCAGAATAGACTGACTTTTCAGCACAAGTCACCTACTGTCTAGTTGGAATCAAACACCTAAGTCCTCAGTATAAGCAGAAAAAGGGAACAAGGAATACACGGTGAGAAGAAATTGAACAGGTTTAGGTCCCAGCACTGACACTAGAGGTGCACAAAAAGGGGGAAATGGAAGCTCTCTGTTAATAGTGGGTTTCTATACCAAAAGGAAAGGCAAAGGGCAGTGCAGTTCCTAAGACTGGATAGTTCTAAATCTATGTGGTTGCTTTCCATAGTTCATTAGCTTCAGGGATTACTGCAGACATTTTCTTCTGCCTTTCATATGGAAATGAAATATGTGGGCAGAGGAGTTTGACTGCCCTAACATCAAAGAACCAAGCTTGCAATTTTGCAGCTTCCCTGATGGGTGGTTGGTGCATAGTGTATCATACTTCAAAACAAGGCTACTAGGAAGGAAGTTAATCGATGGGCTAGACTGGGGAGGTCAGCTCTGTGATGTGCCGCAGAGGCCTTTACCATTATTTGTCTGCACAGGCAGCAGGCTGACATGCACTGTTGCATCCTTCCAGTCCACACACCTCTTTCTCACAAAAAGCAGGGCATAGAGAATGGGGAAGGAAAGGATGGCTCCCTCGTGACAGGATGTCACTTTTGATACAGTCCTGGAACACATATGAATAATTTTGGTATAACTGTAGAAGACTTCAAATTCCTCTTGATAAACAGTCAGATTTATCAAAACAAAGTAGATGTCTCTGTCCAGATTGAAGATCATGGGTAGCCTCCAAGGAGAAAAGAGGGATCAGAATATGCAAGAACAGAGATCCAAGGAAGAAAGTTATGTGGGGTCTGAATTAATATCCCACAAATAGAATATTTTAAGTGTCCATATGCCAAGATAACAAAGACCAAGAAAATGACACTTTCTTGGTACTTCTGTTGGGAGACATTAGAGATTTTGTCAAAAGCTGTCAAAAGCTGTTTTAATTGAAATTGAGAGGCGGTAGCTGAATGGAGCACTACCTAGAATACTACTGAACATTCAAGGGCTCTGATATGAGAAAAAAAACAAATGATGAGTGATAGCTGCTAAGTTCAGAAATTACACAAACTCAAAATGAGACTTGCATTAAACCTTTGATTTTTAATTGCTCTTAGTAGCCCAGACTTGTTTAGGTTGGTCCTTGTGAAGAAAAAGTTCCATCCTGGGCAGAGAGACAAAAGAGAGTTAAGACATTTTGGTTTTTTTTCTTTAAAGGCAGGCAAGATTAAGCATAGCTTTTATAATACAGAAAAGAGCCAAACAGAAAGCTAGAAGATTAAGGGATTTGCAGATGGGCATAGAACAGATAAAACATACACATCTGTAGCAGAGAAATAAGAAAGAACAGAAGGCAAACTAAAGTGGGGAGGAAAGTCACATACTGTTACACCCGCTGTCTTTTGATAACTCATAAAAATCCCATTCAGTGAGGAGGGCAAAGTCTGAGAGAGTGGTAGTGACAGGGAAAGCAATGAGTCTGACTGTCACAGGCGCCTAATAACCTTGCAACCTAAGACTGCTTTGCATAAACAGTGGACATGACAAAAAGCATAGAGTAATGAAAGTCTGTTTATGGGTTTCCAAAATGCTCTGAATTATGAAAGCATAGTAGGTCTGAATGTAAGCACTAAGGCATCACTTAACGTGTTTATGTTTTGCTGAGCTGGTATATATTTAGTTGCATTTGAATTTGGTCCTATTTTGATCCACTGTGAGCATGAGCATGATTCTAAGGTTGTTCCAAAGATGGATCTACTGACAATCCAGAATGGAATTGTCTTGGAGTGGTGAAGAACTGTCTTTGAACTGCCTTTGTATGGTCAGCCTGCAATGTAATTTTCAGCACTGACTCCCAAATCTTCTTTGCGCATTACTGTAAAAGATCAGACTAATGGACATGCTGGCTCTAAGAAATTCTTGTTTGCTGTTGTTTCATATTTTTGTTGTACACACTTTTGTACAGAGTAGATTGTACCCTAATTTTTTTAAATGTTTCTCACATTCAAAGCTAAGGCTGACATGCTTAAGGAATCTAGCCAGAAAAATGACATATTATAATAGTGATTAAAACTCTATTGTAATGTATTTTCAGTTACTACTACCAGGAATGTTAAAGGATTTACACAGTAAATGAACAATTCAAAGAATTAGATACATGAATAGCCTAGGTATCACTGGAAACAGGATATGGAACTATGGTTAAGCAGCAGTAATCCTGCCTTCATAGCCCAAATGGAAACAAAATTATTTTGTTGTTGAATGTTTGAAATGCAATGGCTGTATAATTTGCTTGGAACAAACATCATTAGCTTAGGTGATACTCATAACTCTCTTCATCTCAGTCTTCACATAAATCAGATCTACCCTGCCCTCAGCGATTTTTAGACTTTGAACAATAATAATATTGACATATTCCTAAATATTTCTCTCAGATACTTGCTAAATTATTGATGCCTGTCAACTCAGTGATTATTTGAAAGAAGGATATTGACATTAAACTCAGGTTAAGTTTGATGTCTGTGTCAACAAAATAAAAGTAATAAAAAAATCAAGTGAAACATAACAGGCTTTTAAGGGTGGTCTGGACCACAGCCTGAACAAGGGCTGCATGAGACAGAACAACTTGGGATTTTAAAGAAAATGAATGTTTGCTGAATGGTTCACATTTCTCTGAAGGCAGTCGATTGTCATCAACTTCTCTAACAATTAGGTTCTTTTGAGATAATTTCAGAATATGTTTACAGGGATAATAATGGAATACCCTTTCAATTTTTCCTTTGATGAAATAGTACTTGTCTCACAGGGCAGTCTGACCATGATAAGGGTTTCCTCTTACTTCTCAATTACATGTTTGAACAGTGAAGAGAATTAATTTTACAGTGAATCTTCAGTTTCCTACAAACACCTGACTGGGAACTTGTATACAGAGGAGCTGCGGTGATCTAATGAAATATGTGATGCTAAGGCAGTTTATGTTAACTGGTGCAAGTTTGTCTGTAAACATTTATTAGTTTTGCTGCATCTCTCTTTACAAAAATTATAACAAACTTCTCTTGCATCCCAGAGAGAAACCACATCACACCAAGTACTTACTGATTGTGTACAAACACAGAAGATCCAATTACAAACAGACTGGTCTTCTGACTGGTTTCTGGCAGCTCACAAAACACAGAACATACTGGGATCCACCACCAGCCTCACAAACTATTTAGAAGTTGAACATTTAACTCTGGTGTTTAAAAACCCTAGTTTATTTTAGCATTAGCTTGCAGCTTTCTTAGGGACCTAGACTCTCTCCCGGAGCCTAGAGCTAAGTGGAGCTCTCCCGGAGCCCTGAGGCTCCCCTGTATGGCACATGGGGCACTAGGTATCCCAGAAAGATGCTTTTATTTATGGTCACAGTCAGCCCTTCCTGCTGGCTAGAAGGAGAGTCCCAGATTTCACCCCAGCCCATCCCAAGGGCTGTGGGGACACAGCTCACTTCACTTGGAGATGGTACTGCAGAGCTCTCCCCCAGACGCTGCCCTTTGAAAGGCAGTGTCAGAGCCTCGGTGGACTCTCCCGTACCACAGAAGTAAGAGGACCTTCCTGGAATGTGCCAGAAGATCTCTTTAGTCAATGCTGTAGATTTTTCACAGGTGAAAGCCTACTTCCCTTTCTAAAGACTAGCCTGTTATCATTAGATATGTTGTTTATAAGGTTTTGAATTTTAGGAAGAGATAACTGGTAGGAAAGGTAACAGCCTTTTCCAACTTCAGGCACCTAGTGGGCAGGAAGTGCCAAAAAATACTGAGTGTAGCAGAATGGAGGCCTACCCACCCTTCTCCTTCACTGCCCTTCAAAACTCTGCCCTTTAAAAAAATCAAGATCTGCAGGTCAATCAAATGTTCTTTGTAAACAAGTACTTTGTTGCAGATTTAAAAGGTATTTGGCTCTTACTTAGGTAAAGAGGTGCTTTGCACTCTCATTAGTGTCACAGAAGTTACGAATAAACCTGGGCGCTCTACGGAGCACCAGATGCAGAGTCCACATGCATGCCCTAAGGTGCACAGGGTGTGGGTGAAGTGAGACCAGCTTTATGCTACTACTCTTTTCCTTTACCTGACTTTCCTTCATGTCTGAGTTTCCACGTCAAAAAGACAGCAAACCATGACAGGTGCAGAAGGCTCAATCTACAATTAAGTCACTGAAGTCTGGAAAAGTCTAGTATTACAACATTTTTTGAGAACTTCTGTTTGTCTACTTCTGAAAGACATAAAATGTTTGGAGGCAGTGTTTGCCAGTCCTGATCATGTAAGATTATCTAGAAAAGGAGGTTAATGTTGCATAGAAAATGAAAAAAATCTCCCATTTCTCCAAAGATTTACAAACATCTGCTCCATGTATTTGCCATCTTGTTGCTTACTGCTTAAGTAGGCACCTATTCAATTAGTGCATCATGTGTAATGTTTTAAAGATGTTAATATCTGTTAATATTACATTGTTGGGACTAGCTTACCTAAAACCTCTATTCCTCTCTTCTCCCTGAATGTTTGAATTTGTTCTTCATTTAGGTGGAGAGCTCAGAGGCAGGAATATGTATGTTCTGGCAACTATGATGTCAATACATACTGGGTGCTATATAATTCAAGCAAACTAAGAAATGGTCCCTCTTCCTATTTTTTTGTTCTAATTTCCACCGGCTCAATTTTATTGTATTTGTGTACAAATAGATACTCTTTTATATAGGGTATCAGTCTATTCACACATGAAGTATATAAGTTTCCAGAATACTTAAGTATTCCCTCAGGAATAAATCTGTATTGAACTAAAACCAACACACAATCAATTTACTAGTCACTTGAGCTATCTGGCTTCTTATATGTTATATGAGTAATGCTGCTTTTTCCACTTTTACCTATGGCAAAAGTCTGTCAAAGGAAAACACAGCAGTTTCCATGATTAACGCTTGTGCACAAGTACACTCTCAATAGTGATTATCGGGAACTGTTATAGGAATTGTATCAAGCTTGAGAATGTTTACTTGCTAAAAGACATTAGGACATACCAAGTTTTTGAATGCAGTCATATGATCACTGAAACAGATTATTTCTCCACACTGCAGAAGTGACAGTAATAGGATACAATACCACACAGCTTCACAAGTGGCAATTTTCTGGTATCGGTTTTCTTAGTTTTATTCTGAACTACGAGACAATGTTTTCATCTCAGTACCGCTGAAAATTAAAGTCAGTAATTTACAGATGCTTAACCTAAGGTGACAAATTGGGAACTTCTCTGAATGATAGCAGGAAGAGCAGTGCTGAAATGGCAGAACGGAGACATCATTACATAGGAGCATTACTGATACTTCTAAAAGAAAAACTTAAAAAGAAAATCCAGTAGCACCTGATATACTCTGTCAGCAATTAACAACTCTGATAGCTGTTAGCAGTGTGCTGGCCACATATCACAGAACTATAAAACACTGCACAGGAGGAATAAATTAACTGATCATCAATTCCTCCTGGCCTTTCCGCTGCACAAAGAGGTTCTGTGCTCTCTCCCTCCATACAAATATGCAAGACAGGCCAGAATGGCCTTGTTATTAAACAAAGTCATATTCCTCTTTGGTTTGGAAAAAATAACTGTTAATTAAAATTGCATTCATGAATTCTAGTTCTCCATATGGAAAGGATCTCTTAACTCCCATAGTGTTTATAAACTCACTTTTGAGCTCCTGAGTTCACTCTATGAGTTCTGCTACTGTGGGCCACCATACTCAAAAAAATAATAGTGTGATTTTGTAAAGTTTCATATAACATTCTTTGACACTGAATAATCTGATCAATGTAAAAAAAGGCTCTTCTTGAGATTACACTGAAGATGATCTCTTGTACTTCAATATTTTGTATTAGAGAATGAGTGCTTCCTTCCCAGACTCTGACAAAGCAGTTAACTGAAAAACGAATGTCCTATCAAATTAATATAGATGTCTAATTGGGAAGTCTGAGTTACTGTTTGCACTGGAGTAGACTTTGCATTACAAAAAAACCCAAACCAAACTTGTTGCAGCATATTCTCATCAGAAAAAATAAATTTCGAATGCCCTGTGCAATGAATCATGCTTTATTTACAGTGTCAATTTGAGGAAAACTATAACAATAGCACTAATAAACAGCATTGATCCAAAGCCTGTTGGATGAAGTTGAAGAACTGCCTGTGGCTTGTGTGCCGGGCTTAACTGAAAGTAGTTCTAAAACCAACATTATTTTTTTTTCCTTGTCTGTACTGCTTTCCAAGTATGAGATTGTATGGATTTGCTTTTTTTTTTTTCCTTAAAAAGTTCCTATTGTTTATATATCAGATTGCTAGTATTTGAGGAGGGGTTTAAACCATGAAAAACACTATGTCGTTGGCAGCACAACACATTCTGGCTGTTCGCAGCAATCTACAGGAAAGGTAGTGACTGCTCCCATTTTATAGACCAGCTAGTGGTATTTTGTTGCATAGAATTGAAGATGCTCAGATCTGGGCTAGCAAAATTCCTGTGTGCTGAGTTTATCTCCTACTCTTCATTGTCATGTAATCCAAAATGGCAGCATTAAGAAACAAGACTTCATATTGAGCATACCCAGCTAAAAGAATATTTTCATAAATGCATATAGTATGCTTATTAACACTGTACAAGCTGTTCTACTACATTGCTTACTCTCTGCACAAACTTATTACTTCCATCTGATTGGTTAAGTTATGCTATAGGTGAACTATCACTAATTGCATATAGTGACTGTGGTCCAGAAAAGTAACTCTAAGTAGGAAAAAGAAGATTATAACTTTACCATAATGTCCTAAACACAATTCTGACTGCCACAAGAACACATTCTTAGTCATGTACTTCTCCTGTTCATGTTGAATTCCACAATTCGGGGTCCTCCCTAGCAAGAGAGAAATACATGACCATATCCAATATTAGCTTTAAGATACGTTGCAGACATTCCCCTTTCTTTTCTTTCTGAACCTCCTCCACTGAGGCTTTGTTCTATTTATGTTGCTAGAAATAGTAAGAATTTTTAAAAATCAGTACTGATGTAGCATTATCTACATTCACCTCCACATTTTGCTCTCTTCCTGAATATTAGTTTATTGCTAGTATTGATGATAAAGCACTGGAATATCTGTAACTTTCGGCTTCACATTTTGAGGCAGAACTTTGCAACTCTCCAACAAGGAATCAGAAACTGAAAAGCTGGTGCTTTAGCCACATAAGATTTGGTCTTTTCACCAGTTACACTAGCAAGTATTTCCTCTGCCAGCTTGTACTTTACAGCTTTCCTTTTCATTTCTGCATTTACCCTGAGCTGTAATAAAAGTATGTGTGAAACATGGGAACATAGTCCATAAGTATTTATGTGCTTAACTGACTAAAAAAGTCAGGCAATAGCTCCTTTTCACATTGCTCTGCCCATATTTTCAAGCTAGCTGCATTATCAAGAATCAAGGCTTTCACATTAACTCTGCTTTTCATAGGCTTTGAATATAATCCATCCTGTCAAAGACGGCAACTTGCATTTTTCACTGAATTTCATTATGCTGAATATATAACTTGATAAAATGCCAATATTCTGCCCAAGTTTGGCTGCAGTACAGTGCAATTACTTTGGTAAAGGAAGTACAGACTGAACTCCCTTCATTTTAGTACAAAGATGTGCACATGCTGTGCACATGAGGCGGCAGTCCACTGGACTCAGGGGATGTTGGTGCAAATCTGAAAGGACTCATTCAATATGAAGATAAGTATTAACTTTCCTGTCCCTGACCCTTTAAGATTTTTCCATGAAGTGCATCAACTGTTGGTAAAGAGAGTATCTTGTAAGAACCATGTTCTCTCACACTGGTCATGGACATACTTTTTTCTATTGACAGATACAATAGATATCTCTTTATACTTATGTGTAAGGATAAAAAGATACTTTCTTGCCGCCTTTTCGTTGTAAAACTCACACACAGTGCAGCTGTAAAGGGCAGGTTTTCTGTTGATGATCATTTTAGAACATGTATCCCCCAAGGATGGCAAAACAATGCTGTTTTTTGAAACCCATTTTCAGCGACATTCTTCAATACTGATACTTTCTTTGCTCTTTTTTTTTTTTTTTTTTTTTTTTTAATTTTAAAGGAGTCTAACCACTGAATCTGAATGGTAAAATGATAAGTAACGAGAGAAAGAGCTTCATGAAGTGAGACAAAATCTGAAGACTTTCTTAAAGCAGCAGGAGTACCAAACTATCATGCAGGCAGCCTGGAGATAAATTAATAGATTCAGAGTGAAATTCAGCAACATGGGTCCCAAGCACATTGCTTTTCATCCTAACAAACTTTTCTTCTGCAAAACTAAAATGCTTGTTACGTGGAATGAAAAAACCCTGGACGTGTTATTTGGCAGTGGATATGAAAGACCATTATGCATACACTGCAGCTTGAAATAATGTTCCATATGAGCCTCAGTTTCCCTATGAGCCTGAGCACAACAGTTTCTTGATGGCTGCATAACCAGTGAGTTTGGCGTATGATGGATGTGAGAGCAAGCTTGTGAAACAGCAGAGATATGCAAGGACAACTGACCACCAATGGGACCCAACTCCTTAATGTACCAAGATAAAACCCCATTTTTGAGTCTGATTGAGTTTTAATTAAAAGATGTAGACAAAACTGGTGCTAGAATTAGTGATGGAGTGGGGAAGAATGTCTAGAGAAGCATAGACTAGATTGGTTCACTTACTTAAACTTGCAAGACAAAAGCCGAGTCCTCTTTATAGACATGCAGCCTGATGTGTTTAATGTAATACCAGGGAAGAAAAGAACTACTGAAGTTATATGAGAATTATGTTAACAGCAGAGGAAAATTAAAAAAGCCAAACTTGCTCTGCGTAACTTCAGGCTGGAAATCAGAAGGAAGTATCTTACTGTTAGAGCAGCAAAGGTATGGAACAGTCCTCCACTCAGAGTTGTGCCAGCCAAAAAAAAAAAGCCCTTAATTGGTTTCAAGACTCATAAACTGATCAAGTTAAGAGGAATTATAAACGCATGTTGCTTACAATAGCCTGGCTCCCGCCCACAGCTCGTATTACAGCTCTGGGCTCCTTTGGGAGTGTATTAGCAAGGATCAGAAGCATTAGAAGTGCCATTGTGGTATCTGTAGCCAAACTTCCCCCAGGAGAATCAGAGCTAGTATCAAAACTACCTGGACTGGTATACCTCTCCTTGTATCTGATTGCCTGTCTCGGAAACCACAGAATAAAACAAATGTGGAAGCCTTGATCCCAGTTCTGTTTGTTTTCAGAATAATTGTCGCTGCTGGCAACTCTGACAGAGAAGGAACGACTCAGAGTGAATCAATATGTCCACAAGCAAAAGCAGAGTGTTTACAGCTAAAACAAGGCACAATTACAGTTGCATAAGCATATCTATACTACAGTCATAATAGCGAAGCCTATCATACATAATACAAACCAAACTTCTTTCTGCCTCATTTCCATATACTCTATCAGTACTTGTAACATGAGGAATCACATCTGGATTGTTGCTAATGACAGGTTTTTTCAAGAAATGTCATGCTTGTGGTCTTTCAGATGTTGCAGCATCACTTAAGCCAAAATTTTGAGTTTCAAAGATGCTTTTAAACAGTATCAGCAAAGTTTGAAATCCTGTACTGCCCAATTCATCCTGACTAGAAAAGGCAATCTCTGGTTTTCTGTAGGAAAATAACAATTTATAAAAACCTTTTTTTTGGTGTAAAAACTTGCAAACCCCATTAGAGTGTGGTGAAAAAAATAATTTTTTGAAATCTTTACAGTAATTTTCAAATCAAATTTTCCTCTGGTCAGCTATGTGACAAAATCAAATTTGCCTGCCATTAATGTGCACAATGCACACTAAACCTAAAATATCATTATATTAAAAACTTTGACAAATAACTACCTATTACTCTGGTTTGAGTGGATGTAGGCTGCAAGTGATGTTAACACCAGTTTTGTACTGAGACAAATCAGGATTTGAAAATTTCAAGAATTAAAAAAAAACACCCCAGGTCCAGAAAAAAAGTTCACATAACTGTGGCCATGACTTGTGATTATAATACAGTCCAGTCTAAGTTATTGGCCCCTGCTCTCAGAGCAGTCCACATTAATCAACTGCTTAATGTAAAGAGCCTTAATCTCAGGACTCTCTGATCCCATGGAGTTTCCTGCACTGTGGCACAGTTCAACCAGGGGAAAAAAAGCATCTGTCTCAGAATAACATAGAATATAGCTTGTGGGAACAGTACTCTAATGCAAAGTGGAACACTTGAGTTGGAAATCCTCCAGACTCGGGAAGATCTGACACTAGGTTGATTTTCTGGTTTAGCCCCTTGGCTATGAAGAGGAGGGTTATCGTCAGTCACACAACACATGAAAGTAGTGGCTGGAGACAAGGCTAAAAACAGAGATAGATCTGGGCTATTGGAGAGTGGTTGTGTCTGCAAGGACCTTAAAGTCAAAAGTAATGTGCAATGGAGTTGAGGGACTGAGCAAGTTGTCTCAAAATAACAGTTAAGGATTTAAATAGAACTTACGTGCCTAGCTGCGCTTCAGATCAACTCCCCTATCCCTGGGTTTTATTATCTAACTCTTATGTGCCCTGTGGTACTCACTAAAAATATACAGTGCCTGGTCTGCCATGGATTTGCTTCAGATCTTTGTTAGTTGCTACATTCCAGCATGCTCTTTTCCATCCTTGGCAAGATAAATCTTAAGCAAGACTGGGGTAGCAGAGTGTCCTGGTTTCAGCCGGGATAGAGTCAATTTTCTTCCTAGGAGCTGGTATAGTGTTGTGTTTTGGATTTAGTTTCAGAACTATGTTGATAGCGCACTGATGTTTTAGTTGTTGCTAGGTAGTGCTTATCCTAAGTCAAGGACTTTTCAGTTTCCCATGCTTTGCCAGAGAGCAGGTGCACAAGAAGCTGGGGGGGAGCATGGCCAGGACAGCTGACCTGAACTAGCCAAAGGGATATTCCATACCATAGAATGTCATGCTCAGTATATAAACTGGGGAGGGTTGGCTGAGAGGGACCAGCCGCTGCTCAGAGACTGGCTGAGCATTGGTCAGCAGGTGGTGAGGTTATATTTTGCACTCCTTCTGTTATCTTCCTTTTCATTACTATTTTTTTATTATTATTTTTTAATTCCAATTATTAAACTGTTTTTATCTCAATCCATGAGTTTTACTTGTTTTCAGTTCTCCTCCCCATCCCACCGGGGGGGCATGTGTTTGTGTGAGCGAGCAGCTGCATGGTGCTAGTTGCTGGCTGGGGTTAAACCACGACACAGAGCTATGTTTAAAATAACTGTTAAGGCTATTCAGCCTTATAGCCAATAGGAAGTAAAAGAAATTTATGGTGAGCTACTCCCTGTATGATGGCACACATGGAATATTTACCAAGTAAAACACAACCTTAATGAAAGGCCATTTTCACAGCTACTGTTTAACATTTAACCTGCAATCGTGGGTGCATAATTTGTCAAGTTAAAGCCTTAAATATCTTTATGTCCTCTAGCTCGCCACACCATTATTGAGGGTTGAAATGAGGTAATGCTTTTTGTTTGTTTGTTTGTTTTGGCAAACAGATTTTAAGATACTAACTGCTTGCAAACAAGGACAAAGTCACACCCAAATGAAATGTTGAATTAATGGTCACCAGGTAGTTGTTTAAAAAAATCCCTATTAGTAGGAAAAACTTACATTACATTACCAAATGATGGGGTTTTTTCCAAACTACATATATTTGCAGTGATTCAACAATAAAAGACCCCTTCTATAGTGCTAATAGCTGCCTGAAACTTTGTGGTGCCACTTTTGATACAGAATCATTTTCTGAAGATGCTGGGGAAGACTGGAGAACAGCTCTGCCACCAAATCAATCCAAAGGATTTATAGCAAGTTCTTTACATAATATGAAGAATCCTTCTTACTAAAAATCAGCCTAGGGTACTAGCTGCAAGAGTTTATGACTACTACGAACTCCTTGCTGATTCTTTTGAGTGAAGTATGAGTTTACTCAAAACCTTGCTGGAACATGGCGGAATTGTTTTTGTTAAGCGCCTGAGACTTTCAAGTATTAAGATTTCGGACTCAAACTGACAGCTTGTGTGCAAATCTTTTCTTCATTTAGGTCTTTGCATAGAGGAGCAGGTGCATTGCCAGCAGGCTGTTTTGTTCAAATGATATGCAAAATAATTGGCTATACACCGGATAAGTATCTGTAGAACATAAGGAAACTGGAATTTATATACAGGTCAACTCAAATCTTCATTTGCTGGGCAAAGGAACTGTGTTTAATTCATCTCTGGAAATGGTCTTCACATGAAGAGATGACACTTTGTACTTTCCGCATTGGTGTTCCATGGCTTCATTGTTGTTACCACAAAAAATACCTGAATACCACTGTAGATTAAAACAAATGAGTTCTGAATTCGAGGAGCCCTAGAAGTCCAGTTTCACTATTCTCTGATAGGAGATTCGTGTCTAAGACATATTGTGCAAGACAGTCACCATCTCTTCATCCATGCAGTAAGGAGATGGCTTGTCCAGTGTTCCCTCTAATTTGATTTACAGCTGAACTCTTCCTTACACAGAAGAGAATAGTCATTCCTATCTGGGTTAATGGGACAGAAACCTCTATTAATACAGGTTTTTTTGTTAGAATTTAAATAAGCTTATTAGTTAATTTTGCCAGTGGAAAAGAAGTTCTAAACTAGAAAATGGAAGACTCTTTTCATATATTTGTATTTTTCTATAGCACAGTTTTATCTCCTATAACAGCAGGAGAGGCTTTAGCAGATCATTGAATATATCTCTAGCTGTCCAGAAAATTAAAACAACTTTTTCAAAGCAAAGGCTTATTGGGAAAGAAAAAAAATAAAAAAATAGAGCATGCTTTATTTTATTAGTATGATAAATTCTTCATTATATGAAACACAAGTCCTGTCTTTTCATCCAGCTCTTCATCATCTGGCAGAAACTTGGTACATTTTGTAGCGTAATTCATCCACTTTTGGGTATGGACACTTTTTGATACCGAAAGATACATCCACATATTTGGTTCATACCAGGTGTACACTTTTAAAGTAAATCTCCTAATTGCTCGCACTTACTGTTTATATATCACAGAACAGCCTTGGAGTACATGAATGGGTTCCTTCTGGATGAAATGCAAGCTGAAGATGGACCCTAGAAACCACCTAATGGACTCTGACCACAATTGACCGTTCAGTCCACAGGATCTTGTCTGAAGCAAAACCCCTTGAGAATTGTATAGTATGGACGTTAAGGGCCTGATGCCAACCAGCCCTATTAGGCCACAGGATTAGCCAATCCAAGCGTAGTCTAAGTGCACCCCTGTAAGGTTTTGTGGATCTGGAGGTTAGCCACCCGCAGACCCACTAAGATGCTTCTGACATATCCGGAAACAGAACTTCAGGTGCCACAAGAAATTTAGTACAAAAGCATTCAGGTCTCAGAATGCACAGACTTCTGACAGGCTTGGCAGCAGCTGAACACTGAACAACACAAACAGGAAAAATGTTTTAGGTACTTAAGACACAATCTGGTCACCAATGTTCCCAGCTGGGCAGGTTAAAGCTATTTCAGGGTTCTTTTGTTTGTTTGTTTGAAGAGCCCCTAGCAATCTCTGTGCATCATAAAAGAAGTCTCAGCACTCAAATAAGAATGTTTTTCCTCCTGCAGTGGACAAGCACCAAAGTGAATTGACTCAAAAAATTCCTCAATGCATACATATGTGACCCTGCATCACTGCAAGAAGCTGTTATCTGAGATACTAGAGGCGTGCATTAGCACATCACTGTGCCCGGACCAATTTATCCTGCTTCTCAGAGGACTGCCCAGCCTAAGTGGCACACCCTCCTGACAGCACTTTCTTCCTTCCAGGACCACCAGCTCAGCATCACATTCAACAGCACAGATGCAACTGCCATACAACAGGGCTTTGGCCTTATGTGACTGAATGTCATAACAAAGACCCACCAAAAGCGGGAAAAATAAAAGACCTGGCAACGGTGGAGGTGGTCACCTCACTTTGTAAAAAAATTGCAGACTGCTCCACAGACAACCTCTTCCAAGTGTATTATTTACATCTGCTTTCAGTTCTTTGAAGTGGACCTGCACAATTGAATCACTACAACTCTGTTGTGTCAAAAAGACCAGTCCCACGCAGCGACAAAAACATTATATACATATGCAACCATAACTGGCAGTTGCTGTCTGATAAGAAAACCTGGCCATGCCCATCACACTCCAGACTTCCATAAAGGCACCAGCTGAGGAGACTTCCAGCTTCTGTTAGGTGAACTGACACTCCTCCTCTGCAATAACTTTCACAGGTAAATTAGGACAGGGATAATTTAACCTACAGCAGCCTGTTAACACTTTCTTGGCCAGTGTGGAATTTGCATTCCTCATCAGAGAATGTTCTTCCATTTGAGTTTCATGGCTTTATTATAATGCTACCGAATGTTGCTTTACGGTGGACAACCTACTCAGTAACTACACCGTCAGCCTTTTTCACAGTTGTAGCCCCCTCTACACACCCTCACTGAATCAATACTAGTAAATTCAGAATAAAGGAAAATATGTATATTTTTGAATCTGCTTCCTAGATCAGATGACCACTTCCCATCAAAAGCAGTGGGTGCTTTCCGTTATCTTCAGTGGATTTCTATCAAGATCTGTGAACTGCCACCTTCTTGCTAGAACATCTGTTTCTTACATATAGGATGTTACATATTTTAAACTTTGAATGATGTTATGACTTCAGCCAAAAAAAGAAAAGGGAAAAGAATCCCAGATATTTCTTGCACCTTGTTTTTACTTGTAACTCTGGCAGTCTGGCATCCAAGTAACAAAAGGGACACTTAAAAATGCTATGGTTTATCTTCATTACAAAAGTACAAATACGAGCCTCTTTATTGGCAATGCAGTTTCAACATTGACCATGCAATATCATCTGTTGTTTGTCTTATGGTGGTGTTAAGACACCCACTTTTTCTTGCTGATGTCAAAACAATAAACGAAAACTGAGAAATCCTGGCATGCATTGCTACATATTCTTAAATATAGATATGAAAATAGATATCACTCACAATTTTGTGGAGTATAATCCTTTGATCCTCTGACAGAGAAATGTCATGGATAGATATATAGTCTGATCATCAAAGTTATTGTATACACCTTCCGCTATGAGCTTCAATAAGGATGTTTGCACAGGCAATGGAAGCAGTACTAGGTATATTCCCATTACCCCATTTCCAAGGCTTGTCCTCTGGAATATGATCACCATAATTCTGGCAGTGCCCAACAACCCCAGGCAGAAGGAGGACAAGCTGTTCCACCCTGTACCAAACAGTCACTGATGAGCCCCATCTCCCCAAATCTACTAAATGTATTTCACTAATTTTCTTTGTAGATCTAACCTCAAATTCATTCTCTGTAAATAAAAATCATATATCTTGCCTGAACCAAAGGAAAACAAATTGTAGTATGGGTTAAATCTGCTTAATTTGTTTCCACACAGGCTGGTAATATTTTATGTTCTTAGCCATTCCAACTTTTTACGTGCCTCTCTCCTTTCTCAGTGGGAGCTGTTACTTACTCATTGCTTGTATGCTTATGGGTGTATATGCAACCTTTGCTATCTGGTGGAGTAATCCAGGATTTGGGGTTTTTGAATGGAGCTCCAGCCAATACCATTAATTTATACATTAAAAGTGAATTTGCTGCCTCTGACTAACAGTTTTGCTAGACTGAAAACATTACATTTTAACTAGCAAATACTCATGGGATTCATATTTCCAGATATATTTGATTAATAACTGGAAGCATGAAGTAAGTCTCATATTTGATCCTTGTTCACAGGAAGCTTATTTACATAGGAGCAGACAATGTCAATCTTAAATGAAACAGCTAACAGCCATTGCTAGGGGGCTGGATTTATTCTCAACTATCTTTGACCCAGTGCCTTGCATTGTCCTTTAACCAATGATCCAGTAATGGAGCAGTCTCATAAACTGTGGATGTGAACCAACCAATTTTATATCCTTGCCTCTGAAGAGGCATACTGTTTGCTTTTGGATCTGACTATTATCTGTTGGGTGTTGGGGGGGGGGGGGGCGGTTAAGTCCAAAAAAACCTTTGGGGAAATAAAAATGCTATGTTGCTCTGCCAGCTACCTCTATTATTACATCTAATTATCGTGAGAACCTTTCCTCAGTTCTCACCAGTAATTTTTTCACTTAAATAACTTGTCATAATAGCTGCCATCAAAGCTCTTCTTTGATTCAACTATAGTTATTTTAAATTCCCTAAATGACACTTGGAACTTTCTTGAGACAAGTTTTACAGTGACATATCCACTGCACAACTCTGTCAAAGTCAGAGCAAAACCTGACTCCCTGAGTCAAATTTTTTGCTGAAACTGATTGTACTGAAATTCTTTATGCTATGGATAGGGTACGAAATTCAAGTTTTAGTGGTAGACTTAGATGTGAAATCAGCAGAGGAAATGCATTCATCTTAATATGTATTTAACTATTAATATTAATAGCAGTATAACACTGCTATTAGTGTATTTTCTTTATTGCATATTGCCCTGACTTTTCAAGTTCCTTGTATGATAAAGCAAAAGTTATGAAATAATGGAGAAGTGTATCACAGAAAATGTAGGTATAAGTTATGGGTGCTCTGTGCTGTCTTAATAAAGAATATTTTCTTTTACCTATTGAATTCTATTACTGAGGCAGTACCCTTCAAACAGATTATAAATATTTTCCTTATATGCCCCAATGAATCATAGAGTTAATCTTCTTATATATAAGCACAAATTTCACTCCATGTATAACAAATTAGTTCTTTTTTTCTGTTCTATTAATAATTCATTTGGTATGTTCACCTCCTAATATAAACCTATGTGAATTTACACATATGTGGTTAAAAGTCATCATGAAGTCCTAGCACCAAACAATAGGAAACATTAGACACAGAGTTTTGCATGGATGTTAGCTAATTAAATCTGAGTCTTGGTAAGCTGTTTCATTTACATTACTGCTTTAATGTGATATAGACTCTTGAAACTTGTTCATCTGAATAGCAAATGCTTGTAGCAGGTCAACAGCACAGTTAAGTTTTGGTTGAGGCTAAGGAGATGTCACATGAAGGCTTTAAATATTCACGTCAGATAAATAAATTGGATTTCATTCCTGAGCCAAACTTAGCTAAAAGAAGAACTTGCTTTCTATTAATAGTATTATTCACCTATTCCTATTTTGGTAAAAGAAATATATTCATCACTTCATATACCAGCAGACTTGTGGAACTACTCAGCTGGTTACTAGTTAGTTTTGGCTGATCTACGAAAAGAAGCTGATTTCTACTGAAAGACAATAGCCCTAGGAAACAGGAGCTTGGCTTGAAAAAATCCAAGTTCCAGCAAGAATCAGAAAATTTCAGAAAACTTTCCGTTGGATTTTCCATAAAGATTGAAGAGAGTTATATAAATACCTGATATCCTCCAGTGTGACCACCAAGCTTGAGTTTGTCTGGTGATACGGTATCTCTGGACTTGCCTAAATAACTCAGCAAGTAGATTACATGGCTGGTACTTTGTTTTACCCTCAGCTCTTGTACATATACTGATCATCCCCTAAAAACACAGTTTCCCAGGAGTTTATGGAATTAAATAGTTCTTAATATAATTGAGTCTTGATACTTTAATTAAGAGATAGATAGTCACAAAAGCAGCAAATAAGGCATATTACAGATCAGCTCCAGAAGAAGCTTTGAGCTTTTTTACTTTGAAAAGTTACTATTTTTTCTTCTGAATGATTACAATTAAATTTCTCAGACTATTGCTAATATTACAAAAGATAAAACCAAGTAATCATGTATTTTCTGTGTTGCAGTGCACCATTGCTGTAGGAGGAGTGTCCCACCTTCACAGTGCTTCTAGGAAGGCAAAACACTGTCGAAGTGGGCCCCTTGTCTCTGTGTCCTGGTCATAGCTTCTTGCTCTCTTAGCTAGTCCTCAAGTTTTGGGATACAATACTCAATTAGCTACAAAATATGCAAACCAATGATGACTGCTGTCCAGTAGAAGTAATAAGATTTTATATTCCCATAGTTGCTTTCCAGACAAGTCTCTAAGAACTGTTCAAGCCTGACACTTCAGAATCAACCTAGAAGGCAGTTCCTCTACCACATTTTTATAATCAGTTGTATATTTTTATATTTTCTCATCTTATGTCATCAGCAAGGCCTTATGTCACTCTCTGGCTACATATTACTACATAAGCTTCAGTAAATTCTTTCTCTAAAATGCTGTGCTAAACAATAACTTAAGAAAGCTTCTGGATAGTCTCACTTGGTCTGTCAAAAGGACTAATAAAGTTTACTTAGTACTTTGTCAGATTATGATTATTTTTATGTTGCTTAAATACTACTCCTATTATATATAATCATGACATGTTTGAATAGCTACAAGTGAAAAAGCGAGTTGTACTCAAGATACAATGTTTGCAAATCTTGAAGAAACCATTTATACAATTTAAGCAGAAGTGGAAATCAAGTCTGGCATTTTACTGCCTTGCATGGTGATTTTTCTTTTTTAGGACAAATTATACTTTCATAACTTCTCATAATCCAGAGTACAAGCAGCATGTGAAATGAAATTTACTTTTTGTTATTATTTTCAGGTTTGTTCCATTGCAGACATTAACAAAGGACCAAAATAACGACACTGGTTTTAGAAGATGGCAGTGCGTGTAGTCATGGCAACAGAGAACTTGGTGTCGCCTCCCAGGTATTTGCTGAATTTGTCAGGTGATGTCAATATGCACTGAGTTTCTTGCTCCCATAGCTACATTTTGTCAGTACTTAAGATGGTTAGGTTAGTACTAACTCAGCTACAGCCCTGTGAGCAGCCAAGGTGTACTAAAATCAAAGCATCTTCTCCTTCCAGGGTTCACAGTCAGCTGTGCTGACTCTTCTGTGCACTCTGACGTTCAGGCAGAAAGTAATCTGCCTTAGATTTATTGAAGACATAGTTCAACCAGGAATGTCAGTGGAGAGGAAAAAAATAAGACATTGCCCTCCAAAATACAAAATCTGTGGGCATTATTGCACACCTGCCCTGAAAGTATTAAAATGACAAAAAGTTAAATGTTTGGAGAGAGTCAAATAAAATACAGTATACCAATCCAAGTCAAACGACCTGACAAGAAATGCATTGTTTTGTTATTCCTGATAAAAAATTAAAAAAAAGACATAAAAAGCAGTCTTTCTGAGCACAATTTCAATGTTGTGCTCTCTGAGTTTTCTTAAGAAGTATTACTTTTAACTGCTAAACAGTATTTTAAATGATTTTAAGTTGCATTGTTAATGTACATGATGGAACAGGAATGTATGCTAACATGCTTAGAAAAATATTTTTTGCATTTGTCCCTTATGCAAAGACTTCTTTTGCATTTGTCCCTTATGGTAAGATTCTTTCAGCAACCAGTCTGTGGGTGACTCCTTTCTCTTTCTGAGTTGTGTCTACTTACAACAGTCAAAAGAAGGGGTAGGGAAGAGAAGTGCTGCAAGTCAAAAGGATTGGAATTTTATGTTAATGCTTACAAACTTCCTGTGCTCAAGTAAGCTCATACACATAAATTCTAAAAACTTGGCAAAAAGGAACGTTGTTTACCTGATACCAGAAGTGAAGCTGGTTTTCCAGGGGCACTGGGGAGGAGTCATTACAACCTTAATGATCACTGAGTATGGATTTGAGGAAGATCTTAAGGTCAGCCATAGCTGTCAGTGTAAGTAAAGACCAATGAGTTACTAGGCCAGGGGTTTTCTGACACAAGCCATATATTGATAGAAAATCATATCATAGAATCATAGAATACCAGGTTGGAAGGGACCTGAAGGATCATCTGGTCCAACCTTTGGCCAGTTAAGAATAAGCCCCGAGTACTGCCCTTGCCCTTGCAACCCTGAATGGATACTAGCAGATTCTGAGTTCCTTGCCCAGCCATATTTTCTTGCTTACATTTAGTATATAAGCAAATTACATTTATCATAGAAGTCCTCTTTCTTAATGTTTATGCATGTCATCCATTAGCAATATTACCAGAGGATCTGCCAATAATTTTTTGTTTCATTTTTCTATCCCTGAAGCCTCCTATGCAATTAGTCAATGTAATTAAAGTCTGCAAATCACATGAGAAATGTTCTGAGTGTACACCATTCAATATGTCACATTACCACTAATGTGCTATAGTGTTTCTCTCGCTGATTTTTAGTAATCTCCATCAAATTTTCTACAGACCTATTAAGGATGGTACCTTGTCTTAGACTGCTTAGTGTGTGCATTCCAGCTAAACTGGGTGATATTCCATAATTGTTCTCAAGATCTGTCATCAGCATCCACTAATAGTAGCTGGGGGGCACAGGAATGCACTTGGGAATATTAAAGTGTTCTATATATATATATATATATATATTACATGTAAATGAGTAAGTACACTAGTTTCTTAATCAAGTGACTTTAGGTGTTTTTTTTTAAAAAAGAATTGTATTATGCATATGAAGTTCTTTATTGTAATCAGTGGCAAATACCCTAAACTGTAGTGGAACTGTTGAAGCTAAAAAAAAAAAAAAAAAAAAAGGAAGTCTTAAGTTCACTGGTATTTTTAGATATTTGTCAAACAGTATGAAGGATTTCAAAAGTTTGACCCTTTTGAGCCCCTTCCATCTACGCAAACTTGTAACCCAGTTTTTCAGTTCACAGAAAACAACATTTTTCTCCTGTTTTACTTGGCTCGAATTTCAATTGGAACTTCTCTTTCCCACAGTGTACTCTGAAATGACAGCGAGAGAGAGAGAGAGAGAGATCAAGGGTTTTCTTAATGGATGACAGAGTTAGGAGTAAAGGTCTGTGATTTGCTAATTTTCAGTCAGCAACCTCTTCAGTAGTGAACATGCTAATTCATCATTATGCTCTTCAAATTTGAAAATGCATTTATAAAGTACCCTCAGGAAGTGTGCCTTGGCCACTCTGCTAGCCATACGTTAAAGGAGGAGTAAGCACAACAACCTAACCTTTACTGTAGGACATCCAGCCAGCCCCTGCAGAAGAGGACAGAGAGGCACCCTGCACCAGAGCAACTCACAAAATCTATTTATCATTAGCTACATGGATTTCAAAACAAATCAGTAAAATGTTCTAAATCTTCTCACTGCCAGTTGGAACACCCAACGAAAAAGCAGGCTTTGCATGGTTATTTGAATGTCATCGTATATGAAGTTGTGGTTGGTTTATAAAATAAAGTACTCTGATGAAAAGTAATGATGCGGTTCATGTTTAAAGCTTGCAGTAAGAGCAGCAAGTAATAAGACAGAGTGAAAGACCTCATGTTACTTTAGCCTAAGTAGTTTGTTTGGGTCCGATGCAAAGTCATGCATCACCTAAATAAAAGGTAAAACAGGGGAAAGACAACATGCAGATCTGGAAAAGCTCCAAAAATGGCTTATATATATATATCCCACGAAGGATCTGACTGCATCTTCACTGAACAGCGGTCTTCACTCTTCAACTGTGAGAGAGATTTCAACCATGCAGTCTCTGTTTTCTAGCATTGCTCTGGATATCACATAATTATAGCACTGTAGCTGCAGCACTATTAAAATCAAACTTTATCTTTCTCATTTTGACTGTAAATGGGCTTAGACTATCAGCTAGCTATTAACATACAGGAAATATTCTCTGACATGATCATTGCTGTGTGAATCTGCAATGCAGACAATTGATTATGCCTGTATATCAGTATCAATTGTGGTTATAACCTTTTTAATTTACTTAGAAAACAGTAATATAAATTCTTGACAGGTACTATAATCCATATTTCCCAAGCTGCTGTCAGCCATTCTGATAACAGTAATACTGTAGTTTACTAGAGTAGCAGCCTAGTTGATGCTTATGCATAAGCACACAAGATAGAAAGCCAGTCCTGTGGGAAGGTATGTGCTGTACCCAGAGAAGCATTTTAGTGTGTGTTTATCTTTGAATACAAGAGCAACCTCATTATTTCTGTGAGCTGACTCAGATGTATAATATCAATTATATGTTGACCAAGTTGGCAGAACTGAAACCATAATACTATGCACTTTGCAAGACTGGGCCCAAAGGGCCTTTCATCTCAAAAAACAATGATTACTGATCATACTGCAAGGTCAGCCACTCATTACTGTTACATGCTCAGTATCAGTCAGCTGCACAAAATATATCAAAAAGCATTTAGAATAAAGCTTTGAGATTATTTAATAATTTGTTGAAAAAAACTAGGCAAACTAAAAAGTTTGAGCCGAATTGTACCATTGTAAGTTTACATACAGCTTCCAATGACTTCATATCTGCTGACTGCAGGGTAGCCACATGCTTCTGTCTGAAAGTAGAATTTGGCTCTATGACAACTTAAAACCAGAAAGAAGCCTTTCAAACTAGCTGGTGGATACATACTTTGTACCAAAGGCCTTTGTATTTCAATGAAAATGAATCACCACACTTTCTGTTTAGACAATACTTTTTCAAATCAAGTCAGTCTTAGGAAAACCACATAATCACATATTTGTATTAAAACACTTTTTTTTTTCCAAATTAGCAGAATTCTAAACACCCATGACCTACATAGCTCTTTTCAGCTAGATAGGAATTAATTATATTTACAGGGCACTTTACTAATTCATCATTACGTTCTGATAGCGGAAAGCCTGTTAATGGAATTGAGACACTATAGCAACTGTTTAAATGTTTTATATATAAAACATATACAGATGGGATGAACTCATTTAGATGATCACATCTGATTATGAACCACATTATTTACCCTCATTAGTATGATTGTATACAAGCTAATAACTAAAGAGGGCAATCAGACCACAGGGTTGACCAATGACTGATCAACTTCCACAGTTCTAAACGTTACCGAACTTCCTGGTGTGATTTGGACCTGCTCCAGCTAACCTTTTCCCAAACAGTCCAGTTGACAGCATGCGCCAGGGACTGTTCCCAGTGATCAATCTGCATGTGATCCCCTTCTGAGGATAAGAGAGTTTAGATGCATGGACATGAGTAAGTATGTCTCAGGGCCAGAGAAAACTCCACGGCCCATTAAAAATCACAAAAACATAGAATAACTTCAGTTTGAAGGGACCCCTGGTGGTTACCTCATCCAGTCCCCACTCACAGTAGGGCTAACTTCAGTTAGATCATTGCTCAAGCCCCTGTTCACTTGAGTTTTCAGTATCTCCAAAGATGGAGGCTCTGTAACAACTCTGCCTCACCTGCTGCAGTGTTTGACCACCCTCACTGTGAATATTTTCTTCCTTTCATTAGTCAGAATTTCCTTGATGCAGTTTGTGTCTGTTATCTCACCTCCTTTTGCTGTGCACACTGTGAAGACTCTGGCTCCACCTTCTCTACAGCCTTCCATGAAATAGTAAAGACACTAATGAGACACCCCCCCGAGCCTCCTCTTCTCCAGACTGAACAAATCTAGGTCTTTCAGCTTCTCATACATTATGTACTCCAGCCTGCCAAACTTTCTGTTGGTTTTCCGCTGGACTCTCTCTAGTTTGTCAATGCCTTTGGAAGCACAAAAGCGGACAGGTACACTCCAGCATAAAAATTTCTCCCCCAGCTTGGTGCCATTTGTTAACTTCCTGAGTGTGCTTTTCCTTTTTTTGTGAGCAGCAAAAGTTAATGGTTCCCATGAGATATTGCCTTGACAATTCCTCTGCAACATCCTCAGTCTGGGCCTGTGACAAGCAACAGACTTCTTGAGATTACTAGTATGGGGTAAATGGACTCTTATTTAACTGCAGTAGCACATATTCAAGATAATGATCTATATTAATTGTTCCCACAAAATCTGGTTCAGGATATCACAGCTGTTTTACATAGAATCATGCTGGCACTAGACTGGATACTAGAAGCAATATAGCAACAGTTCCATTGAAGCTAATCCAATTGGCATTTCAATGCACAAATCCTATGATGAAAAGTAGTATAAATTAATCCAAGCAGAAATCTTTGCTAATTTGGTTTTATTGCGCCCAGTATTCAAGCTCCTCCATTTACACATACCTCTGGCAATTCTACATTGTACTGCAATGTGCAGTATAGACATAGTCTTCAACTGAGCCGACTGTATTCGCTGTGACTAGAACCTGAAGAGCTTTCTCCTCCTGCCAGATGGCATAGTTTTGGCTCATGACACAGAAATGAACTCCTAGCTAGTCTTTAATGCATTAAAAAAAATGCATTTTACTTCCATTTTGAAATCTGTTTGCTATCTGTTTCTTCAGTGCAGATAGTACTTCTGACAGCCCACTTTATAATTAATCCTGACATCTTTGATGGTCTGTTTCTACATGGAGAAATGGTGTTTTCTTGCTATACTGGCATTTCACATCCCACTGAGTTCAGAACAAAGGTGGTTTTGCTGCGTTGCTTGAATGCTAAGTTTAGAGTAACAGATGACAAGGTGAATGTAAGCCTTTGATTAGGTGGATCCATTTTTAAGACATGATTGATATATAAAATCTGCATCAGATTCTTACAAAAAAAGTCCTGTCCTGTTAAAATCCGCAGTATTTCCTAGAGCGGTGCATTAAAACGCTAAGTACATACTGCTATTAGTAAGTTAACATTATGTGCTAGATAACACTAGTGTTAGCTCTCTTATAATCATTACAAGACTGGTTATTAGAATTTTTTCCACTTTACCCATATCTGGAGCATGTAATTTTGTTTCAAGCTGACAAAAATCAATCTCAGGACCTTTACCACAGGTGAGGCAGTAAATACCTGAAACTTTGAGGCTTTAATTGTGCCCTCTTCTAACTCTGCATGCCCTCTAATTGGTGGCATCAGAAGGTGTAGAATGTGGCTACCTGTACTTGTTCGGGATAGAGGACCAAGTAAGATGCAGAACCTGTTCCCTTGGCTTTATTCCAGCCAAGGACAATTCAACACTAGCTGAACTGTCAGTTACAAGTTTTAAAGCTTCTGTGCTCTACCATGTAATTCAAAAGGAATATTCTATTGTCTGTCTCACAACATATCTCACTAAGTTATTTTATAATCCTTTTCCCACAGCTTTGCTGGAGTAGTTATAGGGGTTTGGCAGGTGATAGAGGTTTAATTTTATTCCTTTGAAGCCATGCTTATTTGTTGATTTTGTACTGTAATCAGCTAAGGTAGGTGTTGGGATTCAGCTTTAACTATCATTACGGTTTATTTAAATGATACTGAAGTAAGGCTTATCATCATGTAGCCAGTAGGATCAGCTTTATTACAGAAACCTAGTGCCTTTATTAAAGTTAGGAAATCTAACTGCTTATGTGAAATGTATGTTCCTAAGCAGTATTAGAGGTCATCCTCCATCTATTTTATATTTTAGTGCAAAATTTGTGCATGTACAAAATCTGCATCTCAACAATACCAGACAGTGGTGCATCTGCCTTGAATCTGTAATTAAGCTTTTTGATCTATTTACTTAATATTATGTCACAGCATAAACACCAAATTCATCTTTAAGGTTTAAGTATAAACAGGACAACGCTAAGTTCAAGCCTCTGATAATCATAAAAAATCCTGCATATTCTGACTATTACCGTCCAGTCTCTTATCAGTAAGACATATCAGCATACAGCACTTTTAAGCAGATCTGCTGAAAGCAACTATAATCAAACCAGATTGCCCATGTCCACTTGCACTGTGTTGTATAAATTTAGGTTTGTATATAGGTTTTTTTAGATTTTTCAAGCTATTTTCTCATATTGCAGATTTACACCAACTAGCAGACTGAAAGAGCTATGTAAAGATAAAGACTCCAGAAAAAGACCTTGCTGCAAATATTTTTGTAACCTTCTGAGATGCATGTCTCATACTGGTGCCCAAAAATACATGGCAAGAGTACACCACCCACACTGCAGCACTTCTCCTGCGCCAGGATATGGAACAGAGAAGGATTATCCTTTCTTCATTCTGCCCATTTTGAGCAACTGACATCTTGTTTGTGCAGTTGTAAAGAGCAGGAGCTTTCCTCTACTACGGGATATTGGATTCTTTAATTTGCTGAAACAGGATTCATTTATAACCTGGGATAAATTGATTAGATCATTTTCTATACATAAACACATACACACATTTATAAACTTACTTCTATGCATAAGTAAGAAAACTGTTTAAACTCCTGGATGTCTTCTTTGGTTTGCAAGACCAAAGAATTCATAAAGCAACTGACTTTGACTATATTGATCCTGTAGCCCTGTACAAAGCAAGGGAAACAGTTCCTAAACTTGCATGTTTATCTTGATTTACTGCTGAGAAGTAAAGATGAGAAAATTTAGCTTGGCTCCTGTTGTCTTATAAATTAATAAGTTGCCATACAAAGCTAGGGTCTGAGTTTGGGAGTACGTACCTCTGCAAAACACTTGCCAAATGGATCTGTGTACATAGACTGAGTCATACTATGGATGATCAACACTGAAACTCTATGTTGTCACTGCAACAGAGACTTCCAGTGATACTTGCTGAATAATGATTTGAATGCACTGCAGCATAAAAAGGGATACTATATATATCCTCCCATGCCCTGCAAGAAGGGTTACAAAGCCCAGCTTTAATATGGTGAAGAAGGGAAGTTATGACGGAGCTGTTTTTCATTCTCATTAAAATAATTGTCATTCATAACCTGCCATTTTCTATTCCTGTCAGAAACTTTGCCAGAAAGAAGAGATTTTCTGTTTAAAATCAAGATGCCTATAACCCTCCACTCTCTCTAATGTTTCTATGAGAGGTAGTTAGCATTTCAGAGAGCCTAGCCCAATGCTTCCCATATTCTCTAAAAGACTGCAGAAGGGTGAAGCAGTATGTTCTTTCTGTTCTTCAGTTTTGCTCAGTTGGCTTATCCTGATTTCTATTACAGGCTGAAAAAAACTGTCTGAGAGACACATAATAATCTAGCCTTTCAAAATGAGGTGCTCTTAAAAAAAAAGTATATATAAAGCCTATATATAGGCATATACACCTACTATAATGATATACTGTTTCTGAACACTTGAGAAAAAAAAACATTTGGAAACAGACTTACATATGTGTTTCTGAAGTGTGAAAGGCTAGAAACCTTAATTATATTTAGCATACATCATGCAAAAAAAAAAAATTCCTAAACATTATTTTCACAAAGCTTTTGATCATCTTATGCATTGATAGTTACCCAGTTATACCTTACCTTCCAGGTGGCTTCTGAAAATTAGTACATAAAATATTTTGAAGTGCTCAAACATGGCAAAAGAAACTGCAGGGCACTAAAGATAGGGAAGGAAAGAAAAACTCAAAAAGCTACCAAGAGAAACAGAGAGAACGAAAGAGAAAGAACAGGCTCAAATCCAGCTAACAATACATTAATTCCATCTGTCAGTGGTAGAAAATAAGCAGAAATAAGAATTTTAGGTGGTCAGTAAAGGAAAACAGTAGCTAAAAGGCTTATTCCAACGTAATACAACCCAGAAATTTACCCTAATCTTTCTCTTACACTGGAAAGTCTTCCCCATTAAATAAATTGCTCAATAAATTTGTGTGCTTAATTTTAGATGGCATGGAGAATTTTTTCTGAAGCAGATAGCTCTTGAGTGGAGACTTCATAGTAATTTGCTGAAATTTCATGGACTCTTTTCCCTAGCTCTGTGAACCCTTATGGAAGTCAGAAGGGCAAAAATTGGATTTTTTCATAAATTCTTCTGTTTCAGTTTTTATCATAGGTTTACTGTTCTGCAATTTCTAGCCTTCCTTCATCTCTATTATGCAGCTTTATTCAACAAGGCTCTACTTATACGTGTATTATATTTTGTTACAACAATTGCTTCCTAGAATTATGGCAAATGGCTTTTGCAACCTCTTCTGAATCTGTACTAAGCTGCTGAACTTTTATGTGTTAATCCATAGCAGGAAAGCATGAACGTTCTTCACAGGTTTTCAGACTGAAGCAAACATTACCAAAATAAACAAAAAACATTGTGTTCACAATTAATTAGTTTAACCAGGGCACTTTTGTTTCTCACGAACAGAAATTTGAATGAATACAAAGAAAAATAATTTAATTATAAATACACTTGCAATTGAACATAATGGTGCCATCAATTTTTTAGCAGACTCCACATTACAGTCCATGGGGGATCTGTTAAAATATTGATAGCAGGATATGGCCCATTATGAGGACACACAATGTGCTCTATTTTAAACAGAGAATTAATAAAGATTTGTTTGAGGAGGATGTAAGAAGAATAAACTGTAAGGTTTATTTCAGTATATCACTGGAGCTTATAAGGAAACCTAAACTATGGCCTTTCGCTCTTTTTTGCCTTGCAACATGCATATTATTCATAGAAAAGGGGAAAAAAAAAGATCAGTGTTAACTACAAGATTTCTGTTATGTAATATATATATATTACAGTCTGAATATATATATATATATATATTTCCTTTCTTATATAAAAAACCCTAGACTCCCCAAATGGACCCGAGTACTCAAGGAAGTGGAATTTTTTTCTTTATTTTCTGCTTTTACCTCATCCAGGTTTACCAGAATGGCAAAAGATGTTTCCATTGTTCTGAGGGAAGGAAACAAAAGCCTCCATTTTTAATTCAACCTCCTTACAGAATGCATAACAGACACAGACACTAATATAGTATTTCATATCTTTCATCCTTTTCCTGTTCTGTAGAAATAACTGAGATACCTTTTATAAATGTTTTCTAGATAATACTTTTTCCAATGCTCAAAAGAGGAGGAGAATATAACACTGGTGGCAGCTTAGTCTTTGGAATTTTTGTGTTACACTCTTTTCTCATTTTATATTTTTTTCCCACACAAAACATTCATTCCTCCCCCTAATTTATTTCCTCTACTGGGGAACGGGAGAGAAGCACAAGTGTAATGAGGAAGTGGAGGGTAATACAGCCTGTCAAGCCAGCATAGTCCTTAGGACCCAACAGTTCAGACTGACAATCTCCTTCTGTTTGCTGAACACTGGGTTCATCTGCCATTTTTAGGCAGCCTTAAAAGCCTATTTTGGAAACAAAGGGAATTTATCACCTTTTAGACAGGGATCTTGAAAACTGATGATCAAATCCTTTATCTTCAGGTTTCACAGTTCAAATAAAGTGGAAGCTTATGTAACTTATTGTTACTTATTTTAGCTAGCACAACAATATACGAAGATAAGCTATGTGAAGACAGATAGTTGACAATGACAAGATTTTGACTGAAGCAAGCTTTTGGCTTTCCCTGACAGCAGGGCTGGGATATCTCTCAGAGCAGTGATTAGGAGTTCAGAGCTCCCCTTTCCTCCTAGAAGGGACAGAAATCTGGTGTGTGTGTGTTGCAGCTGCCAAGTCTGATTTGAAGTTGGGAACAGTTTATGTCAGGTCCACTATACAAGGGCAATTAGAATTGATAGGTCTTGGAAACATGTGGCACCTGTACAAATGCCAAATCAGCTCATTAAAATTGGTGAGACTACATTAAATAATCATTAAACTAATCAGATTTGACTGAGCTATCAAATAAAGGGAAAATACATATTCCTGAATCCCCAATATCTAGAGTTATCTCAGCTTCTTGAGTTTCCTGTTTCCTTTTTCTCCATCTTTTACCTGTGCTGTCTAAGTCTATCCAGTATATAGTAGTTTGATTCTGGTCTCACCAAGATCAGTTTCAGCAGAGCTGGGGTTACAACCTTGAACCTATTCAAACATGGCAAATGAATAAGCTCCAGCTGACTGCAACTTTGTACAGAACTGACACCAGCAATCTCAAAGAGCATCATCAAGTGGGGCCAACAGTCATTCACACTGACGGAGTTGTGTTAGCACCTGGTGCTGGGAGGATGTCCCCTCCTTTTACAAAACAGGTCAAGAAAGCCAAGCATTAAATCCCAAGGGTTTTTCTCTGGCAGCTGCATCACAAGATGCAGTTTTCTACATCTATACTTCTGTGCCTTTTTTACTTTTTTTTTTCTTTTAACACAAGCCTTGATATATGGGAAGATGTTTATATGGGAAGATGTTTATATGGGAAGATGTTTATATGGAAGATCTAGAGGCCTCTTGAAAACTGAAACACAGAAGACCAAATTTCATGAGGGAGAAAGTTATGCCTGGTCTAGTGTGGCCACATAAAAAAATGGGTGAGAAAAGCATCTTTTTTCATCTCTTTGAGCCCCTCTGCCTGCATCTAAAATGTGGGTAGAGACTATACAACTTCTCAGAGGAGGAAAGTACTAGCAGGTTGGGCATTCTTCATGAGGGCTCTTGGCTTCAGAAAATATGCATAATACCACATTTGGAATTTACAGAGATGGTATAAAGACTGTATTTCCCCATAGATTTTCTCTACAGAATTTTATCCTAAAATCAAACTTTATCTGTCTTGCTGATGGGCAAGAAGATATGCCCAATGTATTTTAGCTACAATGGAAGTAATTTGGTTTCTGTAAGTTATGAATGTCTGACAGAAGTGCTCTTCTTCAGTTAAAGAGGTGTACAGCCATGATCACATTGTGTGTTATAAATATGCTTCTTGCAGATCTGCATCAGGCAACATGATAGGGATACTCTTTCGATGTCAGATCATGTTTTGTGGTGGGACAGCATGAAAAGGGGCTTTTATGAGTTCCAGCACTGAGATAAGAACAGAAAAAAACTAGCAGAAAGGAGAAGGGTAAAACTCAGAAATCCTTGCCTTCAACTCCTAATAAGATCTATGGGAATTATAGGCTAATGTTTCTATATTTGTCAACATTCCTACAATCATCAAAATGCAGATTAATTAATGTAACAATAAATCAGTAAAGAGAAAATAGATATAATGAAGTTTTGATTGCACAAATTTAATTGTTTGCACAAATTTTCATACAGGGAACATATCAAATAGACAAAATAATTTTCAATTTTGCTTTGTAACAAAGCTAATTTGTCTAACATTTGCAGACCTTTTTTGTTAAAGAACTTTTAAGGCAAAAAGCTAAAGAAAGCTATTGAATAAATACATTTATAGTGTCTAAAAGATAAATGCCAAGGGTCTGCTGTACAATTTGAGTTCCACTTGTTGGGTCTTAGAGAGAAAGGCCACGTATACCAAGGCTTGCTACATAAGACCGACAGTTACTTTCTCTATTAGCACACAGTCAAGATTTTTTATTAGAATTGCCTTAACAGCTGTGAAAATACTGCTCTGCTGAAGTGAAATTAGAAACAAAATTAAAAATTTGAAATGTTAAAGAAAGGTATTGGGAGCAAAGGAAGAGAAAACATCATGCTTTTGTTTAACAAATGGTCTTTTTAAGCAAAGCATATAATAAGGCCAGGTTGGACAGGGCTCTGAGCAACCTGATCTAGTTGAATATGTTCCTGCTCATTGCAGTGAGGTTGGAATAGACGACCTTTAAAGGTCCCTTCCAACCCAAACTATTCTATGATTCTATGATGCTATGATAAAAGAGCTGTGGTGATCATAACTGGGTGTTTGTGCTCACAGACACAGAAAAACCCCAACAATTACAGTTTTGCTTTGCCTTACAACTTTAATTCCTGCCAACAACAGAAATATGCAGAAATGCAATAGTGGTTTGGTTTGGATGCTCACTATTTAGGATATGCTATAATGAGGTACAGAAGTTCCCAAATTTCTGCTCTGGAGACGTTCCTTCACTTTCAGGAAAATGCAGACAGCTTATGAGCCTCATCCCTACAGAACTGGCTGCATGCCTAACAGGACATTACAAGTTACTCTTGTCTACAAGAGCAGGCACAGAGATCATGGGTCTCTGACAATCTATGCTTCTCATTTCAGTAGTTAAAATTTCTAAAGCAGAAAAATAATGAATGAATCTTTCTTGCGTACCATCCGTCTATCCCAGGAGTAGCACTACTGAAGTCAATGAAGAATGGCATTCAGTAGAAATAAAATAGTGAGAGCAGATACTGAATTTACATGTCACCTTACATCTTCGCCTTATTTGTGTATGTCATGACTAGTCTTGAACTAAGCATTTCTGTACTGTGAAGAGAGTTTTGCACTTCAATTTCTTAGGCTAGTCTCTTTTGGATATAATGATAATGTGTGCTGGTTTTGGCTGGGACAGAGTTAATTTTCTTCATAGTGGCTGGTATGGGGCTATGTTTTGGATTTGTGCTAAAACAAGTGTTGATGGCACAGGGATGTTTTCGTTACTGCTGAGCATGCTTACACAGAGCCGAGGCCTTTTCTGCTTCTCCCCCCACCCCACCAGCGAGGAGGCTGGGAGGGCACAAGAAGTTGGGAGGGGACACAGCTGGGACAGCTGACCCCAGCTGACCCAAGGGATGTCCCAGACCATATGGTGTCATGCTCAGCAGATAAAGCTGGGGGAAGAAGGAGGAAGGGGAGGACGTTCGGAGTGACGGTGTTTTGTCTTCCCAAGTAACGGTTACGCGTGATGGAGCCCTGCTTTCCTGGAGATGGCTGAACACCTGCCTGCCCATGGGAAGTGGTGAATGAATTCCTTGTTTTGCTTTGCTTGTGCATGCGGCTTTTTCTTTCCCTATTAAACTGTCTTTATCTCAGCCCACAAGTTTTCTCACATTTACCCTTCTGATTCTCTCCCCCATCCCACTGTGAGGGAGGCGAGTGAGCAGCTGTGTGGTGCTCAGTTGCCAGCTGGGGTTAAACCACAGCATAATGGTAGGTGGGCTTGGAACTAGTCCCTAGGTAGCAGCCCTTTTTATCTATCAGAAACTTCATTTTTTCCAAAAAGTCAGATGGAAATAAGAAGACATATGTTATATAGACTGTATTTTGTGTGCCTGCAATGCCCAGAACAGCTGCCTAAGAGAAGACAACACAAGTGAATGGTTTCAAACAGTCTTTGTTGCTTTAAGTATGTAATGTTATTACCTGAGCTGAGGCCAGAAAAATGGATGCAAAGTTCCTAAGACCTTAAACTGCAGAAATAGAACAACTGTTTTTGTTGTGTTGGGTCTTTTTCTTAACAAAAATCCATGAGAAAAACATTGGATAAATGTTTAATCCAGACCAAAGCAGTATATTACAAGACAAACTAAATAAGTGTCTGTCTTTTTTAAGAATATCGGGCTCTCAGATTATGATGCAGTGACTACAGATGAGGTCTTATGATATAATTATGGCAATACAGTTTACTGACTGATGAATAGTGCTCAGATGTCCTCCCTGTTAAGAGAAGTAAATGGTGGGAAAGCAGGTGAACTTTTCTGAACTGGAGCTTTATAGTCTTCTATGATCTAAGACTGATCAGCCAAGGTTAGCATTTAGTTGTGACGTGACTCAGCCTGTGCTATAGCTGTAAATACCCACACCTACACATCACATCGGCAATATCAAAGCACTTCATGTATACAATCCATTTAACAAAATAGTGAGCAATATAAGCATAAGTACTTCAAATATGGTTCAAGTAATTAGCACTTCATATGATGAACTCAACAGTTTATCTACATTAAGGACTGCAGAAATAAAAATATCTCCTTTGCCATAACAGATAAATTCATTGTTCTGATATCATCCAGGGACAGGAAAGTTAAATAGCTTTAGTCAGTGCCTGTCAACCCCTTGTATAAAGCAAGCTACATTCAATCCTGTGAAATATTCCTTTACATACTAAAAAGCTCATTCATTATGAACATTACAATGTGAATATTCATTCTCATCCATAAAGGAAATGTAACCATTGCTCCAAGTCTATGTCCGTCAGAGTAGGACACAGTGAATCACCTTTTGGAACACAGAAATCATATGGAAATAATTGTTTCACTTGGAACCTGAGATACAACATGCTGTATGGTGGTGCAATACAGTATAGTACTGTCATGTTGTATCCTACTTCTTTAGAGGAAACAATGGAGAAGAGCAATAGTCTTTCACCCAAATAAAACAATGAAGTGATCATAGCAAGAAATGTCTTGGAAGGACTAGCCAGTGTCTCCTACACTTACAGTCTACTTTTTGCACAATCTTCAGCAAGGATTCCTCTAATCATCACAGTAAGGAATACCTTTTTCCAAACCAAAGGTAGACTTCCCATTGAATGCAAACAAACATTGCCAAAACATGTAGGCAGACCACAAGATTTTTCACAGACCAGAATTTCACAGACTATAGCCTAGGAAGCACTGGGACTCCACAGAGTGCTTGCTAGTGGTTTGCAGAAATTCAGATGACTTAATGATGTTGCCCGCTCCTATTTTCTAGCAGCTGAGTTGCATTACAAGATGTCTGGAAATACAAGGAATGCTTTCCTAAAGCTGATCCGCTATGGAAACAACTGTTGTTGTCACAAAAACCTGAAGCAGCTGCAGATGAGAAGAAAGATGTCTGTACAGATGCAGGTTGGAGGAGCAGCACATGCAATTTACCAGGCAAGTTCTGGTTTAAAGAACTCTTCTATGTGAAAGGCCAAAAAAGAAGTATGTCTGGTGACTTTTCCTGTGGTGGGTAGAAGCCTTGGGAGATCCAAGGTAAGGGAGGGCAGGGGGGGAAGAGACCAGCCAGGCATGAGGCAGCCACAGTCAGGCAATCAAACCAATATCTACTGCATTGTAAAAAGATAGGATTTGCCCCAGATACACAACTGCGTTTCCTAAACTTTTATGACACTATTGAGTATATTTCCCTAATCAAGTTTAAAAATTAGTTTGCCTGTGTGTTATTCCCTCAGGAGGTTAGAGATGAAGCTTTTCTGATGAACAAGTTCAGTGGCCATAAAACTGTATTAAACAGCCATTATTCAAAACCATTTCAAAAGATGTCTATCTATGTACTTAACTACACCAGGAAGTAAAAAATATGATAAATCACCTCTACGCCTTGTATCTATATTTAACCTATGTTTGCTTTCTTCTTTCTGTGAAATTTTATACATGACTTTTCTGCTGGTGATATTTTACAAAGTAAATAGAGGAGATCAAAGAGAGGAACTAAAAATATTCAGATTTCTTCTCCTCCCTCCCTTTCACGCTTCCCATTTTCTGTCAGTTCTGTTTAATTTCTACTTTTTCTGCTTCTAGTAAATCTGTGTCCTTTCAAATTCAACCAAACCTCCGACATTGACACTTTATTTTTTTTCTGGTATACCATTGATAATAAAGATTTTACGGGTCAAAAATTTCTGTTACTTACAGAAACATAAGCCATGACTCACACATTAGATAATCAGTGATTTCCATAACACCTAGTATTCTTTTATAGGTAAGATGCACAAAATTTCAGAGATTAGCAGGCACATGCCCTCTATACAACATTTGTTGTTAGACTTTCACAGTGTTTTGTTATTTGATTGTTTTTCTTTTAGCCTGTAATTCTGAAGTCAAAGGTTACATCTAAATCTCACTTTTTATTTGAAAACCAGAAGGTAATTTGAATAATTTAAGAAAATTTAACATGCTATTTAAAAATATTTTTCTTGTTAAACTAATATAATAATTATTTAATATTCAAAGCTCTTCCATTAATGCATGGGATACTAAGAGATAATATATTTGATGGTTATAACAATTAGGTCTTTTAATTCTCTAGGAGCTTCAATGAAGAGCCAAAATTTGAAATTTACAGTAGTCTCGTTAGGTGAAAGAGACTTGTGTTGATCTCCTTCATCGACAAACTCTTCAAATACCACATTAAACTCCATGTTTTTGAATAGACCTAGTAATGCCAGTGGCTAGAAGTTTTGGGCCAAAAGTCACAAAATAGCTTGACACTGAAGAGATATCACTTAAAAAAATTACAGAGAGTTCCTCCCAGGTATGTACTGTATTCATCTCGATGTGTCTTTTGTTAATATTCATAAAAGAGCTTGCCTCACTCTGCTAAGCTGAATATTTTGTGCAATGCTCTCCTAAACACAGATGTGAATATGACAGGTACAAAAGAGTACTGCCATCCTAGATGCTGAAGAAAAAAATTATTTTTTTGCTCATGACTAAAAGCCTTTATCTCTCTTTCAATAGAGTCCTTTTGAAATTGCATAATAAGCTTTCAAATAGGCCCCATCAATGCTTCAATTCATTTAGTATATTAAATTGTCTGTCTCAAAAAGTAATATATTTCCCATAGAAGAGCATAATTACATTTTTAAATGTACTTTTCTGCTGGATTTATTTTCTTTTAACTAGGAAAGATAATCTAATCTCAAGCATATAATCTATTCCAACAGAGCATGGGAAAATATATTCACTGAACCAAAACCAAAGTTAATAAACTAATTCATCATTCCAAGACTCAGGTGAGAGACTTTTGGTTGAGAGGCATGGAAACTGCATGTGAACAGAATAAGTCTGCAAGGTTTGTGGATGCTGACCTCATCTGTCTTCCCTCCTGAAATATGTTTTTGTGTAGTTTCCCATTTATCTATAGAAATTGAAACATACCTAGTAAAAGATGCTGTACTCCCTTGAAAATCTCATTTCATGTTTTCCCCTTTCTGCTTGGAAACCTGTTGAAAATACACTATTCATATAATAATATATGTCATATTTAATGTATTTCAATTGTGTATTTTTGATAGGTTTATTTACATTTAATTTAGTCCTTCTTCCACTGGCCACAGTGAACTGGTTCAAGTTCTGCCTTTATCTTGATCTTATCAAGATACTAAGACAGCAAAATAGTAGCTTTTTAAGTTTCTGCTGGGTTTGATTCAGGGCATGGCTAAAACAGACTAGTTGATTTCAAATGCACATTTTACACAAAAAAATAAAGCATAGATTACAAATATGGCATTTATAGAATCATAGAATCATTTAGGTTGGGAAAGGCCCTTAAGATCATCGAGTCCAATCATTTATGCTGAATATCAGTTTCTGACACATCCGGTAGCAATCACTGCAAAAGCAGTGATGGCAATCTTATTTAATATTTTAAATAGCATGGGATAACATAAAATTGTAGCCATGGCATAAATCTGCAGCCATGGCGTAAATCTGCACAGGCAGGGATGAACAGTTTTTTACTTTTGAGAACTGGTTGATTTTCTCATTTGTCATTTGTTTGTGAAGTCTCCCCTATAATATAGGTTGATTATTTAAAAATATTTCTCAAACATATAGCTACCCTCTTTTCCTTCCCCTCATTCAGGGGGCCTCCTGATATTTTCCAAATTAGGAGCAAGAAGACCAGGTGTGCTGGTTTTGGCTGGGACAGAGTTAATTTTCATCATAGTAGCTGGTATGGGGCTATGTTTTGGATTTGTGCTGAAAACAGTGTTGATCATGCCGAGATGTTTTCGTTACCGCTGAGCAGTGCTCACACAGAGCCGAGGCCTTTTCTGCTTCTCCTCCCACCCCACCAGCGAGGAGGCTGGGGGGGCACAAGAAGTTGGGAGGGGACACAGCTGGGACAGCTGACCCCAGCTGACCCAAGGGATGTCCCAGACCATATGGTGTCATGCTCAGCAGATAAAGCTGGGGGAAGAAGGAGGAAGGGGAGGACGTTCGGAGTGACGGTGTTTTGTCTTCCCAAGTAACGGTTACGCGTGATGGAGCCCTGCTTTCCTGGAGATGGCTGAACACCTGCCTGCCCATGGGAAGTGGTGAATGAATTCCTTGTTTTGCTTTGCTTGTGCATGCAGCTTTTTCTTTCCCTATTAAACTGTCTTTATCTCAGCCCACGAGTTTTCTCACATTTACCCTTCTGATTCTCTCCCCCATCCCACTGTGAGGAGAGTGAGTGGCTGGGTGGTGCTCAGTTGCTACCTGGGGTTAAACCATGACACCAGGGGAAAAAATTGAAGTGTTCCTTAGACTATGATTTTTAGTTTTGTCATTGTACCTTAAAATTCATTATTTAGTTCTTTCTGAATTTAGCAGAACAAGTAATCAAGCAAGTAGCAAGGAATTCCATAATATAAATCTGTTACTTGGTGTCCTTCTCTGACTGATATTCCACAGGTATAGCAAGAGGTACAGTACAAAACACAGTACACTGTTGTATCTTGCTGCATTTCTGTACATTGCTTAGGAAGCTATTATTGACAGTAATCCTTCCACACACATATCCTACTCTCTGTAGCCACAGTCAGTCCATAGTGATGAAGAAGCATCCCCCAGTATGCTTCTCCTGTGTCGTTATTCTGAATATGGAATCCTACACTGAGCTACCACTTTTAATGTTGACAAAATGCCCTGGCTAATCAAGTAACTTGCATGTTAAGAATACAACTGACAGTTTAATGGGAACCAACAGTTTAATGGAAACATAGGAGATTGGATATCTTTTTTTTTTCCAATCAGCCTTTTCCAGAATAATGTTGTTTAAACAAAAGTAGGTCTTTTATATTTTGACTGGAAGACAATACATTGTTCCATCCAGTTTCGTTCATTACCAATGGATATTGACTTTTTCACTGGAAAGTCTCAAGTGCTCAGTCCTTCCAGCTGTCATAGAATAATTAAGTCCAAAAGTCCAGAAGCCACAGGATAATTAAGAACATAGTTGTAGGGTTTTTTTCTCCCCATACACATTAAGATCTGAAACTAGAATGTAGCTAGCTGCATATATTTTTCCATTATTTTCCCAGCCATCAAACATCTTTTGTGACTTTATCTCAAATTCATCTCCCTGTGAACGTTTTATTTCAAATATGCTCATATGTGAATACCACCTGCTATTATTCTGTGCATAAGTAAGTCAGTGTCGTGCTTGGACCCAAGGCAAGAAGTCCATTCAGATCCTTTGAGATTCCTGCTGAAGTCAATTAGTCATTTCAGCTGTTGCTTTACAGACCCACACCCTCACAGAGAGGTAGATACAAAACTGTGCACCATAGTCTAGTCTAGTGATCTATTTCAGAAATTTCCCACATATGAATTTCTACAACAGGACACCATCACCTGTTATTCTAGCACTGTCAGAGAGATATTAAAAAGAGACTGTTTTGCATCACAAATGACAAAACCACCTGTGGGACAGCAGCAGTTTATACATTGAGGTGATACATATAACCAAAATAGATTTAAAGCAGATGGAGGAAACCTGACCACTGCTTAGAATGTCTTACACATATGAATTGTGTCATCTTGAGACCTCTTTGTTATTGTGAGCTCTGTGATTACATTAAGATTAAAAGAAAGGAAGCAATGCAATAAAAACTCAGTTTTGACAACTCTAAAACTGTGGCTGCTAGGAAAAAAGAAATTATTACAGTAGATTTTCAATTTTTCAGCTCATTCCTGAAAGCAGCAAGCAGATAATTTTTTTACCCCTGAACATTTATAAGTAGTTATAAATAATCCACTCACTATGGACTTGGTCAGAAACTGGATTGACTATCTGTGCAGGTGAGTAAAGAACAAAAACCTGGCTACTGGAAGTGTACACTATATGAACAGGAAGAGCAGATTTTGTCATGCTTTTTCCCGAGTGTAGGAAAGGATTGGGAATATACTATTTAAATGATAATCTGATTCTAGACATGTTTCCACCACTCACAAGTAGGGTGGCTTGTAAGGTTGTCTAGTTCAATCTTATGTTAACTAGGAAAACTCAACTAGTAGTTACAAAGAACTTAAAAATGCAAGCAAATGGTACAAATTAAGCATAGAATATCTGGGTAAAAAAGAAGTGGATGAAAATTCTCAATCTATTCTAGAACATTTTTGGTTGTAGTTATTTTAGTACACAATCAAAACCCATCGACACAAAAATCTCTTCCAACAGCACCAGCTCCAAACAGTTCAGATCTGAGTGTAAGGTGTGGCCATTCTGTGTACTAACACAAATTTTGTGCTCAAAGTTAGCGTAGACCAACTGTAAAAATTTATTCCAATATGGTAGTTCTGACACTTTGACTGATCCCTGATTCCTATAATTTTGTAACAGGGTGGTTAATACTGAATATAATTTAAAGCAGCCTTTAGGCTCTATATGTTGACTTTCAGGAAATTACAGTGCATTTTACTTTGTAAATGTGATAGAAAAATGTATACTCATCAAAGAATTACTTGCTTGTGGTTGAGGAGATATCAGGAGGAGTGAAAAATAGTAGGCTTGTAAAGCCCGTGGCTTCCCATTTGGAAAGGTTAACATCAGGTTCATTTTATGTTGCCTGCCCATACCTCTTCTCATATGCTTTCAGCAGCCCACTCTTTTATCAGAATTATAACTTTTTTGGAAAGTGTAGAATTATTTTCTTGTTTTCGGCAAATGGCATTCAAGACATATGCATTTGTAGATTTAAACAAAATGAAATTTTTATGGTTTTATTACATTTGAAGTTAAATTACATATTAAAAACTGAAATATTAAAAATTAAATCACTGTCAAGGTTACGTTGCCGTTCCTACCTGCAGCTATTCAAATAGATGAGCCACCGCCTCCAGAACCTCTAAAGTGATTCTTCATTCTAAAGCTTACTAAATTAAGCATTTTTCGTAGAAAGGATGGCAGGTAAACAATCTTTGTGAATCTTTTCTCCCTGGTCCTGAAACATTTTTCCTTATTTGGATATGTGCTGGAAAGGTCTATTAATAAGTCTTTCAACTAAAAAATCAAACTGAAGGAGACCAGGACAGACCAGGGTCATGAAACTATCTTTAACTTCACCAACACCTTTTTTTTTTTTTTGCCTTGGCTTTTGATTGTTTGTTTTGTGGTGTGTTTGTGTTTTTCCTAATCAGGAAAGATTACTAAATACACTTCTGAGGTTAGGAAAGCATTTATAAAGAGACAAGCTTTCACATACCACCTACAAATGATACTAATTAAGCTACGATGCTATTTATATAGTGCCTTGCTAACTGAAAAATCCATGACTTTGTAAATAACTTAGTCCATGGTGATGGTGCCTATGATAGCTATAGAGTGGACGTATTCCCCTGGAGGGAAGATCAGCTAACTTTGCAGCCTCGTTTACCTAGCCAGACACCAAAATACACTGTAAACAGAACAAACCCTTACAGAATACCCAATAGAAGGTCTTTCCCTCCTCCACATTTTCACTTTAGAAACAGGTTTTAAAGTGAAGATTTCTTTTAATTCAGGTTCGAGGTAAAGGAGCTGTGGTTCTTTTACAAAACATGTCACAGGGTGATCCTGGTGGCAGCATCTGGGTGTGCAGGAGGAAAGTGAACATTGGCGCATGAGTCTGTAAGACCACGCATGTGCTTTGTGTTTTCCTGGTTGCTAGTGTAGAGCACATAATTTGAAAATATTACAAACATAATAAAATGTACTTTTCACCTCACCTTCTTAATGTTTTTCACCTAAGGAGCTACCTCAAGAAAGTCACGTTAAATGTAATGGTACTAAATAAGTATGAGGGGACGTGATGAGGCTTACAACAGGTGCATATGATCTTTACTATTTGAGGAAGAATGCCTTTTAGTCTGCTGGCTGAAGGATATTTTTACTTCCATTTTAAGGATGCACGATCCATCTGTGTAAAACTCTTCTAACATAGAGCTCTAACTTCCAGGACCTTTTTCATATCAAACTAGTTATAGGGCTGGCAGTATCAAAACACATTTTTGAAGCTTTTTAATTTCTCCCTATTAACTTTGAGAGCAGCAATTTGGACCATACAAGCCTAGGCAGTGCAGGAACATATTTTTACTATTGACTATCCTGCAGCAAGTGCAGTTGCACTTGGTGTAACCTAGCAGTGGAAATTTTCATAGAACAGCTAATGTGTATGGAATTTGAAATTCAGAGGCAAAAGAATAAAATCACTCAAGTGATGCTGCTCTCCTATTACTATTCACATTTTTTAATACTTACGTAATTTTTTATCTTTTGCCAGGTAGCTCTTCTTCTGGCTTTTAGGAACTTGGCTTCTTTTCTCTTTTCCTTATTCTGGTTCTAGTCATTATATTAAGTCAATTTCAGACTTCCTTCTTTTGTTGTCTTATTATCATATTTAGTTATTCAAAACTGAGAGCCTAAGTATTACTTTGTACTGATTTTATATGAAGAATCTACTCCAAGACTTTTTCCATTGGAAAGGTCTACAGAACAAAAGGAGTGTCAGGCTCATTATAGGACAATGTGCACTACAAAGAACTAATTCTTTGTGATGAATACAAGTGTGAGGTGAAGGGAAAATGACAAATGTTCGTGCCTAACATAAAACAGAAGGTTTCTGCCGAGATGTGGGACATATTAAAAATGACTTTAGGAGTTTTTAGAATGAGGGAAAGATACACGTATATGGGGGGGCAGGGAGAAATCAACATTTTATTTTGTAGAAAATCATAGCTTAATGTGTTTAATGTGTCAAATTCAGGTGATAATATACTTTCATCTGTAGTCAGTCTTGAACTAATCAATATGTGGTGGTTCTTACACCATCAGTGCTCAGCTGACATAATGCATTGGGCTTCATAAAGATTACTGGAATAACTTTTTTTCCTGGTGTTATTTCATAGGAAGTGCTCTGCTGCCGCCAAGGAGGGAGGTAGGAGGCAGTTCCTTTGTCAGTTCTCTGTAAGCCATTCCATTTCTATCTCCCTACAATAAATACATTATTCCTTACCAGAAAATGAAAATGAAGAAGCAATGAAAGAGAAAAGTTACCTGACAGTGGCCTGCACTATTGCTGGGAAGTAAAAGAGGAAAAAAAAGGGATGGATGAATTGGATGGGGGTGGGGAGCAGGGAAAAAAGGGAAAAAAGGAAAAATCTGACAGGGAGAAAGAAAAGGAAAGATCCAACAGGGAGGAAGAGGAAAAGGAAAGATCTGACAGGGAGGAGGGTGAAAACTACAGGAAACTCCTTGAGTCTGCAGTTCCCATACGCTTGAGTGCTCCCAGAGAAGAAAACAGGACTGCCTGCATGTGCAAAGTCCACATGAGAAGTCCTGTGAGAAAGAGGTTCCTTCTTTGGTATTCTTCTAATTTTCTCAAAAAGAATAACCTGAAAAAAGACTGAATTATTATTTTTTTCTCGATATGAATTTTGAGCTAGTTTTCCATTATCTAGCCATGATTTCTCTGACTAGATGAATTGAGGTTAATGAGGTCACTGTAGCTCAGTATTTATTTGCATTTACTAAAATTAAACAACACAGTTTAATGGGGCAGGGAGGGGGAGGGTTTTCATGCTTTTTCCGATGAATTAGAAAGCCAACTCCAATCAGTTCTTTGCAGTATGATGAGCCTATTCAAAATTTCCAGAATTCAGTAACAATTGCTGAGAGCTGGATTCTGCTGATGATAATACCTTTGCTCTGTAAGTAGCCCATTCATTCTAACTCCAGGTGAACCAAGCTAAGAGGTTTCAAACTAAAATGATACAGGAACACACACTGAAAACAAGAACCCCTACCTTGTTTACAGTATGGTCAGTAAGTTTTGCCATGGTAGGTAATTAGAATAAAAGAGAAACCTTTATCTATACAAACCAGTGTTTGTAAAACTGAGGTCAACCTAATTTTATTTGCAAATGATGCTCTTGTTTTCTCAGCAATGATGATTCAGTACTGTGTTCCATTTTCTTTTGACACAAAATGATTTCTGGAATAAAGACCCTCTAAACTACTCATGATAGTTTCCCACAAAATCAAGACTGGATCCCAATGTTTGCAAAACAGTATCCAAAAGAGAAGCTTCATTAATTCACTCAAGAATGTTTTCATAAACGATTATATCTACAGAAAATTGAGAGATTATGTGTATAAGAAGTTGGATCTTAGCATATATTTGTACTCTCACAGCATCCAAACGTGAAAAATGACTGGAACCCATTGTACTTGACACAATGCAAACAGAATCTCCTTAACAAAAAGCGAATGAGTAATTTTTATAATGATGCAATTATGGAATTTTATCTAATTTAGAAGATCAGAGATTGAAATATTGAATGAGAACTACTGTTATGCACAAGAATAATGCTTATTTTCAATAATGCTAAGACAGCATATAAAATGAGCACCTCAGATATGATTGCCAACCTGCGCACAGGGTTTTTTCTTACATTATTTTAACAGCTGAATTAAGCTGATATTCAGAGACTGTGGAGAAAGGGTGGCATTACAGCAGTGGACTACCATACATAAAAGAAACATTTCTCAAAACTGAGCAGTTTAGAAATAAATATATTTTCTGTATAACTGACTTATAGTACCAGTGAAAGGCTGTTGAATAGCAGGGAAATCAGTTTGGAATGGCTGCTTTGTCTCAGCACAAGTTCTCCACCACTGTCTAATATAGTTGTGTCTTTCTTAGCTGTAAGAAGTGCATTGAACAGATGAATAATCCAATCTTTATATATCAAGAAATAACAAAACTTTTGGTAGAGTTGAATTCTCATACCTACAGGAATCAATCACTAATCTTAAGATAAAATGTGAAAAAGGCTAAAAATTATTGCAGCATAAATGCATTTGCTGGATGGTGTTTGCTCCCTGCACTCCTAATTCCGAGTCCTGTGCTGCCTTTGGGAGCACTCTGCAGCTGCTGTCCTGCCGCCTGCCTGCCTGCCTAGTCTTCCTTTGAATGGAAATCAAGGCATAATGGAAAAGAATGCATTTGCAGAGCTCGTCCAAGAGAAAGTCAGGGTGTCACTGGGGCATGCACCTGGAGCAGGGAGCTGACAAATTATTCCGGATCACACAGCATAGGCATAGCCAATGTTTAGTAGAAAGTATGACAAAGATTTCATAACAACTCGCTCGGGACAGGAAGGATGCCATAACAATTTAAATTAGAGGAGGATGCAAAGAGTTTGCAATTACCCAAGCTGGAACTTGTATTTAAAGTTGAAAGCTTCCTAAATATGACGTCAGAAATGAAACAAATTTATCCTCTTGCCAAGTATCACTGCTTCCTTGTCTAAAAAGAGGTATTATTACTTGATCAGTACAAACAAGCATTACACCCATCTTCCAACTGAAAATAAGAATGTTGAGCAAGAAAGCAAATCCAACGGGCAGGAAGATGTTCCCACAGGAAGTCTGACTACCTGTAACTTCCAATGAAGATGAAGGCTGAGAATCCTATTTATCTGTCGCTGCTGTTAGAACCTTTGTGATATTTCTGTCACTCTCCATGGTAAATCACCATAAGAACTTCACAAAATTGTCTTTCTGTACAAGATACAGACATATTGTCAGGAGACACACAGTAAATCTAGCCTGCCCCTCAGGAAACAGCAGTTTACCAAGAAAACTTGCAACAGCAATGAAAATCCTTTTGCTCCTCAGAAATGTTGTGTTCAGGACAGCTTGCTTGCATGTGTATGAAGTCTAAGAAAGAATGGGGAATCTGTGCTTTTATTCATTCATTGAAACAAAATCCTTCTTCAAGGCAGACTTGAAACTCTGCACAAAACTTTCTTTGGTGAAAACGTAGACATTACTCCTGAGAAATGCTCAGATCTGACTGACCAAAGATGAGTAAGAATAGGACATGTACTATTTGAAAAGGAGTCTTTCAGTGGAAAAGGGCAAAGGAAAAACATATTAATACTGGTAACCTTTTGAAATGTGGTATATTTCAAAGCAGCAAGACACATGTTCCCAAGGAAGGTAATTATGAACTTTAAGGATAAGTAATTTCTAACTGAGATGATTTAACATTGTCCAGAAAGGGACAAATTGAGGTACATGAGGATAAATCACTGAAACCTTCTCTGATTTTGATATAATCTTAATAAGTCCAGTAGACGTCTTCAGGCACATCAATGGCAGTACGTTTTCCACAGTGTTTTCAACTCCCTATAGCAAGAACAAGTGAAGCAATAAAAGAATACTAACCAGGTGGCAGAGGTATCCAAAACCCACAGTTAATCTCAGTTCAGATGCATTTTAGATAGTGCAAAATTAAATTAACTCTTCAGTTTGCAGCATACCTTTTGGCACTTAGATTGATCTTAGAAGGCTCTTAAAAAGACACAGTGTATGATACAGGTTTTTTTAGGTTTTCATATTCTCATCTGCCTTCAGGAATAATTGTCATTTCTTGCTCTGTAAAACCTGATTTGATTACTAGTGCCATGGATCAGGTGACTGTCACCTTTCTGTGACATGTGCACCTCCTCTGCACTGGAATGAAAAGCTAATGTGTTCCTCATGTGAGTCTCCAATAAATGTCATTGAATGGCAATACTGAGAATGTATCATTATGGAGTGGAGTAGAAATTAAAATTACAAACAAGAAACATTATGCAAAACAAAATCAAAGCTACAAAGCCAAGCATTATAGTTAAGGCAAGAATTAAGTTTGCCCGTGCCTTGAAAAAAGACGCACAGCATAGCCGCACCACTCCTGGGTTCAATAATCCACATACTAGAGGTGAACAGAGCCAGGGAGTCCATGAGGACTCTGGCTGACCAGATTCAATTCAAAAGCTGAAAACCTGAATGAGCGTAGTACTACACCTAAATGGACTACTAACTGGAGCACTGCACAGTTGCAACAATGCTATTTCTAGAGTCAGTGATAAATGCAAATAATATCATTTGGGCTGCAATAAACATTATACGCCTGCATTAGGAAAAGCACAGCAAACAGGTGGAGGGAGGCAATGCTTCCCTTCTACTCAGCACTGGTTAAACACGTCTGGAGTGCTGGGTCTAGGTCTGGGCTCCCCAGTACAAGAGAGACATGGACTTACTGCAGCGAGTCCAGCAAAAGGCTGCTAAGATGATTAAGCGACAGCAGCACCTGACATATGAGGAGAGGTGGACACAGCTGTGACTGTTCAGCCTAGAGAAGAGGAGGCTCGGGGAGATCTTAGCCACGTGTATCTGATGGCAGAGAAAAAGAATAGGGAGCTGGGCTTTTCTCATTGGTGTCCGTGAAAAGACAGGAGGCTGTGGGCAGAAACCAAAATACAGGCAATCCCATTTAAACACCTGCTGTGAGGGCTGTCAAACACTGCAACACGTTGCCTACAGAGGTTACGGAGTCCTCATCCTTGCAGGTACTAAAAACCTGCCTGGACACTGCCCTGAAAGATGTGCTGTAGTTGACCCTGCTTTGAGCCGCAGGTTTGGACTAGCTGAAGTCCAGAGGTGCCCTCCAACCTCAGTCTTTCTGCAGTTCTGTGATCTGCCAGCATCTCCAGCCCCACAGTGCTGGTGCCTGAAGCCATCAAGGCTGAGCCATCAGCTGCTCAGCACCACAGCTCTGGGCTGCAGCTTTCTGTATTTTCAGAAATTTCAGTTGCCACGGGGGAGATGATAAATTTGAGAGGTGCTTCTTTGAAGACATCTGATTTTGAGAACTTGATTTAAATACAGCAGATGCCAGTAAATGGCAGTTGAGGAGTGCTAATTATGCTCTGAATGATGATGCCCTTACATTTGATTATACATATATCTTAGCATCATTACATATAATATAATCTTTCTATTTTATTGGTCAAAAAGAGACCTTTAATTTAAAGAAGAAACTGAAGAAAATGTAGCCATTTTTAGGTGTGACATAAGTGTTTCTTGATGGAAACGTGTTATCTTTCTGGTATTTATAGGATCTTATGGAAGAAATTTATCTAATCTGATTTTGTTTAGAGAACTAACTTTTCAATGGCTAAAGTAAAATGAATAGTGCCTTATATTATTATTTCAATTAATACAATTTGAAATATTCTTTTCTTCTTCCAAATACTCACTGCAAAGATCTTACTCATAAGCATTTTCTTTGGTTTTTTTTATTTGGTGCAAGTTTGCAAGTCATTACTAGTAGGCATGTAGTGATTGATGTGATAAGGACCAACAGTGGCTTTTCAAGAACTCTGGGAGACCTTTGGGTGCTGACGATCCAGTTACTCACCAAATGTCCAAATTCACCTTTGTTGCCTAGCATTAATTTGTCACACTGGGCACAGCAGGTTTACGCTGCAGGGATCATCAAATCTAAATTAGCACAGTGCATCCTGGAACAGGCATTCTCTGTGCAACAGAAGCTCTTACTCCTTTTTGGTACAGAAACTTGATAATGGAATTCATTTATATCAGTTGCTCAGAAGCTGGTTCTGCTTTTTTTTTTTTTCTTTTTACAGAAAAAGCTGGTTCCCTGAGGCAAGAAAAGTGAGACTAAACAGAACAGCAAGAGTTAGGGCAGTTTGCAGGTGAGGGCAAACATTAATTAGCAAGACTGCATCTTGCCTTGAGACTAATCTTTGTTTCTGAAGGCAAGAGACTGCATCAATACATTATCTATTAATACAGTAATTTTATGAGGTACACAATGTCTTAGACTATTTAGCACTCAATTAAGCTTCACATTGCTTGTCAATAACTTCAGAAATGGCAACAAAATGGTCTTTGGCAGATTATTTTCAGCTGACTAACCGGTGGTTGAAGGAATTCATCAGTTCTTTAGCTGACAGGTTTGTCTTCTTTTAACACTGCAGGGAGGAAGGCATGGTGTGAAGCAGATATATTTATTAAATGGTTTTTCAGTTCTGACAGTCAGGGAGGCAACAAAACATTCGTGCCTTGAGCTTTGATACCCTCTCTTGTGCAAAGCTGCTCTGTTCAAAACCACTTGGAGATGTGCTGCTTTTGGTTTGGTTGATTTTGACTCTCTCTTCCGTGCTAGCTTGTTAAGCTACAACAGTGAGCTACAAGACCTTCCTTCTCTTGCTGTGTAGGTATGGTGCTCTTCCAAACTCATCCTTCAGCTCACAACAGCTCTTTTTCTGGGTGAAATATTCTGTGTGCTTCCATGTGACTTGATAAGGCAACTAGTCCTACTGTGAGGTCATTCACTGTTAATTGTCCAAGTCCAACCAAATAACTATTTCTGACCCTGGGCTTCCCAAAACCCACCCAATGTTTTCGCAGTGAAAATACTATGAATAGGCTACGGCATTTGTGAAGATTTAAGAACCGTTGAGCTGTCGTTCTGTTTCGATGGTGGCGTGCAAGAATTAAGAGTATGATTTCAGACCTGGGCAACTCTGCAAAAAGTGTTTTATGAATTCGTTCTAAATCGAACTTGGCTCTCCGATATTCCAAAGCTGTTTGAATGGTTTCTGTTTTCTGTGCTTATTTGGAAAGGTATTGTTTCCTTTCTGTCATTGCTTAGCTATCCGTTTCAAGAGCCGCACTCCAAAGCTACGGTAAAAAACGTACGTATTCTAGATTGCACAGAGCATCACCGGCAACAAGTAAATCAAAGGCGCGGTAGAAACCGTGCACATCAAACAAACACGGTAGCCCACGATTTTCGAACTGAGGAGTATTTGGAAGGCTACTTGGAAGGCGGAAAAGACACCATCGGTAACCAGAACGTCGTGCCACCCCTGGTGACACCGGTTCCCACCCGCGCGGAAGCCGACTCTGCGCAAGCTGACGCTTCCCGAAATCTGAATTCCTGCGGTGCTGCACGGAGCCGGGGAAACACGCGTCCCCGGTGCGGCAGCGGGGGGCAGCGGGCCCCCCCCCCGCCCTCTCCGAGGCCCGGCTGAAGCCCCGCGCCACCAGCGAACGC
>NW_010972576.1:4737677-4783997 GCF_000737465.1 Haliaeetus leucocephalus | reverse complement strand
CCCGGGATCGGGGGTGGGGGTGGGGGGTGCGGGGGACGCGGGAGGCGCCCTCCCCTCAGCAGCCCCGGCCCCGTTCGCACCGTGCCCCCGGCCAAATACGGTCTTGAGCGAAAGGTGCAGCGACTGGGGGCTGGAAGCGACCAGGGAGCTCGCTGAGGTCTTCAGCCACAAGGGGTACTTGGGCGGCCTTTGTGCATTGTGAGGCTTTCTAAGAATTTGCTAACTGCTAGTGCCCGTCAAGCTAATTAAACCCATTCAGACTAGTTTTACTGCGTTATACTTCGGCAAGGTTTCTTATCTGGTTTTCAGAGTAATTCATATCATTGCGCTTCATCAGTTAGACACGAACCTGATACTTAATCACATACTTGATGTTCCAACAATAACTTCAGTTTTGCATTTGTTATTCCAGTCCTTCTTTTTTCTAGGAAGAATAAATGAAACCCCAAACTGTGGTGTATTCATTATGATGGGCATTTTACTTTTTCAGTCGGTTTTCTTAGCTCCACTATTCTTTATATTTTTTCAAGACTTCAGGCTTGTAATTCCTTTTCTGAGTGGTGATTGTTTCTGTGCCTAAAGTTCAGAGACTATTACTAGCCTAGGTGTAGTAGTCCCTCTATAAAATCATCTCTATGTATAAACATGAGACACTTGAAAAGTTTTTCTCTCATATGTAAAGCAGTACTTTATACACCTTATGTACTCCCTCAGGCTTGATCTAACGCTGCTCCTAAAATGGCTCTATTTTCAGAGCTGTTCACTTATTGTGTGTATGTAGTGAGATGGCTTCTGAGTTCCAAGGATGAATTAACAGGAAAAAAGTCCTAAGCAAGGATGCAGTATTACTAAAAATGAGTATTATGGTGAAGTGAACTGTTTGTAATGCTGTGTTTGGGCTATGCGCTTTCACTGAGCTACAGGTTACACTATGCTGCATACAGGTTAGTCTAAAGAAAGACGGTAAGACATTTGATAGTTGAAGTACTAGTAGGAAAAAAGAAATTTTTATTCACTTAGATTTTCCACTGTGAAGTCTCAGAATAAGGAGTTACAGAAAAATGTAACAGAGCGATTTTTCATAACAAGTGTAAGAGTTTAATTATCTTTCTGTGAATAGAACAAAGTGTTTTACTTATTTGGAAATCGTCTAATCTTACAGTTTTTCCTAAGACAAAACTCCCAATGGAGCCACTCCCTTTTCTTGTAGTTACGATTAAGATGATTTGTTTCCAAACTGCAGAAAGTAGGTGCAAGGAAGCATACGCTTCACATAAATGGGTCTACTGCTTTTCTAGGGTTAGGAACAAAAGGTAGTGACAGCCCATGCTGGAAAGAGATTCCAGTAACAGACTATTTTACATAATTAATCAGAGAAGTTAAGCAACTTATGCAACCAGAGAATGCGTGCAAATATGTTGTTACAAATGCAAGCATGGGAAGTTTTCTTTATTGTAGAGAAGTTTCTTGCTTGGATTGTGTTGCTCTGGGGCACTACATATGGCCATACATTCTGCAGCTCTGATGACTATTCTCTTTGCCTTGCCAATAGCAAGAACCTTAAATGAACTAGATGACTGTAAGGAAGGATGAGGAATACTGTAATGGTGATACAAAAGACTTCATGTTCCACATTCTCAGAAGAGAAGAGCAATTGCTGAAATCATGCTGATCTAAAGCAGGCAGGAAAAGTAAGGAAGGAGAAAGAAGGAAATCACATCTTCAGATCTCTTGGTTGTATTTTTTTCCCATGGAATTATGCAGCTTGCAGCTATTATGAGTCATGACCTTGCAAGATCATGAGGAAACATTGGAGGAGAAAGTAAGGAATTTAGTTCTACAGTGGGTTTTTTACCCTTTTTTGACTATCAATAAAATGGCTCACCATCCCCTCTCCCACTGGTTCACTTGCTGAGTATTCACTTAAATTATTCAATTAAGTTTTTGATGAACTGTTAAAAATGAGAAGTCAAGGTTAGTCTTTAATGTCATGTCCATAAAAGTAAGTACTAAAGTCTTGTATATTAGTGTTATTCTGATTAATGCTTTCTTTAAAAAAATCTGTCTTTAATCATTCCATTACAGTCTGTTTCAAAACAGATCCCACAGTGAAATCAAAATGTAAGTAAGAGTTTATAGTAAAATATAATACTCAGAACAGCAGCAGCAGTCAAAATCTGGTTATGTCAAGTAATAAAAGGTAAAATATCACAGCCGTTATGAAGATAAATGCCATCCATCTGTTTGAAATTCTAAAAAAATACTGAGACTCAAAATAAGCAATCCAAGAAGTCAGGGTAGAGTTTGTAGCAAATACAGTTATATTCCTTTTAACTGAAATGAGCTGTTAAACCAAAGATGTTTTAAATTTATATCTTACTTAAAAAAAAAAATCAAGCACCTCAGTAATCTAAGGAAACAGACACAACATTCTAAATTATCAACAAGGAAATATGAATTAGAAGGTACTGGCCGTATTTTGTATGTACTCTGTAGACAAGCAGCAAGTTTCCTTTTTTTATATGAACTTATTTGTTTAAGAAAAGTTCAGTACAGGTAAAAGGAAGTGTTTTTAAATAGTTATTGGAAACTACAGGACATGTTTTAAGGAATTTGGGGGTAATGATATTTAGAAATCATTGCATTTCAGCTTGCACATTTTATTAGCCAATGAAAATTGAGCTGTGGAGAGCTGCCATTAATTAGAGTTTCTTTGCTGGAGTTCCTTGCACATTTTGCACTATTTGTTTTTTAAAGATCTTTGTTGTCTGTGTTTATTAGAATTCATGGCATTTATTTAGAAGCTTAGTGTTGCAATTAAGGTTTTTAGCACTTGAAATTTAAATTAAGCCAAATCTCACATTTGACATTACTTTGAATATTCTTTTCAGCATATTTTCAGCATCTGAGATATGGCTTTAATATATATGATATACATTCAGCAAGTCTTGCATGACTAGTTGTACCAGAAGTAGAGATTCAAGTTTATCATTGAACAGATATTATATTTTTAAGTGAGTGTTCAGGGCATAAGTCTTTGTTCAAGAAAGCAACACTGTTCAGGACATAATATTAATATCTATTTAATTTTAAAATTCCAGTAGGATTTAAGCATGTGCTTAAATGGGCTAGGGCTCCTAGCTAGGGCATAAGCAATGGATTATTTTTTGTAATAAAGGCAGCAAAATTTGCTAAAGACAGCAGGTTTTTAATAAGGTTTTTGCTTGTAGATCCACTTGCTATGAAACAATTGAAAAGACCATGTTAATATCTCTAATGAAGCCTTTTACTTGTAACACAGGTATTGATTGCTACGCATTTTGGTAACATGCTGTTCTTCCAGTTTTTTGGTTGTCCTACTGAGGTGATGCCACTCTTAGGTCAGTTTCCTTGACATTTTGGCTCTTCATTTATGGCCTGTAGCTCATACACGATGCTTATTTATTTTTGTAGATGCGAAGTCTGGAGCAAGCTGACATCTACTCCCTTTTCGTAGGAGTGCAGGTTTCACTGCTGTCAGTTACTCTGCTGCTTCATAACCTAAGTCAGAGCAAATACATTCTCTAGGGATTAATTTTACTTCAACATAGAGAGACCTCACCAAGTCCTGTTCATTGCTTCAGACCCCAAGTAAATTTGAGCTTTAGGGCTTCCACAAGCCTTCAGCCTTTGGGAGAATTTCACCCTATCAGAGCATAGTCTTTTCTGATACTCATTTCCACTTATTTTTCATTCATATTTCCTATTAAATGATAGTTTTGTTCAGTGGAATCAATGCCCTTGCTAAGAATATTTCTGCTTTCACATTTAACTGCGGAGTATTTTAACTAACATTCTCATTTGATTGAAATGCCCGCTTCCATAGTTCCGACCCGTTCCTGCTACTTTTAGGCACCCTCCCTGCTCCTTGAACTTGGCAGTATTGTGGTAGCCATTATTCTTGATTTTACTGCTCTGACTCCTTAATTTAGTTCCTTTGAGTTACTTAAAGCCAACTTTTGAATTGATTTTCTTCTTGCATATTCATACTAGAAGTAGCTGTTCCAAGAGAATGGTGCCCTGCTAGCAGAAGTATTCAAACAAGCCACCTCCTCATGCAAGTCAGTACCAGTAGGCTAATTTCTTACAGGCAGCACACTAAGCCTAGACGATAACCAAGCTGTGACCTTATGTATTATTTCTGAGAGGGTACTTCTTTCACGAGACCCCCTGTCTGTACCTCCTATGCATATGTATCTGCCTGAATGTGAATGGAATGCTGTACTGTCCTTGATTGAGTGCCAAGGCCATGTTTTCTCTGCTCTAGGGCAAGGCGAAAAATGCCCAAAGACTTGTATCCCAGCTTGGGGCTGTGGGGCACAGAGCTGTCTGAAACCCTCTCTTGGGACTGTTTGGCTATGCCTTGCACTTTACGCATGGCTATGCCCATTGATTGTTTCAGCTAAGTCCATATGGAAAATAGGTCAGCCATGCAGTGGCTCAGGAAGAGAGCTTTAATTGTGTGGGTTGTAATCTAGAAAGCAGGGTGTGTGCATCATCATGGAGGAGACTGGAACCAGTTCCAAAGATTTTATCAAGCATTGTGGAATCTAGCCCTTAGACAGCTATTTGTGTTAAAAGAGTTGCAGGGAATATGCCATGCAAGTCATCCAATTGTTTCAGTGTGAGTAAAAATTTCTTACTATAAGGCAATGTGCTAAAATCCTTTGATTAATTTCTCCTCCACAAATGGAAATTGAAAGAAACATACATTTATGAAGTGAACCTCTTCCTCAGCCCCATTCTAAGGTATTCAGAACAAAAAAGTATCACTCTTTTGGGGAAAATATATATTGTGGGAATCCTCCTGGTGTAATTCTAGAATGTCATCAATTCCAGAGGGTGCAGTAAAACTTAGAGTTTCTGTAATGCCACATACAGTAGTTGCTGCTAAACTCTCCACTTTCAATGAATAATAGCACAGTTATTTTTGAGATCCCCGAAACAGGTTACTCTATGGTATATTAGACGAGAGTTTTGATGAGTCCCTTTCTAATGCTGACCAAGGTAAACGTGTGTTTAATTTCATTTTAACCTTGCATTTCACTTGGCACTTGATACTGATGGAGACTGACAAAAGTTGTTCAGGGAGAGCTGATTTCCCTCCTCGGCAAATACAGAAACTCTTCACACATGAAAGAGCATTAGTAAAAGGCTGACTACAGTGGAGGAACACCTCAGCAAGATTTCCAGTTTGTTGCCTGGAAAAATTGGGATTTTGCATTTGCTCATAATTATTTCTGTGATTTGAAAACACAAGACAATATACCCAGTTGCTGTCTTCTGGTTAATAGGGAGGGGTGTCTGCTTATATTAATAGCCATGTGGCTCCCTCGTCCTTACTGCAGGCACCCTGGAGCCTAAAATACTCAATGCAGTTCCTGTTTTAAATAGCACTGCTAAAAATGGCAAAATTTCCATGTCTTTGGAGAAAGCATGCATCAATCTAACTTTAAATTTACTTTTTTTTTCTTTTTGCCGAAATTGTCTTCATAGTTGTGTATTTGCACTGGCAAGCTGAGAGTGCAAAACCACTCTCCTCATATTGAGAAAAATATTTGGTGGATTGATAAACTGTTCAAATTTTGGTGAAAATATACCCATTAGTCCATTGAATTCACAAAGCATGTTTAGAGGTAGGAATTTACAATTTCCATGTGGGAAGAATGGTGTGAAAGGAAGGATAGTCTTGTGGCTTAAGAAGCTTAGCAAGGCTTTTGGTCAATGTGGAACTGATTTTTTTTTTTTTCTCAAAAACTTCAGGAAATCATGACAGGAATAATTACTATTAATTTTAGATTGAATTAAATGCTTATTTTGATGCAGTTAAAGTTAAAGGTTCCCAAACAGGTTGCATGATATTAATAAAACCAGCCAAGAGGAAATGCCTTTCCTATAAGCAATCCAGAGCCTTCAGAAATGAGAGAATGAATTTAAACCTGGTGTGTGTCAGGCATGAAGCTATAGGGTAAGGACACCTTCCTTGTTCTGCTTTTATATGTAGCACCTACACCCTTTTATGAATCCTACCTGCAAAATCTATTTGAATTTCACTTGTAGAAATGTGCAAGTGTTTCAATCTCATATTTTTTTTTAAATCTGGCTGCAAATTTTTATAAATAATTTTTGATTTTTGTAAATCACTCAGATCTACTAAACTCCTGGCCAAAAAGACTGGTGCAACTCTGTTCGAGAGATCTGGATTCACTTCTTAGCTCAGCTGCAGTCTTTCTTTTGTGATCTCCGGCATGCCTTATTTCCCCACTTCTAAAAGAAACATCGTAATGCTTCCTTTCATATCCCATTTTTCTGTCTTAGCTATTCAGAGGGCAAACCCTTCAGCTCAAACATCATCTTTTACTGTATATTTGTGTATGGCCCTGGTCTTAATTTAGGCCCTCTGGGAGGTTAAACAAATAATACACCTAGCAACAGCAATAGAGAAAAAGCAGAATGCAAGATAACATTGGCACAATTTCTCTGCTGAGCAACCTGCCCAAGGATGAACTCACTAGACAGAAGGTTAAATACCAGTAATTGAGTTTAAGCAAAGGCTCCATAAGAATTTTCACATGTTGACCAAGTTATCAATCTCACTGACTGAATAGTGGCCTACATGAATGCTAAAAGGTGATGAAATTGTGCCCTTCCCAGACAAAAAACATTTGGTTGTGTGGTGGCAATGAAATAGCATAGAAGAGACCAATCTTTCAGTCATGAGTTGGGCATGGCTTGCAAAACATTCTGATAAGCTCATGAGGCAGTGACTACATTTGTAGTATCACTCTGAAAATCTACAGTTGATCTGAAAATTAGTATCAACATAGATCAGCTCTGCACTTACTCAGCATGTCACATGCTCCAGATCTGTGGGAGATGCAGCATGATAGTCAACTGTATGTGGAAAAAGTCATTGACCATAACCATAGTAAATTTTAGAACCAACAGAGTCATAGCTTAGTCAAAGTTTGAAGTGCACAACTGTACCATGCATGAGATAGTGGTAGGCATCATGACAGAATAATTATTCTCTTGGAAGATTAGAGACTGGCACTAGCAAATACCAGTAAAAAATGTTTTAAACTGTTGATTAATATAATATAATATATAAAATGTGGTTTCATGATATCTTCCTTCCAGTTTCTCTTTGAAAATTGCAGTTCTAAGCAATGCTAAGTTCTAAGCAAAAATAGGTTTAAGCGATAGATAGAGGGGGGGTTAAAATGTAAAAGTATCTTTTCAAATAGGCTTTGAAGCAGTGAAGAACAAGGAGTCCTGATGGAATACAGGATTATGATTTACATGTAGCAAAAGCTAAAAAAGAACATCTATCCCTGCCCATGTTGTGGGCAGATTTTTCGTAGCAATAAATTGGAATAGGGAAAAACTCAGATAAACTGCAATGAGAGTAGTAGTGGCAGAAAAGCATCTAATGGGGTTGATGTATTTAAAAAAAAATACTCTTGGATTTTATTGCAGTTGCTGTAATGTACTGTATTGTAAATGGCTGATCTGTCTAATGCTGGAATAAATATGCAAAAAAAGGCAGTTTATGCAAGTATTTATATAACATATCCTCACTTTTTTCTTTCTCAACTGTTACTCTACAACCATGGAAAACACTCATAATCTTTAGTAAAATATTAATAAAGGCATTTAGATCTTTAATGCTAAGCTTAGGTTTGGTACTCTGTCTTTCAGGAAAGAAGCTGCATTACTTAGGAATGCAGTCCTGTTGTCAGTTTAATATATTATGGGCAGTGTGGGATTTAGATGCCTGTTATAAACAGAGTTGAAAACCCAGAGCAAAGGTTTACAACATGAATATTCTGCAAAGATACTTGTGATACTGTGAGAACTTCATTTCTCCATTGTCACAGGAGACACTTGTCACACTTGTGAAGTTAGTGCTTTTGTCTTGTCGGAACTTGCCAGGTAAAAATATTTAAAACAAATGTTTTGAATTTTCAGCATCACCTAATCTGTAAGCAGAAATGTTGAAGGTTTCTGACCCCATGTAAAGGAAGACTATACACAGTTCAGCAAATTTTCTTTCCTCCCCCCCTTTTTTTTTACCTGCTGAGAGTGCACACTCCATGAGATTCACGGTGCTTCCAGATGGTCCAGAATACCAAAAGGCTTAAAATATTGTCTTCATCTTGGCAGGAGATTCTTCATGAAAGAGATACTACCTTTCTTTATCCTTAAACTTAGGTCTCTGGTTATGTCCTCTAGGAACTCAAGCCTCTCGTTCCCTCCCTCTGCTCCAACTATACACATGGTCTCTCAGCCTTTTCATCATGGAATTTCATGCATTTCTAGAAAAACAGAGAACTTCCTATGTAGCATCCCCTTTCTGTGCACATACACAAACACAGAGGTGGAACCTATTATTTGTTATGGGATTTCTTTTATCAAGAAGTTCAGTGTCGATACCCATTTTACAGATTAAGAAAACAAAACATACAGAGTGATTGTTCTTTAACAGTTTGGTGGGAAATAGTACTTGAAGGGCCTTGGGTGTGGAACAGCTCCTACACTAAAAGTGAGTGTTATGGTATCTGGGTAGTTTATCTATCATTGCACAGGCTGAAGTGTTGAGACAAAGATGCTTCTCAATTAGATTTGATATTAGTTTTGGTTCTCAACAAAGTAAATCTGAGATGACCCCATTACCTCAGTAAGGGCAATGCAGCCAAGACCCTCTACAGTCATTGCCTGCCACTTCAGGGTTCAGATTTCAGCCTTCAAGGATGATTGGCACTTAATGTCCATTGGTCAGCTGTCACTTCCATATGCCTACCTGCTGCTACTTCTCTTTAGCTGATGCTCTCATTTGCAGCCCTAGCCTCTAGAGCAAGACTCTCAAGCTGTGTTCCGTCCTCATTGTGCCTGAGGACTGACACCCAAAGACTCCCAGCACTGAAGCATACATTGCCACACCTTGAACTAAGAACTGAGTGCCTTTACAGTCTCTTACCTTCTGCTGTGACGCAGTGGGAGGAACGTCTGGTTTGCAGTTACTGGTGATTGCTGACAGTAGTGCAGTTCCATGATGCCTCACTGGAATGCAGGTCAGGGACTTCAAGGAAGCCAGGTAAGTAGTGCTTCCATCCTGGGGTCTCAGATGCCTGTGCAGCACTAACTGGTATTTGAGAAGACTCGATGGAGAGAGAAAAGAGGTTCCTTACAGACATATTATAAAAGAGAAGTGAAATAAATATCTTTAAAAAATAAAATGTAAAACTATGAAACCTTAAATCAGTAATGACGTGTATCTGGCCTTTAACTTACAAATCAGTGCCATTTAAAACAAAATACTAGAAAATAACATATGAAATGTCCAATTCTAGAAAGTTTTTGCTACTTTATTAACACAGGGTAACCTCATCAAACAGTGCAGCAAAACATGGTATGTCAGTCCCTGCCTCCCATTAGATGCCAGCGAGGTAAAACACTGAAACTAAAAATTGGATCTTGGCAGCCAAATCAGGGCAATAAACACATATCTTTCCTTAATTGTGCAACAGAGAGTAATATATAACCAACAGAGTTGGTTGAAACACAAGCTGTAACTACCATGAAAAAATTTCCCCTAAAATCTAAAATATTGCTGCAAAGCTCCTTGAAATTATCATTTCAACATTTTCTATAGGCTATACTGACAGATTACAGAAAAATTATTTGTGTAAGTACCCACCATACTTCAGTGGATTTGTCACAATCCGCAAGAAAAAAAGCAGTATATCAGTAAGAGAACTGTCTTGTGCCTTTGCAAATTGTTTTGTTCTATTGCCCATGTTTTCCTTCTTTCTTACGGATTTTTTAATTCTCGTGTCCTTCTGTAGGCTTCCTTCTCTACTTTATTCTGTTTTTTCCTCCTTGCTCCTTTATTCTGTCTGTATCTCCCTTCTCTCCTTTTTCTCTCTCAGATATTGCAAAATAATGCTACGATAAATGAGAAAAACTATGCTATCTGAGAAATGGAGGAAAGCTTTGATCTTTCAGACTTTGGTAAGAATACTGTGATGTTAACATCGTTGCAGTCAATGCAGTTATACAGGTTGTGAGATGAAGAACCGTGGACAGTTCTAGGTACTCTACCTAGAATAACTCTAGGAATATTACTCTGTGGTTCATACAATGCACAAAGTTCAGGTTCTGTACCACAGAAGCATATTAGTTTGGATGACAAATATATTTTTTTGGTAAGAGTCTTTCATATGATTCTAGTCTTTTGGAAAATCCAAGTCCTCTGGTGAAATCATCTCCCTTGTTTTATGGAAAAATTATCTGCATTTTCCCAATGAGAGAAAGACTTGAGGGCCTTGCCCAAAAAGTCACAAAAGTTTGTGGAAAAAGTAGAAGGAGAAACCTTATGGTTAAAATACATTTAATTTACCTCCATATTTAAACCCTGAATTCGTAGCTCAAATTAGAGGCTGGTGATTGGAACATCTGATCAGAGATCCGCACTGTGTTCTTTGTTAACCCTTTCTTGGATTTCCATTCCTCCAAATCTTTTAATCTGTTTAATCTCTGTTAATCTGAAATGCCTGCCACAGAAATCAATGAATTTCAATGGAATTTACAAGCATTTCGAGCCAAGCATATGTTTCTGTGCCAGTCTATGCCTAGGACTCTGGCATTAAAATACCCAGAACTGAAGCAGACACTAGAGTTTCAAAAAAGCTGGATGACATTATTTTTATTTTTGTGGGATTTAATATTCAGCTTTGATATTGTTACAAGGAGCTGCAATTCAACAGCTAATGCACTTGAATCAGTATAATGCACTGTTTGAAACATGCTGAATCTTTCTAAATGCATCTGTTATAACTGGGGGAGCAGCACTGACCAAGGCTTCTACTACTTGATAATATTTTTTAGCTATAAGCATGGATCTTTTCTCTGTTGTTTAGCACTACTGCAGGTTTGGAAAAGTAGCATATATGTCATGTATTTTCCTTTGCATCATGATCAATGTCTCAATGATCCTCTGATTGTCACTGAAAATATTATTAAAACAAGAAGCTACATTTTAATAATGACTTGAGAAATTTCTTTTTAAAGGATCTCATATTTCTATATCTGAATAACCTAGATTTCTGCTAGTCTGTCCCACACATTCCTTTTGTTTTTAAATAGATGTGTCAAAGCTGAATAACCCATAAATATTTTCAGCTTATTTTTCCACAGGGCCACATTTTCTCCTCAGTCTTTACATCAAACTGCCACCAAGGCCAAGGGGAAGTTCCACGTTCAGAATATGTGGTGAATATGGCAGTTACCTGAGTTAGTTTTGCATGCTGCCTTCTCCCTGCTGCTGTCATTGTAGAATGAAACATAGAATGGTTTGGGTTGGAAGCGACCTTAAAGATGATCTAGTTCCAACCCCCCTGCCATGGGCAGGGACACCTTCCACTAGACCAGGTTGCTCAAAGCCCCATCCAGCCTGGCCTTGAACACTTCCAGGGATGGGGCATCCACAACTTCTCTGGGCAACCTGTTCCAGTGCCTCACCACCCTTACAGTAAAGAATGTCTTCCTTACATCTAACCTAAATCTACCCTCTTTTGGTTTAAAGCCATTACCCCTTGTCCTATCACTACATGCCCTTGTAAAAAGTCCCTCTCCAGCTTTCCTGTAGGCCCCCTTTAGGTACTGAAAGGCTGCAATAAGGTCTCCCCAGAGCCTTCTCTTCTCCAGGGTGAACAACCCCAACTCTTTCAGCCTGTCTTCATAGGAGAGATGTTCCATTCCTCTGATCATCTTCGTGGCCCTCCTCTGGACTCGCTCCAACAGGTCCCTGTCTGTCTTGTACTGAGGACCCCAGAGCTGAACACAGTACGGTGGGGGTCTCATGAGAGTAGAGTAGAGGGGCAGAATCATCTCCCTTGACCTGCTGGTCACGCTTTGCATGTGCTGACTTTTCCTGTGCAAAAGTAATCTGAGAAACACTCTGTGCATGCAATTTGATTTCTTTCACATGCTTAAAAGAAAAGTAGGATAAATGGAACAGAAGGATTTGAAAGATCAGTAGCTGTGATAACTCCAGCAATTGCACTGGAGACAATAACAAGCATCACAGATTGAACATTCTACAGGAAGCCAAAATCTGCTTCTTGATTTATTTATTTTTTAGTTTTGTTACAGAGGTGGTATACACTCACAGAAGGCTAGTGTTAGTCATTAAGTGCATATTTACTGTCATTAATAAACAATATTAATTTCTTTGAATACCACATGTGCGAGCTTGGTATTTTATAAAACATCTTATCTTTACTTTGCTTCATCATTTTTAGTGAAAAAAGAAGCCTGTGTTTTTAAAGACAATATAAATTCACATATTTACCATATTTACTTAGCTTTTTCTGCTTTCAATGCGTATCTGCTGTATTTTCTGGAAGAGTACTGAAAAGCAACTAAGTGATATACTCAACAGGGAAACTGGTATTGTAATGTATTCCTAGAGCATTCAGCCTCGTGAGATGTGCTGATAGCCTTTGGAACTGTACTTTTCAAAGGTAAGATCCACTGCTTTTGTGTACTCAAATGTTTTTTAAAATAGCAGATTTTGAAAGGGATGGGCTGTGAATACCTACAGCTGCCCATATATTGTGTGAAAAATGACAAGTCAATCAGCAAAATAAAAAATGAAGGTACTAATTTTCAGTGCACATAGCCAAATCAGCAATTTCAGTTATTTTAAACATATTTTGTAGCAGAAAATGTCTGTAAGCATTTAATCAAAAGGAAGGTGCCTGCTGGTCCTGCCCTGCAGATACCATGGAAGAGAACAATTGGGAAAGTAGCTGATTTCTCCTCTTCTTCAGAGCTGCTTTCTTTGCCATGGGCTCTAGCTAGAGCAGAATCAGTAGCTGCATGATGGCTGTGAAAACACCTCCTCAACCATCTATTCTCGTTGAGTACACCTCTTCAATCAATATATTTTTTTTCCTTATCAGAAAAATTACAAGGACATGACTTTGCTGCTGCAGGATAAACCATTTTCACTAATTAGAAGTTCCTGTGATATTATAGCTTCCCATGCATAGTTTTTAACTTTTCCAGAATCTCAAATGACCTCAGTTCTGTGTTTACCATACATCTGAACACCTACCTGCAAAAACCCAAGATTAAAAAAGTAAAGGCCGTGTTTTGCTTCAAAAATAAGAAAACATGCAAATCAGTATTTCTGTTGACACTGTTGTCACAGACTTGTTAGGTTTAATCCTATTCCTGCTATATCCAGAAACCTGCTATTGATTTCAATGGGAGTTGGCATGAGTGCTTAACTACGAATAAATATGAAAGGTAGTTGTCAGTGATTTTCGGTGTGAAAATGATTTCGTAGACATTGTAGTGGCAGGTGGCAAATATTCACTCAGAAAACTCTGCGATTGAAATCTACTAATGAAACACTTTGCTTTCTACAGACCTAGTTTTCAAACAGTTCTCTAAGATCTATAGAGTTCAGGGAAACTTTTAGTACTTTTATTTATAAAACTTTTAGTACTTCTATTTATAAAGCTTGCTGTTCCATTATAATTTAAATCTGTGAACACAAAGGGAATAATTAACCATATGCACTGTTGTAAGACACTACAATCAATGTTTTATATTGCTCTACAATGCTCCAGTATCTTTGGGAAAACAATAACAATAATGCTATTTATGCAAACCTTTGTGTCAGTTGTGTAAACAGTTACCCACATTCAACTTCAGTTAGATGAATACATGCATGTACAAGTCTCAGCAAGATAAGAGTCCTTGAAGAAGTATGAAAATTATTTTATCATCTCTGAAGATGCTTCACAGTTAATCCAGACCATGGTTCTCAAATGAGAAGTTACTTCATGCGTTAGAAATTTGGAATTTTTAAATAGTTTATTGTTTCATTTATTATAGAAGATGCAGCAATCCTGGCTAAGTCATGAATACTAGCTAAAGATTTCAGTAAAAAATAGGGTGAGATAAAAAGTTGTTAGATTTCACTCTTACTATAGAATAATTACGATTATTTTTTACTGTCTTTGCTCCTAAAAAAACTTTTGATCTATGAACTAAATAAAAATCAGATTTTGCAGACATTTGAAGTTAGAGGTCCAGTTAAATGAGTAAAGTTATATGCATTGGTAAGTTTGAGAGATTCAGCAGTAAGTAGGTATTTGGAAGGAATCAGTAGGCACAACAATGACTTCATATTCTAGAATTCACAGCCCTTCCTTTGTGGATTCTAATTTACATTCCATTGGCTATGGGCAAGACTTCAGTCTTCACATTTAACTCCTGCTAACTGTCATGGACACCGCATGTCCTCACAACAAATTTTAATTCTTGAAAAGAAAGGGTTCTGAAGACATAAATTTATTTCTTAGCTTTCCTCTTACAATTTTCATGATAGTATTGTACTTTGACGGACTGCAAATGCAGATTAAATGCTATATTTAAAATACATTCCTTTGAAGTGTGAGAATAGTTTACAGACACTTTGGATTGGTTTTGGTTTTGCTGTTTCAATTGCTTCCTCATCTGGGTACCCGGATCACTTGAGGTATCGCCAGTTACGTCAGTTCAATATCAGGATTTCTCAAGAAAAACCCCAAAAAACCCCAATTGAAATGATGTGTTGTGGTTACATACAGCCGGTTGTTTCTGGTGTTTGTGAGGTATCTTTAGCTCTGCCTCAGGAAAAATGCTCATGAGCAGTCAACCTCAAGAGCTCCCACAGTGTAAGGAGGCTGGGATTTTCAGGGGTAGTGTCTCCATCACGAGTTGCTTAGCTGGTGGTTCAAGCCATGCTTCGGACCGGGTGAGGGTGCAAGGACGTGCCACAACCAAGGGCTGCTGTTTCCGCCTGAGTGCGGGAGCCGGGAAGCAGAGAATCGGGTGCTATGAGGCTGCCTGCCGGGCTTGCTATGGAGTGTTTTCACAGATAGGGTTGACTCACAGGAAGAGAGTATTTTTCCCACGCTATCTTCTCAGCGTGCCTCCCTGATATTTGGTCCTAGCATAGGAAAAATATTTACCCTATGAAAGTACATGTGATACTTAAAATGACAAATATATATTTTATAAGCAGCATTTGGGAATCAGTCCTTCTTCTAGCTACATGCCAAAACAGGGGTGCAGTAATTAGGTTGCCCCCGTGCCTTTAATTGAAACCAGAGATGTGGCTGCAATATAACTTTCACATCTGGAGTCTGGGCTTCTCCCAGGGCTATATTTGGATCCAGGGATTTGCTTCAAACCATTAGAGGGAAATGAGTCAGTCACAAAATCAGTATCAGAAATTCAGTGATACTTTAAAACTAGGGGTTTTCCCTGTCTTTAAGAACACTGGTTTCTCTATCAAGGTATAAAGCTTAGTGTTATTACACAAATGGTAATATTTTAAAGCAGCAGAAATGTCTGTCTCATGATGACCTTAAAATGAGACATATTAGCAGTTTTGAAGTTTACTTATGTATTCCGTGAAACCTATTTTCTGCTGATTACAATAGGGACAGGATGGAAAAGGAGATAACTTATTTTCTTCTCAGAAAACAAAAGTAATTGTTTTCTTAATCTCCTGGCTTGGTAGCTGTCTAATGTTGCAGCAACACAGATCACAATCCATTCGACTTGGAGCACAGAGGAAACACTTGAGAGTGCTTCTGTTTCTTAAAACACTTCATAAAGAGAAAAAGGTAGAAAAGGTGAAGAAATTCCACATTATGTGGGATAAGGTCTTTCTTGTAAGCATGGTCTAGATTTTTAGCTTGCCCTGAGCAGTCATATAGGGTAGTCACTGGGACAAGTTGCAACATTGAATTTGGATTTACTAAAATGTTTGGACTGTTAAAATAATAACTGATTGCTATGATTTGTATTATTTTGTCATAGCCGCTTTACTACCTTGTACTTAGCTTGGTAATCACTGCAATTCCACTACATAGTTCAGTAAGTGCGGTGGTGTGCTGTGGTATTTCCTTACTATCAAAGGTATGCTGTGACTTACAGAAAAGTTTTGAGTATACTCTTAGAAATAGCCCCAAACAGAGCTATGTCTGGCAGTAAGGACACTAGAACTGGGCTTGCACAGCACACAATGGCAATTAGTGCTTTGGAGAAAAAATGGTAAGGCTACTCTAAAGGGCTCTGGGATACAGACAGATCAGAACTAGGGATGACTTGTCAAAAAGAAGGGTTGAAGTTTGGGGGAACAAGCAGAAAAGTTAATGCCTGACAAAGCATATTCCTTTTGAGAGCTCGAGTGGAATTTGAGATTGCTGAATCTAGTAATTTCTTGGGTACCAGTAGATTATAGTGAAGTTCACTGTCCAATGTCATGTCTCATCCTGATCTAAAGAGAGGACAACAGCCCTTTCATCAGTTATTGCCTTTGCTCAAGTAGCAAAATACTGTGCTGTGAAAGAGCCTAGAATCTTGCTGGAAAAAAAGGTCCTACTTTGTAATGTAAGTAAAGCCCATATCTACATAAAGGTAATGATTTCGGATTGAATGGTCACCTGTATTTGGGATTTCCTAGACCTCAACTCCTTGGCTTTGCAATTTTCTTTTTATAGAGTTATATTCTTTATGCAATTTGGCCTGATTCATATTTTAATCACATTTGTGTTGCTGCTGCAGATTTAGAAAACCTATCCCTACTGTGCACTTTACCTAATATGCAAGTTACATATGATACAGTTTTTAAATTATTCTTGTGTAATGACACAGTTATCCCCAGGTAGGTTAGCAAATGTATTTACTGTGTTAAGGACAGGACCAAATTACTGGAAAGGGATAAATGAGGCATCTTCAAATTTCAGTTGATGGCTTAGTCTCTGACTGGGGAGATACAGGAAAACATCTCACTCCTCTTCCCAAGGACACATCTTTTCCAAGATGTCCTCTACCTAAGTCAACAACTGGCAGTTTTCTATTAGGTATGACTCAGTACCACTTAGAAACTTGTAAACAGATTTGCCTGTCTCCTCCAGTTACTTACATCTTGTGCTCTCCAAGCAGCCATACCCAAACAAATTAATGCTTTGAAGGTCTGTGCACTCTGGACACATTTTACAATAGAGCAGCCGAAGAAAGGCTACTTATTTGTACAGGATTTAATAAGACTAATAAATACTTGTATTGACTTCTTAAAATATTAACTTATATATTGATGCAGACTTGAGCAATTTTCTCTGTGTATGTAGAGGCCTCCTCAAAATCCGTGGAAACAGACAAATCACCAGGGCTTTGATTCTGTTGCTACACACAGCACTTGAAGCAGAAAAAATAAAGTGCAGATATTGCACTTCAGACTAATAAAACAAAATGATAGGATTTAGCTATTTTCCCTGTGTTTCTCTGCTGACAGGCACAACAGCTGAATCCACAATGAGGTGCCAGTGATAGGGTGATGGGTACTAACCTGTCTCACTAGAAGCTGCTTGTGTTTTGCCTGTGCGTAAAAGTAACAGTTCCTGCCTTGCTCTGTGCAGAGGCCTACTAACTGGTAAGGGGCAAAAAGCAATAGTTTCTGAATCCCACAGAGATTATAGAGCTGAGTGGGAATTGCAAGCCTCCGTTTTACATAAAGGCAAGACAGAAGTTAACAGCTGCTTCTGTTGAGGCAATGGCTCCCAGACCACACTGAGCTCCTACAAGTGCTGTAATCACTCTCATGCTGCAGAAAGTTAGATCCAGTCAGTGGTATCTTCTGAGTGCTGCAAAACAAACTAATTTTTTTTTTTAAAATTCTTGCTCAACATGCAGCAGTTCACCTAACAAAGTGGTATGTATGATTAAAAATAAAAAAGTGACATTATAGCATAATACCATATTCTGTCCTACTCTGAGCTAAGGATGCTGCTTATAATAAGAAAAAAGTATTTAATGTTGCTTCTAATTTTTGTGCCATGTCCATAAGCTAAAATTATAAACCACCTTTAGCTACTGTTAACAAGTGGTATTGCTTAATTCTTATAAATGGCTGTGTTAATAGTAGGGTGTTTTGCTGTGTGATTGATTCATTGCACCATATTTCATGGCACTGTCAAGGAAATGTTTTAGCAGAGGAAAATATTCAGAAGCAACTAGTACAAATAAGCATACAGGAAGGCATTTTGGCTGTAAGACAAGTATAGATGTAAGTATACAATGAAATGTTTGCACAAAGCATTTTGAGCACTGTGAAGTTATTCTGCTGCTATGACTATACTATGTAAAGTCATCTTCATTTTCTGAGTGGCATAGTGCCGTGTTGCATTCAGCCAGACACTGAATAAATTGGTTGCTTGTAGTTTGATCTCACAGCTGATTATTTAATTTTAATTTTCAATTTGCTTCCCAACGTAAATTATGACAGCAATTAATATGGCAGAGATGGAGAATTCACATTAAACACTGCTGCTCCCCTGGGATGAGCTCTCTTAAAGCATGTTTGGAGAGGAATTAAACCCAGAACCTTTTCCCATGTTTCTTAATGTTTCTTTTTTTTTTTTTTTATGGTCAGAAAATGTCTTAAAACGTTGTGAACAACGGAAGGGCTGGTGTTCCTCATTCCTGAAACACATCTGCAAATGTTTGACTTAAGCTGTGATGTGTGCCATCATCTTTCTCATACCTTTTTAAGGTCCATTATACTGCTGAAATTCCTTCTGTAAACTCTACACTGGCAATTCATTATTGTTCTCCTGTCAGACCTTTAAAATCACTGTCTAATTACTGTTTGAGTGAGACAGGTTTTCCTATAACACAATAGACTTTTTTCTGTATTTTAGTTATATTAAGTACAAGATGCACTTAGGATACCAGATGCAAACTTGATGTTTTAATAAAGGAAGACCTAGTATATGCATGTTTTTTTCAGTATTTGAAGTCTCATGGAATTAGGTTTTCTACTTTGTTTCTTTAAAGATGTGGTTTAGGGGGTTTTGTCATTACAGAGGTTAGGAGGAGTCTTGAACTGGTCACTGCTTGAAAATTGTTATGCCTATTAAGTTGATACGGGTTTTGAACTGGGATATATGTTATCAAAGGACCATCCCATTTTTTTCTGTGTGTCATGGTTTAACCCCAGCTGGCAACTAAGCACCACACAGCTGCTCTCACTCCCCAAACACCCAGTGGGATGGGGGAGAGAATCGGGGAAAAAAAAGTAAAACTCATGGGTTGAGATGAAGACAAGTTAATAGGACAGAAAGGAAGAAAATAATAATAATGATAATAAAAATGACAACAATACTAATAAAAGAATTGGAATATACAAAAAAAGTGGTGCACAATGTAATTGCCGACCGATGCCCAGTTAGTTCCCGAGCAGCGATCCCCCCCCGGGCCAACTCACCCGAGTTTATATACTGGGCGTGATGTCACATGGTATGGAATATCCCTTTGGTCAGTTTGGGTCAGCTGCCCTGGCTGTGTCCCCTCCCAGCTTCTTGTGCCCCTCTAGTCTTCTTGCTGGCTGGGCATGAGAAGCTAAAAAATCCTTGACTTAGTCTAAACACTACTTAGTAACAACTGAAAACATCAGTATGTTATCAACATTATTCTCACACTAAATCCAAAACATAACTCTATACCAGCTACTAGAAAGAAAATTAATTCTATCCCAGCTGAAACCAGGACACTGGGAAAACAAGAACTTCAGGATACTAAGAAAACAGTTTTGCGGGAAGCTTTCTTTAGGAACTGTGTCTTCATGATTTGGAATTTAAAGATCTGTACATTAATGATACTGGTTTTGTACAACAGTATTATTACTAGAAACGTCATGGATCTCCACTTTCTTCCAAATCAATGGTGATTTTATCATAAATAGCAATTGGCAGGAGCCCAAGGTCATGTTCAGAGCAAGGGCACAGATGCCAGTCCCCACCAGGGCAGAAAGAGGCTGAATGTGGATGTCCTGCACCACAAAGAATGGCAGGCTGTATTACAAAAAGAAGCTGCAGACACAGTAGCTGCATGTCCAGCAGCTTCATCGACTCAGGGACCTTCACATCAGTGCCCATTTTGCTCCTGCATAAGTCCTGGCCCATGACCATCTTCTAGGACCTCTCTTTCTCACTTGGTAGCTTCTGGAGACTTCAGGTTTTCCAGGTGTAAAACAATGACAGCACTTCTTTGCAGAGCTGATTCTACCTGCCTGGATATTTTTCCTACCACATCAAATGTAATTTAATTAAAATACAATATGCTAGCATGGAAGTGAACCCCCAAATAATTCCAGATTATTGTCTTCTAAAAACAGATAAATAGTTTCACCAGCAGGAAAAAAACCCCAAACATGAAAACTATTGGTTATTGCTGAAGGTCATTCACTTCCTTTGTTCTTAGTTTAGTGCAAATGCAGTAAATATTTGTTGGTATCTAATTTAACCATTAATTGAGTCTTACATTCTTCACAAAGAGAGAAATTTTTTTTCTTTTTTTTTTTTTTAATAGCAGCACATACAAATGTAGTATTCCACTCACTGGGAGGTGTTTTAAATGTTTTATTATACATTTTTTTTTAAAAATGTATTTCAGACTTTTTTTTCTTCAAAGATGCTGGTATACTTGATTTTAAAATTTTAGTAGTGTTATAAATTCAAGATTTGTCTCAAAATTTAAGGCCCAAATTCAGCAAACCACATGAGTATATATGTGAGATCCATCAAAGCCATAAATTTATCCTTTGACAATGGTGCACATATATATTTTTGGTACTATTTCCCTTAACAGTTTATTTCAGTACACAGATCAGTCTAATTACAGAAAAGGTGGTTCTTTTCTGCTTTTCTTTTTTTAATAAAGTAATACAAGGTTGTATAATGGCTCCTGAATAAAAATACTTTTACAAATACATAACAATGCTTAGATTATAAATAAAAGTATTACGTATATTTATGTATTGCGAGTGTGGTTCTTGCCTGAAATTTTTCACTGCCTCATTTCCTACACAACAGTATTCAGCAATAAAAAATAAAGCATTACTGATATCCATGCAGTAGAAACAAATGAGTTTCTGTGTAGAAACTGAAATCAGAAATATAGAATGTTATGTAAACATTCTTCAGCCTGTTTTTCTTAGCATTATGTTTATTGGTTCTTAAAATAATACTTTAACAATTTTGATAGATGTCCCCTAGAAGCTGGCCTGACACCATCAGTATTACAGCATACTTTAAGAGGGCCTTTTCTGCCAAATATATTTTTTTTCAGCAGCAGGTCCAGCCAAAGTAGCTTCTGCCTGTTTCTCCTCTTATCCATGCCACTTGTGCTGGGTCTGCAGCACTCCTCTGCTGTGCCATTCATTCGAGCTGTTTCAAAAGAAGCAGCTGATAACCTGTATCAGGGTGTTAGCTATTTTTAACCCTGGTACAGTCGCTTGTGTGACCCTAAATGCCTTCTGGGTATCTCAGGGGCAGGAGTAACTAGTGTGATGCACAGGCAGATTAAAGCCATAGTGCCTCTGAAAGAAATAGTTATTATACTGGATCTCCCAAGAGACAAATGTAATACTTCAGCTGCTTCCAGAGTCGCCAAAAGCTCTCAAGGATTACCTTGTTAGAGTATTATATGAGGATGAGAGAATCTGATTCAATGAGATACAGTCAATAGAAAATGAAGCCCTTAAGGGAAGAGCCTTTTTCAGATTAAGGCTTACTGAAATAAATGTAACAAACGGAACAATTATTAAAATGAAAAGTTCAGCCGTTTTTTTTAATGTGTTGTTTAAAAGATATCACCTTCAAAAGCATAAAAATCCCTTGGTGTTTCCAAGCAACTACATCAGGTATGTGGTCAAATTCCCATGACGGTAGTTGTCACCAGTCAGTGGCTTTTAACGAGGCACTAACCTTTGGTCTTGGATGGTTTGCTGTTCCAGAAGTGCAAGTACTAACTTTAGCCATACAGTTCTTTATTACAAAAAGGGTATCTTGGTCATCAATTAAATTGAGATTTAAGTATCCATAACAAATCAGTTTCATTGTGCCACATCAGGTCGTTTTTAATAGCTGCTTATGAAGAATTAAAAAGGTTTTCTCATTAGAATTTTGCTCTCTACTCTTTCAGAAACCTCATCCATCAATGTGACCAAAGAGATATCAGATAAAACAACTCCTCTGCCTTAATCACTAGAGCCCCAATTCAGCCAAGAACTTAACCATGCATGTAACTTTAATTACCTGAAGCACTGAAGTCAGGAGGGATTACATGCTTAAAATGGCACATGAGCTTAAGTGCTTTGCTCAGGAAAGCCATTATTTTAATGCACATATGATAAAACTGTCACATCACGGGAATTTAGAAGAGAAAATAAATGTTTTTAATTTTTTTTCTTTCTTCTTGTTTTGTAGGGGCACACATTTGTTCCTGTGGTGATTTATAGCCTCCAATAATCTTCCACAGTGGTTGCCTTACCTACTATTCTGGCATCTCCTGCTCTTGTTAGTAAACAGAAAACTATAAAACGCAAAGCCAAGTACTCTTAATCTCAAGAGAAAGACTTTGTACAGTATGTTCTGTACAAAACTGAAAGACTTGAAGATCACAGGGGAATGTCCTTTCTCCTTACTGACTCAAAGTCACATTACTGAGGAACATGACAAGGACTGCACAGAACACAGCTCTAGAGCAGCTTTGCCCATCTGCAAAGAAGTTCATGAAAAAGATGCTCAAGGAAAACTTCCACAAAGGAAGACGAGCAGAAGTAGAGTGTACCTGCACACATTAACTGAAAGCATCTGCAAACTAATCTTTCCTGAGGTAAATAGATACTGCATAGTAATAATAATAATTTAATAGCATTTAATTTTAAATATTTAAAAAGCATTTTATGCAAGCCTTTAGACGTGAGCCTTTTGAAAGTTGTTTTGACTTCAAAGTTTGTGTTCTTATGTAGTTCTGCATAGTTTAAATCCTCATTTCATCCTTTTCCATTCCTTCTGGATACAATTTTGCCACAATCAGTTTTGTACACTTCACACCATCCCTTCCACTGTATTACCCTATTATTTTTGCCTTGTGTTTGCAACCTTCCTCTATTATTTTAATTGTTCCTTTTAAATCCATGTATTTCTGTAGCAATTTTTTACATAGAGATGCAGTTAGAGAAACTTTGCCTTGCTACCTAATTATGTAAATTATGTGGTCACGTCATCAATTCACCTAACTGAATGTGTACTGCTACATACATTAGTCATTATCACAATATAATTAAAATAGCTGTTTTCACCTGTTATGATGCTAACATCCTGCCATACTATTTTTAAAAACATTATTGTCTGTGTTTACCACAAAGGTATTCTTATGTCTCTGCTCAACTCAACTGCAAACAGGTACAGTACATGCACAGTCGTTTGCTTGAGTGGAGATGAATACCATGGTTTGTCTCTGTAAAAAGAACATGAAAAATGAAGCTCCATAACATTCAACACTTGGGCTTGCCTCAAATTCTGTGGAAAATATGAAGGAACTGACTGGTATATATTGGGACTACAAATGGCAAATGGCCAACTCTGTATAGTCAATTGATTACAATTCTATTACTTGACATTCAGTGTACCTTACTAAATGTGCTGGAGCTTGGTTAAATCTATTTGCAGATCTGTTTTCACAACTCTTCATCTATTACCCTTTTGTTAAAACTGTACATTATCAATTTTTGATAGACCCCTTTTTACCTCTGCTGCACTTACACAGAAGAAATTCATCCCTTCAAACTAATCTTTAAACATATAAAGGAAAGGACTTTTAACTCAAGAATGAACTGGCAAAGCACCCTTTCTATGGTGTCATGATTGCTGTATTGCTTTTCTAGTATATAGTTGTTTGTTGGATTTTTAATGAAATTATTGGTTTTTTTTTTCTTTAAAGAGTGGTATAAAAGTATGCAGCTGCCTATTGTATAATCATGATAGGCTAGTTCATCAGCTGGGACAAAAGCTTGGTAAAGTCAAGGATATTATGACCATGTACCCCAGGAGCTACTGAAGCTCAAGGTTATTGTCACTGTTATTTACAGTTATTCAAGTCATATTCATTGGACCTTTGTCCAAGTATAGTAGTCTGTTCTCATGCTGATTTGGGGTCAAGACATAAGCATTTTCCCAATCCCAGTTCTCCATAGAAGGGGTTTGCTTGTTTAAAAACATATTTTTCATTGCTTAGATATTTTATGGTGCCTTACTTAACCATCAGTGACTAACATCATCTTCTTTCCAATTGGAAACTCAAAAAAAGGGGCTGCATCATGACCCCTATTGACTCATGAACTCATGAAAACAGTGAGCTGTGCATGGAAGTTCAGGGCATAGTGAATCCAGAATAACTGTTGATTAAATCTGAGATATAATGTAGTGCATGTGATTGTTTTATTTGCTCCTTTGGGTGTTTACAGAAATATAGAGAACATTGCTCAGAGACAAGTAATGAACTGGATGGCATTCCACTTCCTGTACCAGTTTATACACAGATGTAATTTACATTGTGTTCATATACATGATAGAACAGTTGTTCAGTTTAGATTTTTGCTTGGAAGAAGGCTCCAGAATATATTGCCTTTCTTTCACATGATATTTTCTTCATGTGTGCAAACTTTCCTTTTGAAAATAGGAAGTAAAAGTAAAAATACAAGTAAAAGATGCAGTAGAAAATGCTAGTTTCTTCAGGGAATGAGAACCAAAGAAAAGCCAGACCACAGCAAGCCTCAAAGCCAAATTCTATCATGGCAATATAGTACTATTCTTTATGGGAAGTTTGGGTTTCAAATGATCAGAGACTACATACATAAAACACCTCTACTGGCCCCAACAATTTAAAATATGCATGTTTGGAAAGTGTTTTATCAGTTCTAACTAGGAACTACAGAAGGGATATGGGACCATGGGATCGAAGTTAACGTAAATCGAATTAAGGTAAATCTTCAGGATACTCTAAAGGGTCTTTTATTACGGAATCCTTTTACAAAGGTTATCTACAGTGACTAGATTTTCATCTGGAGGATATTTGGGTTTGCAGCATACATAGCCAAAACTCTTCTTTTTCTACAAATATAAAATAAATGGTTCTAACATTGTCTTGAAATGCTATAGTCTTGAAAAGAGAAAAGGATGTAATCTGAAGCACAGAAGCTATCTTGATCTGGATTATAGCTGCATTTGAAACTCTGTTACCTTTTGCAGTTTCAATCTTGAGACTTCTGAAAATTGCCCTGAAAAAAATTTAACTCTTAATATCCCAAGAAAAGTTAACTAGTTAGCAGAGCCACTTTTTAATGTTTTGCTGTGGGCATAATGGAGAATATAACTGGCTTTTTCTGTTAGGAGAAAATATTTTACATTAAAAAGATTTCTTTCTACATTTTGCATCCATGGTAGGGTGTTTTTTGCGGGGGGGGTGATGTGTAATAATAGAAAGTTGGGTTAATTATACTTATTTCTTAGCAGCCCTGTCTTTATTGCCATCTGACAACTTGGAGGTAAAGCGCATCACTATATTTAAAATGCACAACCACTGGCGCACATCAGCTAAAGGGCTTAATTATAGTGGTACTGGAGCTGAAGAGATCAACATAAACTAAACATCAAACACAGAAATAAGATGCTGTTTCTAACATCTATACCATCTTGAAAAAAGATGTTAGTCCCAAGGACAGCAAAGTAATTCTTCTCTGTATAAAAATGTTATTCTTATGATTAAATTTTCAGCAATGACATTTTAATCAACATACCTTCTTTTCTTCCCCAGTTTGAAAGGCTTAATCTTGCACTTCAGAGAACACTTGCAAAACACAGAATAAAAGAAACCAGGTAGGGATGTGTAATGGGTTTGCAACTAACTTCAGAGCAATGTTTTGCTGGCAGTTCATAAGGACTCGGGTGGTAACTGGGAATCAGGACTTCTGGAATCTGTTTTCAGTTATCTTGACAAATTGGTGTGTAACATTTCATGTAGTGTAAGTTAATAATTATTTATTTTATTTTAAAGTATTTACAAATATTTAAATCTCTCACAAAGTTGACTTAATGGGCAAATTTAGCCATTTGTGCAGGGAAACAGCCAAGGACTTTTTTTAAAATGAGCAAATGTTTTGGAGGAACTCAAGAGACTACGCAGGCATAAATGGAAAGGTAGATAGGATTGTATGTGGATCTACCCCAGTGTTTCTAAGATCCCAGGAAAAGAATTTTAAATGCAAATGATTAGTATTATACAAAAAAAAATTGGCTTCTGATACAGTGAACAACCATACACTACAGATACTGACATACATGTTTTCACTGGGCTCACTTGGCTTCTGTTTTCTGTTTTGGAGGAACTCGGCTTGCTTTTCAGCACTCCTTAGTACTAATCCAATATTAATCATTTGAGCCTTGTAGGGAGTGAGAATTTCTTAGTGTCTCATTATACATTGAGGATTCAATTTATTGAATGCATCTGAAAAAATAAGCCCCTCTGTTTAAATCTCCTTTCAAAAGTGGAGGAAAATAATGAAGTTGGAAACTACACTGTTGCACACCTTGATAAGAATAGGTAATTACAATGTATCTTTTAAATTATACTTGATATTTTCAAAGCACTTTACATGCATTGACTAAACGAAAGGTAGCTGGTCAGATGTGTATTGCAGTTGCTGACTGGCTTATTGATATGAATATTTTCCCTATCTTTAATTATGTGTTGCTTCCTGGAGCAGTTGTTTGAAACAAAAAATTACTATGCTCTTCTGAATGATGTAATAATGCAAATGTAAAACAGATCTAAATGTCTCTATTGCTTCTGCATGTAAATATATCTAAGATATTTCAAGTGAAGACATTCAGAAAGCATGTATCAAAAGCTTATTGCTTATATGGAGGTTAATCTAAGCTACATGCCCTTCTTATCATTTTGGGTCTGATATTCAGGTTGATGTTTATTGACCTCAGAGAATTCAGAGCGCTGCAGTTTTGTGTCACAGAATCTGGATTACTACCAATGAACAAGTAATTTTGAAGTTAATAGTTGCTATTGGTATTTCCTCTCAAAACAGAATACCTTCTCACCTCTTTTGAATGTAATGCAATGTAATTCCAATAAATGCTTGAATATAAATTCCAATCATATTTTACAATATGTTATGAAATATAGTTATGGCTTCAAGCAAAAAACCCAAACCAAACAAAAACCAGCCCTGTTGCAACCTAAAAGCTTTTAATCAATGACAGTCTATAGCATTTGGCCTCGATCCATAATCTGAGCTCAGACCACTAAAACTTTAATTTATCACAGATGCACTGGATTATCTAAGATCCTGTCAAGACCCTATTTTGAATTAATCAAAACCTGCCTATTTGATCAGCAAAACTTGGTCTGTACACATTAAAGACAGGGAAGCTAACTTCTGTTACTATTTTTACCATGTTTTACCTTGATCTTTCAGGGGGGTTATTTACATTTTTATGATCTTTACAGAAAAACTGGGGATAGAGAAGATTTTGAAAAAATAATCAGTGATCATGCTAATGCAGCAGGTAATGTAAGCTTGTTTAATAATATATATATATAAAAAATATATAGATTATATGTAAGTTATCTATATAAAATTATAGATGTATATAAAAATTAGTCTTGTTACTAAGAATAATTTCCTCCACGTAAGGGCTGCAGTGATACTGACAACACAGAGCCTAAACTGTAATCTCTGCAACTAACATTTCATAGTGTCAAAATTTGAGCTGAAGAGATGAGTTTCATCTCTCAGCTGTCATAAAATCATCCACCCCTACAATCCAACATCTAGAGGGAGTTGTAACATATATTCAGTAATAAGTTACAGTTTTATACTCATGAAAAACTGTTTGATCCTTTTCATCTTCTGAAGGACTGGAGTCTGTTGGAAGAGAACTGCTGTAATTTGCAATATGGAACTCTCTGGCTACATCTGTAATAGTAAATTAACATTTCCAGGAACTGAAACATGGTCTGTACACCTAAACTGTTACCCTGGTGCTGGCACACAGTTGGCTTGTGACAAATAACACTCTTCCAAATGATTTCCAGTAACGGCTGGGGAGTTGGAACATTCCCCACAGCCAGTCTGCATGCAGCTATCCTGTTTAAACAAATTTACTAGCAGAGATGTGCACTGTTCTGTGCCAGTTGGCCTCAGTGTCCTGGAATATTCCTAGGGTCATTTAATTTATTGGATCAGGCATAGTACTTATATCTGCATTTGTGCACAGATCCTATTTTATTCTTAATTTTTATTCTTATTTTAACTTTTTAAATTCTTATTTTATTTCTTCATATCAAGATAAGGGAATTGGGTTAAAGCCTGTGCCAAAACGTGCATTCATTCTGTCTACATCTCTACAAACAACACTGAGTCTTGGATCTTTCTGAACTACAACCTATTGTCTCCCTGTTTTCCAGGCAACACAAGTATGTCTTTGGTTAGAGCAGGACTCCTAAATGAGAGGGCCCTCAGCTGTCAGTGCTGAATCAGGGAAGGATATTGCTAATTTGATTTGGTCTAGCATGAAAAAAAGTGGAGGTTAGCCTAAGATTCAGTGTGATAAGTGCAGTTCTGACTAAAATGTAGTTTCATGCAGGTGTTCCCGTGGAGTCTCTACAGGAATCTCTTGGTGAAGAGCTATTCAAAATATGCTATGAAGAGGATGAACACATATTAGGGGTTATTGGAGGAACCCTTAAGGACTTCTTGAACAGTTTCACTACTCTGCTGAAGCAGAGCGGCCACAGCCAAGAAGCAGGAAAAAAGGACAGACTTGAAGATGCCTCCATATTGTGCCTGGAGAAAGATCAGGACTTCTTAAATGTGTATTATTTCTTTCCTAAGAAAATTACGAGTCTTATTCTATCTGGTATTATTAAAGCAGCAGCTCATATTTTGTATGAAACTGAGGTGGAAGTGATGCTCATGCCTCCTTGTTTTCACAATGACTGCACTGAGTTTGCTAATCAGCCTTATTTGTTGTACTCTATACAAGTCAAAAGTGCAAAACCTTCGTTATCTCCATGTAAACCACAGTCTTCACTTGTGATTCCTGCCTCTGTGTTCTGTAAGACTTTCCCATTTCATTTTATGTTTGACAAGGATATGTCAGTTCTTCAAATTGGAAATGGGATAAGAAGACTTTTGACCAGGAGAGAATTTCAAGCTAAGCCTAATTTTGAAGAGTATTTTGAAATTCTTACTCCCAAAGTAAGCTGCACTTTCAGTGGAATAATGACAATGCTAAATATGCAGTTTACTGTACGAGTCAGAAGATGGGATAATACTGATATGAAATCATCCATGGTAAGAGACTTTTTATAACCATTACTTATGTGAGGAATTTTTTTTCTTCAGATAGAGTTAAAATAGCCACAAAACATGGTGCACTTTGCATTGTCTACCTCTCAACACCACGTACAACTGAATAACAATGATTTATTGAGGGCACTCTAATGTAATTCAGATTCTGAAGCCAATATTCAGTCAAAATTCTGCTTTAGGACTTTTACACAAGTAAAATCTGACTGTTAACTTGATTTTACTAAAAAAAATAATTTTGAAATACTGATAAACTCAGTAAATTGAGATAAAGCCAATGACATGCCATGCTGCTGAAAATAAAGACATCTCCAACACAAAGACCACAAAGCAGGGAAAGCTTTATCAAAGTGCCCCTCAATCATCTGGAAACAACAGCTCTAGGATTTGGGGAAAGAATTAGACATTTCCTGTGCTCATTCAGCCTTTGGTATCTGGTAGTTTGATATCTTTGATATTCTGATGTTTTCATCAGATGTAATTGCCAAAGGTCCCACTTAGTTTCAGCTGATGGGATTACTTACTGTTTTTGCCAAAGCTGGGTCTGTGGCAAATGACCTGGGACTGTAAAAAACATTGAATATTCAATGACTGCTTTTATTCATCACTGGCCCCAGCTGAATTCCAGCTTACATACACCCGAGACACTCCACGATGAATTACCAGTTCAGACTCAACACTCCAAGAACTTAAATGAAGAACGGTAATAAAGGTTTCACCCAGTTATTAATGAAATGGGAAAAAATGTTGCACTGATTACCTACTTCATCTCAGATCCGTTTCTGCACTAGGCAACAGTTTAATGATTACAAGGGGTAGTAGATTCTGCTTTGCTTTTGCATGAATTTACATATGCAAATGTCTATTAGCAAGTAACTGGTTTTCTTCAAAAAATGGTCTTTCAAAGCAATGTGAAGTGTAGCTCTGCAGCACCTTGCACATTACACAACTGAATACAGAAATGACATAAAAACACTTCACAAAATATTTTGCTTTTTTAGATCGTTAAAATGGGATATTTCTGCCATTTATGCCTTTAATTTTAAATTGCAGTGAGTACTGAATGTCCTATGATAAAATCGAAGCAGATTTTCTCACTTTATCTTACAAAGAAAGTGGTCCATGAATTAAACACTAGAGTTATTAGCAGAAATTCATAGGCCATAGTAACATTTTCTCAATAGGTGAAAATGCACAAAATTCTTTTTTTTGTTTTTCTCTACTTCTTAAGCTAAAACTGATACTGATACTCAAACATAAGTAGGTGTTTATCCTAAAGTTGTGGCCTAACTTTTGTACCAGAAGGCTCAAGCAAAATAAACTTATTTGTTGGCTCTATGATTTAGCACTGCATGTTTTATCTTAAGCAACTAAACGAAAATGTAAGGACTATGGACCGGTCTGATTTTCTTACATTTCCGCAAAATGTAATTCCTCTAAAACTTCTTGCTTCTAAACCATTGCCATGCATGTTTTGCATGAATTCTTGTTTCTTTAACTGTTTCAGGTAATGGATCTTAAAGGCCAAATGATCTATATTTTTGAATCCAGTGCCATCCTATTCTTGGGATCGCCTTGTGTGGATAGACTAGAAGATTTTACAGGACGTGGATTGTACCTCTCAGATATTCCCATTCACAATGCATTAAGAGATGTTGTTCTGATAGGAGAGCAGGCCAGAGCTCAGGATGGGCTGAAGAAGAGGTTAGGAAAGCTAAAAGCAACCCTTGAGCAGGCCCATCAAGCACTTGAAGAAGAAAAGAAGAAGACCGTAGATCTTCTGTTTTCAATTTTTCCTGGAGAGGTTGCTCAGCAGCTGTGGCAGGGGCAAGTTGTGCAAGCCAAGAAATTTAATAATGTCACAATGCTTTTCTCTGACATTGTTGGATTCACTGCCATTTGTTCCCAATGCTCACCTATGCAGGTTATCACCATGCTTAATGAGCTTTATACTCGCTTTGATTACCAATGTGGAGAGCTAGATGTCTACAAGGTACACAATTTATTGTATTTCTGTGGGGTTGTGGGGCAGGAAAGGAAAGGAAGACTAAATGGGACAGAGGATAATAGAAGTCCAAAAATTATTTTGCCCTAAAGCTTCATTATAAGAAAGACATATTAAGATAAATCACAAAACAACAAAAAAAATCAACACGATCAGCCATTCATGCAGCCAAGAGAGAAACCCATCAAACTTAAGAGTTAATTTAAAAAATTCATTTCAATGACAGTGCTGTGAATCTGGAGTAAATAGGTGTTTAATGTAGCTATGGGTGCCTGACAGCAGGTGAGCAAGGAAAAGTATTTTAGCATTATGCCCAGCAATAAACACAAGTTGTGCAATTTTTCCTTTTGAATGATACTGCAGGATTTGCCCATGACTTAAATAATTTAGCAGGACAAGTAAGACTCAGTCAATATGTAGGTACAATTCTTATTGAAGCCACAGACTATTCTTTTATATGTCAAACAGTCTAAGAGTAAGGAACAAATATGCCTGTTTTAGGTTGAGACTATTGGAGATGCCTACTGTGTCGCTGGAGGTTTACACAAAGAAAGTGAAACACATGCTGTTCAAATAGCATTGATGGCCCTGAAGATGATGGAGCTGTCAGATGAGGTGGTGTCTCCCCATGGAGAGCCTATCAAGGTCATATATTTTATTGTATTTTATATGGTTTAAAGTGGGCATTTTTGATTGTTTAGTTGCTTTTGGGGTTTTTGTCTTGAGGAAATTTTGTATCATTGCATTAACTCAGTCAAGTTGGGGCATCAAGTGTGTATGGCTGGAGAAGCTGTCCTTTTTAGTTCTACGAATGAGAGTTTTGTGGAGAGGTAAAGATGAAACAAAGATTTGAAAATCAATCCAAAAGACTTAAATGCAGTGAAATCAATAGGTGCACACTGACATGCTGCAGTTTTTGTCTCAGTAGCAATAAGTTTGTCAGTGGCATGGAATATCCTGTTACTGTTTTCTAATGAGAAGACTAATCCTCTCTCAAAATTAGACCCAATGAGAACATCTAAGTCTTTTGAAGTAACAGGTATAAATACGAATCATCAAAGACATGTTCCAATTGCAGTAATCCACATATCTTTAAAGGATTCTGTTGCTGTTCTAGTTTTACAGTCAGATACTGAGCCGCTACCATAAGATAATGGTGTAAATGCTGTCAAAGCAAATGTTAGATTCAGTGGTAGTTATATTTATGGCTTCCTTTCAATGAGGACTTACACATGTACTGAACTTTTCATATAGGTTTTCCTCTCACTGAGAAAAAAAGAGAAAAGCCTGTGTGCATGACAAATGATGTGGACCTTCTACTAAGTTCAAATGTCCTGGAATGGGGTCCTATTATTTTTAATACAGGTGTCCTAGTTCATTATTTCATTCATTTGCTGATTTTTAACATTTCTGTTCATTTGTTCCTTTAGAAGACTTCAGGCTTCTTTGATTTCAGATCAAGGAATATTTGTATTCCAAGACAAAGAAAATGGTTATTAAGAGGATTACATGCTCCACATTTATCACAGAGAGAACAGCAGTATTATATTATAAATAAATGTCGTTTGTTTTGTATTTCACAATATCAAATTAAATTACACTTAAAAAATCTGGAAACATCTTGACAATATTATAACCTGTTTATAATTTCCATGCAAATGCTACCTCCATAATTTTGAATGAGGAATGCTATTACATTTTTAAAAGTAATATTAAAATAAGGAGAAAAAAATTGTATAAATACCTACTAGAAGCTTCTTAGAAGAAAATTGAATCTTTCTATTTTTAATGAAAGCATGCATCTATTTTAATGAAATGCTTCATGAAAGCATTGGCTGTTTTGCAAAGCAACAAATATGTCACACAGTCTACTGTCATTTTATGTATCAGTTGTCAAAGAAAAAGACGTAACTGCAAACCGCTTACTTTAAATCAGACTTATATATTGATGTACATATTTCAGCCATCTTTGCTGTGTGGGTGGATTTTGCTTTTGTTGTAGGCTTTTCTGCTTTTCCACTCAAAATTAGAAATTGTGACTTCTTCATAGTGATATGCTATTCTCTTGATATGTAAAGCATAGCACAGATAGTAGATACACAAACTTCCCAACATCATGCTATTAGTGTGTCAGACTGCTATTCTGAAGAAAACATGTCTACATATGTATAATGCGCTTAACAACACATCTCAAAAAAAAAAAAAAAAAAAAAAAAAAAGGAACCTAAAAGCAGCACCAGCTAAGCAAAACTCAAAAATCTGAGTATGAGTTACAATGAAGAGGTATCAGAATGTTTCAACTGTTGTATAATTTGATTACTTATCAAAATTCTGTACTCTGGGATTGGGATTTACCCTATGTGCGACCTTGTCAATAGAATTCAGTTGGAACTACAGCATATACATACTGTCTTTGCTATTTCCTAAGACTTGTCTTCTGACTGTGACAGCAAAGCAAGTACTATTCATTAACTATCACCAGTCACGTAATTCCTCCCAGAAAAGTATACAAGTGTCATAGTAACTCCTGCTGATGTTTCTAGATCAATTTACTGCCACAGAGACCAGCGTTATCACAGTCATATCAGATGAAGGATTACTTACTATAAATGCAAAGCAAGGTAAACTTCAGCTAGCTTCCTCTCCATAAGAAGTGATGACCAGAATACAGACATTTTAAGGAGACTGTACTAACTCAATTTATATTAGTAGTGCTTTTTTTTTTTTTTAATAGAGGAAGAATTTCTAAAACTGACTTTAACCTTTTTATTTTACCTAATAATGCTGTCTTCTGTCTTTTATTTAAAGATGCGTATTGGCCTTCATTCTGGATCTGTCTTTGCTGGAGTTGTTGGGGTTAAAATGCCTCGTTACTGCCTTTTTGGAAATAACGTAACTCTTGCCAATAAGTTTGAATCTTGCAGTATACCTAGAAAAATAAACGTCAGCCCAACAACTTACAGGTACAGTGCTTCATACCTGTAAAATTTCCACCTGAAGTAGTTACTGTAATAGTTGATTATCTTCCTGTTCTTTCCCCGCTCCCCTCTGAAATACTGCTGTTTATTTTCCTTTTTCTCTTTTTATCTGACTGCTCATAAATGCACCATGGTTGTTTTTAGTCAGAATACAACCAGCAGCAGCGAGAAAAAGGGCAAAACAGAACAGCTGATACTTATTTTTCAGATGTTACATTTAAAATAAATGGACTGCCTGGGCAAATTTTACTTCTTACCCTGCAGCTGTACACCTCTTGCTTTTTTTTTTTCTTCTCTCATATAGCTGGGTCCTCTTTGAGCTATGTGGCTTTCAGGGTGAACTGGATGCCAAATGGCTGCAGGTGCCCTTGAAAGTAACAACCTTACTGCAGAATTGTTAAACATCACCCTACACATCTTCATTCTCTTGGTTAGGGAAGATAAATGAATAGATTGCAATGAATCGACCACCCCAGTGTTTAGTTCATACAGGTCTTGGTCCCAGCTCAGTTTAAACCTTTTAACATGGAACTTAGGCTGTACTATTTATCCACTCAGATCACACATTCTTAGTAACGTGTACTATGTGATTATGCAGACAGCTAGAAGGCTCTCCCATGGGAAATACACCATCTTTCCTTTGTCCTTCGAACCTAATACTCTTTTCTTATTATCTGTTTAATTGTACTTAAAAATCACCTTACAACATGTTCATGGCCAAGAATAGTGTTTATAGGTGCCAGGCAAAATAATAGGAAACTGTTTTGAATTTGATGGTAACAGTCTACATCTGAACTCCAGGTCCAGGTCTGAATTTTATGCCACTGAGCTGATAGACACTATTGTTTCTTCTAAAGTGGCCAAAAGTTTTATAAGAATGAACTGTAGAGAGTTAATCTACTAGTAGAAAGTGATATTGCTGGCTGTGTAAAATTACCAGGAATATGGATATAAATTATTTTTTCCTTTTAAGGAAGCTCTGCTACCTTCACTGCAGCCTGGACAGTCAGTTGTTCCTACTCTGCTTGTACCCACTGCCATATATCTGATAATGTCTTGTGGCAAGATTCTGTGTCCAATGTCAGACAGAGAATTTGGATCAGGATCCTGACATCCCCTGCAGCATGTGCTATGTGACTTACAGAATGCCAAACTTTAGATTATCTCATATAGGTGATTTACATAAAAGTAGCACAGGTATTCAGGCACGCAGTAAGTAACCTTTTCAATCATACACTCTAAACAAATACAGAGATAGCATTAGCATCGCTGGTGCTTATGTATGTCAGAAGAACAGTGCTGGCCAATGCTGATTTTTTTTCCACATCCATACGGAAAATAATTTTGAATGATACTGACTACAGTCTTTTCTGAAAATCATTCGTCCACGCAAGACTTGCCTATAACTTGTGGCATACATAGATTTCTGCATGGCTGTGCATTCATCTCAAGACAATATTTGAAATGAGTATGTTGTTGAAAAAAAAAGACAATTAATTCTCTGAGTGCCTAGAAAATAGGCAATTTGGTTAAACTATTGTTACTATTGTTGTGGTATGTTTGTTTTTTTCCCTGAGTGAATAATGTGTTAACCTCGTTTTTGTTTAGTGTTTTTTTCTTTTTGATTTGTACACCAATTCTAAACACATATTGCTAACATTATGGTACCTCGCACAACTCCCGTGTATTGCAATAATTGTTTGGAAGCTTATATACCAATCATCAGTATTTATACCTACAGATTAGCAATCTGTGTTTCAGAATCAGAAGACCACTGGGTTTAGTGGATGCATGTGTGAAAAAGCAAAATTATTAGAATTGGTAAGAGGATCTGAATAGTTTAACTAATAAGCTTTTCAGTCCTTCATTAGTTGAAACTTTAATTATGGTGCCAGTTTCATGTGCAAATCTGAGCTAGCTTTCAGTACTAAATAATTTTTTTTAAATATTTACAACAAACATAGCACTTACATGCAAAACATTGACAAGACAAAAACAGAGAGCCAATATTCCTGTTTGCACTGGTGCACAAGTTAATAGATTATCAAGGTTATCAAATAAACAGTATTTTTTTTATATTATCAGTAAATAACATATAAATATTAAATTAGATTCTGCCCTGCTACATTCTGCCCTGCAGTACTTGAAGAATTATAGAATGTTGGCACTTGTAGTAACAATTAGTGACTGATTCATTTTTAATCAAGATGATTCATTTTTGTTCTAGGTTGTTAAAGGAATATCCGGGCTTTGTGTTCACACCTCGCTCAAGAGAAGAGCTTCCACCAAATTTTCCCAGTGATATCCCTGGAATTTGCTATTTTCTGGATGCTTATATTCAAGGAACAAACTCACAGACTTGGTTTCAAAAGAGAGATTTGGGAGACGGCAATGCCAATTTTTTGGGTGAGGAAACAGGAATAGACTAAATGGTACATTCACAAGTGTATAGAATAAGTTTATAAATATTTTGATTTTTTTGTATGAATTGCAAATTTTTAAAAATGTATGAAACATGAAAGCACTTTAGATTGTTAACACCTGAAAGCCAGTATTAAAATTTCAGGAAGTATGTCACTGACTACTTTTTATTTTTTCCTTTGTGTAGGAACATAGTCACTAAAATAATGTTGCAACTTCACTGTTGAAAATGCTACTAAAACCTACATTTTCCCTGTGGTAATTTGTAAGTGCGTAACAACTCTCTGAGTTCTCTCTGTGCTGAGAATTCTAGATGTATTGTATATGCAGTGTGTTGGGAAATGTAATGTGCAAGTGATGCAGCCACATGCAGTGTTGTGAGCTGGTGCTTATCAATGACTATTAAAATATATTTTCTTAGTGATTCCATAAGAAAATGTCCATTAAAATATTGTTGTTGCTATCACATACGCCTTCCAGTGCATCATTTGGGCCCTATCCTAGAAGCTGCTGACCATCTTCTAATACTGATTGGAGTCAATGTGTTGAGGGTGCTCAGCATCTTCTGGATCAGGCTGCTAACTGTAGCTAATACACATATACATAGCAGAGTTTGCTGCTTACTGTTTCATGAACTTTATTTTGTGTATAAAATGAATATAGATTAAAGCACTGTATAATTATATACTAAAGTCTCTGTAATCATCAAACCATATTTTAGTTCTTGGGGTTTTTAAAATACTTTACAAAAAATAATAATATCCACTTGCTATTATGTATTAGAGCAATAAATGTTTTCTTTTTGTTGTCATTTAAATTTGAAATGTTTTAAAAGAAGTGTAATAAAACATGCTTTGAAGTGTTTGCTTAGAAAGGAAATTCCAGTCAGACTGTATAAAATTGAACAGAAGCACACTGGTTTAAAGCTATGATCCTTATTCAGAACGGCAACTTGGGTATGACATATTATTGAAATTCCTGTGGTATACTCACTTTAAAGTTTCCAGGGAATCTACAAGTCAACAGAAATGCTTTAAAACATATGAACACATATGTGAGGTATTACTATTAATACAGTACAAGCTTTTCTATTGTGGATGGTGGAACATGAGTGGAAAACTCTAAAGGGTCTGCCTCTCTAACTAGCAGATCCATCTTCACATAAATTTCTCCATGCTGCACAGTTTGATCCCACCTGCAGGCTGGAGAACTGCACTGCTTACACACATAAAATATTTCCAGTAGTATCAAATATTATTAGTTATTATTCTAACCTCTTAAACTGTTTGGTTTTGGCATATCAAGCATAAAAGTCTTTCTTCAAGCTACTTGCTACTGAATCAGATTTTGCTCTCTGAATATTTACAGGGAGCAATTACATTAGACTAAGGTGCCATTCTGTTCATTTTCTGAACTTGACAGGTTCATTCTGAAGCTCAATACACTTTTATCCTACTATGTTGCAGTAGAAACTCATACAGAACATTTACTATCAGAGCCTTGAGAAAAATCCTTATAAGGGACTAGCACTAAGAACATTTTTAAAGCATATTTTAATTCAGATTTCCTGTAAGCAGCATTTGAACAAAACTTGAAACATTGAATCCTCCTATTGCTTGAGGTCTCCTGTATCCATCCAAGATGGTTAGAAATAATTGTGACACAAAAGTGGAACCTGAAAGTCTCTCTATACATGCACATCTCTCTCTTGCACGCACCATACCTATACATGCACATATACAAGCATATGTATTTGTAACATTTTTAACAGCAGTGTTTCAAGGAACGAGAACTATGCAAACCTTGGCAACTGATCTTTGCAATATTATTTTGGTCAGAAAATTCTGTTCTATTGACATAAATACCAGGAGGCTGGTAGCAGTCCCATGTGGCTGCTCCTGGTTTTAAAAATGTGGGAGTGTTTGGCTACCAACTCTTAGTAGGCTCACGGTATTAAGCCAGTAATGACTGAAGTCAGTAGGAATCTATCCATCCCTGTCATCTGTTGAATGTTAAAAAACAAATAGGCTTTTAAATAAAAAGGATTTCTTTCTCCATATTTACCAAATGGGAGGGACTCTTAGGAGTGAATTTCCTTTTGTCCCCAGGAAAGAACTATTGCTGGATTGGATGATGGCCATTCTCAAAGCCAGTTTTCATATAAATCTGTTGTTCAGTAGGATGTTCATCATGGCAGTTCCTGACACCTTCCTAAATGTATCTCTGTAAAATAAAATGTGCCCTTGGCCTTAGTTCTTATTAAAGATCAAATTCATCTTCCAACATTACTTTTTATAACTCTCTATTTTTTAACAAACCCTAGGCTACATTACCAGCTGGGATAGAATTGCTGTAGAGTTCCTTTTACTTCACTGACTTTTTTTTCTGAAAAGTTCAAAACATTCCCATGTCTACTTCAGCCTTGGTTCAAAGAAAAATCCTGATCAGGCGCTTAAGTGTACACATAAAACAATACACTTGAATCTCAGTGAAGTTAATAGGACTTAGGCAGGTATTTAAGACAATGATTCAAGAAAGTTCATTAAAATGTACTTGTGTTCAGGCCTGTTCTGAAAAAAAACCCCACAAGCCTATGTTTAGCTTTAAGCAGAACTGAAGAATTTAGGTCTCACTGAAGCGGTTCCTCTGTTTAAGTTTTTTGCTGAATGAATATGTATTTAATTAGGGACAATTATTTTTAACTAATCTTTTTACTTAGATCTTAATTAGTCCTTTCACTTTTTAAGTAATCTTTTCACTTAAATTAAAGCCAATGGAAAAAAGGAATCAGAAAGCCAATAAGCAAATTGTTGAGATAAACAAAAGGAAGGCAATTTAACTGATATAATACTGGGAGATTTTGCAAGGAAATAAAACAGTTGTTTTTAAGCTGATGTCTTGTATAGTATTATGTTGTATGATATTGTGAAAGTCTTCAGAGACCATGCAATGCTATTTATATAAATATACAAATACCTTAGTATTATGTCCAGAAACAGTTTTGTTATTATGTGAATTTTTATTTTATTAGTTCTTGAAGATTCAGTGGGGCTCACTGCTGTTTACATTTACACTATGTGATGGAAGATAACATTTTTATCACACTGCAATTTCTTTGCCAAAGAGGTGTAAATGGCCCTTGAAATAAATAAAAAGTGGATCCTTTGAATCTTAACAGTGACACAGCTAAAGTACAAGCTATAGCCAAGCTATAGCAAAAGAATTCAACTACTTTTATTTCATTCAGGCAAAACCTGCTAAGATTTTAGGGACATGTTGGAAAAACATTCTCATTGCTGGTTATCAGAAGAAGTGCAACTAGTGTGGAGCTGATGTTTACTTTCTCTCTGAACTACTGTGCAAAACCAAAGCAAACAAACTCACAGAAGCTGACAAAACAGTGAAGTGCACAGATAATCGAGCCCCAGGACAGATCTACTTTTTCTTGTGAAATCTTATGAAGGAAGAATTCAGACCTCCCCCAAAACCAGTTTATTTCTCCCATTATTTTCTTTTGCATTCTCTGCAGAAACAGCTGCAACAGATAGTACAGGAGGCAAAATCAGTATTTCCAGCTGAAAGCCATCATAATTAAGGGGAATTTCTCCTGAATCTTGGCAAGGGGACCCTTTTTTCAAACCCCACCCATCCTATAACCTACCAAGCCACTCTAGCTGCTACCGTTCTTTATGCCTGCTCATTGTTCTGCAAAAGCAGTGGAAGGGGAGTTTTTGTTTCCTGCAACAGCAATAATTTTTGTGGCTATTTGCCATATAGCATACAAGGGACTGTGTTGCTTTCAAAGCCCTGCTCCAGTTTATCAGAAGTCAGCTTGGCAGGAACCAAATTTAACTTTGAGGCTGTTTCTGAAATGAAAGCTAGGACTTTCTTTTCCACTTCTAAAGTCTGTAAGATGTGTGCAACAACAGTCTTTAGAGACTTCTAAAATCATCCCCAATGGTATGGCTGCTCACAACTGCATAGGAACGAAATAATCAGATATAAGCTTTTTTTTCTTTTTTTTTTTTTTTTGTAATTTGATTTCCCAATCCTATTTGCATGAGTTGACTGGCAGGCCTTTTCTGCACAGCAAAGGGAGAGAGTAAAACTCACTGTCTTACATTACTCAGCATTGCTCTGATGCTGAAGCACAGATAAAAGATGGAAGATAATCAGTGGTTCTGGAACCTCTGCTACATCCAGATGCAACAGTTTAAAGATATGTACTCTCCTGAGCACAAACAGTAGGATCTGAATGTTAAATATGCAGTTAGGGTGGAACATGAAGCTGGAGAGCCAGTCAAAGAAATAATAAACTGTGCAAGAATCTAAAACAAAGTAAACAACCTTATAAAGTTGTGTCTCATCTGCTTCAGCAGATTTTTGATGCTGACAGTAAAGTCAATTTGAGCCAGTGGTTTCCTAATATAAATGGAAGAGAGCACATTGCTTTGCAGCCCCATGATAAGGCCTCCTTTGAAGATCTGTGCTGAAATTGTTTCCCATCTTCTGAGCAGTACAAATTCTTGTGCCACTACACCAACAAATGCCATGTTTATATGAGTATCCTGCACACACAGCATGTAATGGGAAATAACCTAGAGGAATACATGCAGTAACATCCCAAGGATGTGAAAAGGGGCAGATTAAGTCACACACGCTTCCACTTTTCTGAATTTTTCAGCCCAAGCAAAACCTGCCAAAGAAATATTGAGAACAATAATGTTCCCAGGAGCTTTGGACTACAAGCCTATGAAAATCAAGAGGAGTCTTTTCACTGATTGCAGAAGGTGTTAGGGAAGATCTGGACATGCAATTAGTTTGCTCTGCATTGCTAAGATTACATTTCTCTTACAGGAGGATGCAAGACAGCTCACAGAGTTTCTCAAATCTGCACAGGTTATTGCATTACAGAACAGCACTGACATATTGAGGGCTGTTTCAGTCATAGCTTGTCAATACCAGTGCTGGAAAATGAATGTAATGGTATAGTGAAATAGTGTATAGTGGTACAGTAGAAATAATGAATCTTGCTGACGTGATCTTAAGAGCATATTTCTGCACCAGAGAAGTATTATTATGACAATCCCACATGTCAAGTCTCAGACCATTATGATTTGAAACAGATAACTAGAAAATACCCATAATTCAGTTTGATGTCAGTAAAGTAACTCCATCTTCAGTAAGTGAAATTCAGCAATACCATATAAGGCAGCATTTTTATTCAGGATTACAGTAACAATATAAACTGTAAGAGCAAAGTCCAAAGTAAAAAATGCAACTTATTAAAATACTTTCTTTGTTTTAGAGTGCTTGTGTATTAACACAAACCATATTGAACTGAATGTAGATGTTCTTGGCCAGCTAGTGGTTTTCCCAGTTACTGTCTCAGCAACTGCCCTCTCATACAGCATAAAAGCATCCTATGCTACTTTCTGCTTTCACGGATCTCAACAAGAATTTCCAGATGAACTTAGCGTCTCAAATCAGGAAAAAACATACATACCACCATTTAAAAACTACAGCAGTTGTTTTTCTCTTTTAATCACTGACTGCAACTCTTTTGGCTTTCTGATGGCCAGCTCAGGAAACTACTCCTGAGAAACATGTTCGAGGGACACAAAGTGGAGAAGCTGCCTTGTAGGATTTCAGTTACAGAAAACACTTTCTGAAAGGCTCCTTTCACGCCAGTGTTCCATCCCATGCACGTCCCAGTTGTGGCTAGTGCCACAGCTACCCTCCCACTCCTGAATACCAGAAAGCAGCTGGGCAGCAGGTCAGAAGCTGTACCTGGTACATGAGGGTCCCCAAATGGAAATGAGATTGCGCACTATAGTAAATAAGCTGCAGGCTTTATGAAGTGCATCAGTGTGAGAGACTGAAAGAGTTAATGTCTCAAACCTTGTGGTGGGGCAAGTTCTGCTTAAGGACTAAGTACATAACAAGGAACTCTGCCTAGCAAGGAACCACAGGTGAAGAGAAGCAGATCAGCACCCATCAGCAACACGAGGGGGAGGGTGTGCTGGAGGGCGCACAGCTCCCTGTTCTGATGTGCTGTTCTGATATGCTGAACAGGGCAACTCACCATGCAGGGAAGGGGAAGTTAGTCCCCAAACGACCCCCAAGCCCAAAGGCTCACAAACCGCTCATGACACCTAATTAACCTAATGCCCGCCCGAAGGAGGGGCAAGGATGATAAAAGGACACAAACTGAAGCTCCACGTGCGCAAGCCCACTGGAACTGGACCCCTCGGCTGACTGGACCCCTCAGCTGACTGAACCAATGCTGGACCCAGGATCTTTCTCTGTTCCTTTTTCTCTCTTTGTCTTGTTCTCTCTTGCCTTTTCTTTTTCTGTAATCCCTACACCTAATCCCTTTAGACATAAACCGTTGACCAAGTCTGGGACCAAGAGCGGATCCAGCCGCCCCTGGGCTCCTTTCTGAGAAGGGGTCTAGAAAGCAAAGGGGTCCGCTCTGAACCTTGTGACTCAACGGGAGGGCTCTCCTTATTGTCTTCCCAGAACTGATTTCCAAATAAGCAAGGCCTGTAGTATATATTTGGTGATGTATGGTTAGCCCATGTTACACAGTTTACTGACATATTTTCATGCCAATTTTTGTTGTGAGCATACCAGTTTTGGTGGTGAGCATGCCAATTCTTGTTGTGAGCGAATAAAAGTTGAGTTTTGTGAGTTAAAGGATCCCTGGTGTTGCTTCACCTTAATCCTGACCTGGGAATTGGCAAACCTGGGTCATTGTCCTGAGAAATTGGGGTGTGACAATCAGATACAGTCCAAGTGATTGCATGATGTGCATAATGCATGTTACCTAATAGTCCTGGTACTGATAGGGTTGGGCCTTGAAAATACAGCCCAGTACTAACAGCTTGGTCTGACATGTACTTTATCTTGTTGACTTAGACCCTTTCCTTCAGCTGAAACCAAATCTTCCCTAAGACCTACCAGACAGTCTTGATTTAGCAGGCATCTGGAATGGAGGTTGGTCCCTCTCAGCAAATCACCTGGTTCAATTCTTCAATTCAGCATCTTCCAAAATTTTCAAAGGGGATCCCTGTTTTAGAAAACTAAATCAATCATTGCCAGCTTTAACTCTGCCCATGCTGTTTTCAGTTCACATTTTACAAATCTCACCTTGGATGCTAGAACTTCCACTAGTATGACAATGGCTTAATCGCAAGAACAGCCTGCAAATGTGATCTACCAAGCCTGATCCAGATCAGAAGAAGAAAGGCAATTTCACAATTGTCTAAAGCAATTTTGACCTTTGCAGATATCAGCACTTTTGAAAAAGTGTCACTCAGGTACACAAAATTGCCAGGCTAATCTACTTTCTGAAAACCATATCCAAAAGGAATTTTATGTAATCTCTCTAGTATCATTTTCTGAGCATGAAGGTTTACCCCATATACAGACTGAGCAAGTAGATTCCCTTGAAACTTATGAAGAATGGGAACGTTAACACTGATTCTCAACCCAGTCTTCTTGTTTCCTGCCTGGGATGTGCAGTCAGGACTTCCTTGACATTTTGTATCCTCAAAACTATTTTATAGGTGTGTGGAGAGGAAGGCTACATAACGTCAGAGGGCAAAACTCCCAGGTGTTCTTACACTCTTCCAGGAGTGTAGATTCATTACCACCAGTAGGCACACAAAGATTACAAAGGGCATGTAACTACAACATTGGTATTGTAGGATATGTTTTCCCATTTTCCCAAAACTTCCTTCCTACCAAATAGGAAAAGTAGATGCTGACCTGATATACTCAAATCCTAGCTAATGGTGACAAGCTGACTCTCCTTAGCTGTAGGGAAACATAGCCTTTTGTCTGGTTACAACAGCATGATTTATTACAACATCTCTGTTGCCAGTTTCCTGGAGACTGAAGAGATTCTTAGAGATTTGCATCTCTTCAGTTTTTATTTGGTTTTGTACACAGATATCTTCAACCAGTAGTTTAGTTATTTTTTCTAAAAATTTTCTTTCCTCCCTTCAAAATTAGCATATCATTTGTATAGTTTTAACTGGTTATATTGAAACTTTTTTTCTTGGTCATCCTTTAAAAAATCTAGAATTGGTTTTCCCAGATTTGGAATGTGTTAAACTAAGTAGAATTGACCTAAAAGCAGGGTTTCCCTCAACTGTTCTTGGAATGCCTACTGAGATGACATTTGCCAAATTTCTAATGGCTATCCGTAATTTGCCTCCTCACTTACTAGCAATTTTAACAGATCTTAACACAGATTCAAGAGGTCACCAAGCAATAGATGAGATTTCAAAAGATTTTAAATGCTGTCATTTGTTAACTTGCTGACATGGAACACACATACTCCATCTTTGGGTTTTTAGATTTTTTTTTCATAAAGTACGTGAACAGTTCAAATTTGAAACTTATTTTGCAATATCTTACTAAGGTTTGAACTTTTGCAATTTCACTTACATCTAGAATCCATCTGGATCAATTAGCATCTATGGCTCTGCTGACTTCATGTAGCAAGGTCTCTGCCCAAGAGCTACTACAGTATTAGTCCACCAAATATTCACCCTATAATCCTTCTAGATAATCTCATTCTTGAATACGTTTTGACTCTTTTTAAGCAAGCAAAAAAAATCAGCAGTCTCCTTAGGATTTTTATTTCATATGCTGAGGCCAGGTCTTTAGATGGCGCAAAGGGCTTTAAACTAAAGGGGTTTTTCAAGTTCTGCACCCTTTTTTGTTTCGTGTTTATGATAACATATGAAGACAGCGTGTTATTTCTGAACTGTCCTTGGCACGTTGTCAGCAATCCTCTGCTCAACAACTCCTGTTATAAAGGTCATACCTTACTTGGAGGACCCTTTAAGAATCCGTATGCAGCAGGCTACCAATACAACGCAGTGTTTATTGACATTAGCTACTGGCAAGGACTCAACAACACGAAAAAAAGATTACTGAAAACTCTCATTATTATGCATTTAACTTCACTAGCCTTTGAAAAACGAATGCACAGAAACAGAAATGTCTGCGGTCATTTTGCCCCTCAGACTCTTCACTTTTTAGGGGGCATTTATCTTCCTAAATGCTAAATGGTTGCACTGGGATATGAAACAACTGAGGGAGGAAGCATTTCTGCTCCTGCAACGGCAACCACTGCAAAGGGCACTGACACCCGAGCACACGTTGCTCTACACGTACCTACCTAACCCCTGGGAACCTGCCAGGCACTCTGATTAAATCTTCTGACTCGGTGTCAGGCGAGTCCCAACGACTCCAGCTGGAGAAAAGCTTTTGGAAAATCCTTTTGGATGCGGAGGAAACTGTAAGACAGAGGTTCGAAGGGGTTCCCCGCTGAGGAGAGCATCGGCGGGAAAAAACCCTAGAGGGACGCGTCCTATTTCCTAGGCCTGTCCCTCCTTCCCTCGCCCACACACGCCAGCCTAGGGCGACAGCAAACACGGTTATCCCGCCGCCCCAGCACCTGAGGGGGAGCGGGGCGAGCCACACACCTGGCAGTGCGCATAGGGAACCCACCCAGGGACCGGGGCAGCCGGCCCACCCCCGCGCCCTCCAGCTCCCCGCCG
>NW_010972576.1:4737184-4737667 GCF_000737465.1 Haliaeetus leucocephalus | reverse complement strand
CGACCCGGGACCTTCGCGACCCGGGGGACCAGGGCTGAGGGAGGACGTCTGGTCCGGTCCGGTCCGGTCTGGCCGGGCTCGGGTCCGGGGCGCGTGGTGGGAGGGAAGAGGCTGAATGCGCTTGGGAAGAGGGAGCCGTGAGGAGAGCCGGGCCCCGGCCCTTTGTTTTGGGGGGAGATGGGGGGCGGTGGGCTGTTTCGGAGAGCTTGCTTCCCGCCGGGCTGACCGGCACCGGGGTGGGGTGGGCTGGGATGGGATGCTGCGAGGCGGCGGAAGGGGCTCCCCCGCCCGGTGCCTGACCGTGCCGCCGCCTCGCCCTGCCCCGCAGTACGGCTTCGTCAATCACGCCCTGGAGCTGCTCGTCATCCGCAACTACGGCCCCGCCGTCTGGGAGGACATCAAGTAAGTGCGTGCGTGTGCGTGTGTGTGTGTGCGTGCGCGCGCGTCCCCCTGCGTGTCCCCCCGCCCCGTGGCGGGGGCGGG